>NW_020536999.1:64889259-64921285 GCF_003426905.1 Ctenocephalides felis
AGAAACTTCCCGTACTATAAATTGTTTTTTTTTTAAGTTTTTAACTTTAAAGTACTCGCAAAAAAATCGAAAATGAAATTTTTATATATCTTTTACGTTTCAAAGGTTTTTGAATATTTTGGCCACACTTAGAAAAAATTGATGTATGTGTGCGTGTGTGTGTGTGCGGATACAAATTTTGCCGACGATTTCAAGAACACCGATCAAACGATTTGAATAATTCAAAACACATTCGATTCGTATTAATAAGGAGACGTGCTGATTAGTTTTGGCGATGACCTTCCGAACGGCAGGTCTATACGTTCCGAAGATATGAGGCAAAAAGTACGAAAAACTGTAACTCAGTTTTGAAGAGAACAGAGCGTCCGATTTTAATAATTCAAAAAACATTTCACTTGTATTGACAAGGCGAAGAACTGATTACATTTTTGGGAAGGCAGGTCCAGCGGTTATGGACCCTCAATAAAAATAAGTTATAAAAATGTCATTTTTCGGTCAAAAATATTTTTTTGGACATATGTGCATCAAATTATCAGATATTTTATAGAGATTTTAATAATGTGTACACATTTTGTATAAATTATTTTGGGTTCCATACCAATATTACGGTACGGAAAGTTCCAGCAATTTCCCTTAAGGCACCCCACTAGTTATAGTTGCATTTACAATAAGTGGATTTTAAAACTAAATCGTATAAATGTCATCGTTTATATGAACCCTAAACATGTTGGATGTAATTCTATCTACTGATTGCCGATATGAACTTGATTGGATTATTTTAGTATCTTTAGTACATGTTATGAACTTTATATTTTTTGTATTAAATAAAATCTCGTTGATTTAAATGCGTTAAAGTTAAAGCGAATGCATTTTTACATTTAATATATTGGGCCATAAGAGCCTCGATTTTCCAACCACAAGGTTGCGAATATAAATCCCACACTTGTAAATATAGACAAAAATGTTTCCAAGTGAACAAGTAGTAGAATATATACAGCAACAAATTAACATAGGGATATATACCCCAATATTAATAGTGTTATTAATTTAACTAGCATCTACAATTTAATTCTTTATTATTGCTGTTGTCTATGAACATATTAAATGAAAATCGCAGGCTCTATGAATACATCCCAACGAATAGATAGATTCTTTTATACAAAATCTTTTTATATCTGTCACCCCGGCGTGTCAAAATGGTGACAGGGACCAAAATGATTTTTATATCAAAGGCGAGTCTCATCACTGCATATCAAGAACCCTTGCGAAATTCTCGTGCTTTGCTCTTTCCTTATAAAAGATCTTGGGGTTTCTGACGAGGATCACTGACAATTTTTTTCGAGCGAAACGTATGAAGAAGACTGAAATAGGATCAAACATGAAGATGTTTATGCAGGGAGAATATTGTTTTGAACTCAGTATCATTTTTTGCTGAATTTGTGTGAATATATGTACCACATGTTGCAATTATTAGCACGTTGTGCTATAATGGTTAAGAGCAAACTAATTCCAGATTCCATTTTGGCAAGCTCGATATCTAGTAATATGATATGAGAGTATAGATCTTAGATAGCCCCCTTAGATAGGTATAGATTGTAAGTAAATTATCAAGTAAAAATCCCCGTTTTTACGCATTGCATATATTCGCCAACACTATGAGATATCTAAATAATAAATTGCCGTATTATATATAGGGTAGGGCGAAGCACATAGGTCCAATTTGACTTTGAGCAATTATGTTGTGAAAACCAAACCAATTATATCACAAATAGTATCAAAGACACAACTGCGTGAAGTACTCTCAGCTAATTTACCATTGTAGAAATGTGTTTTATTTGCTGTTTTTCAAAAAATTGTAACCGGCTCCTTTTTACTCTATTTTACCTAAACAGGTTCAATGTTTTATTTCTGATTTTGAAGAAATTTAAGGAAACAATAAACTATAATAATATAACAAAATAAGCAATATTACTCAACTAATGTTCCCATAGAGAACACTGTATATAACCTTTATCGGGTATTTCGTCAGAAAAAATCATCAGAAGAGTTGGAATAACTCTTTATTCAACTTGTCTCTTGTAAACTAATTTACTTTTTTATTTACTAGTTTCTAATATTTGCACCTTTGCTAGGGAAAAGGTTCAGAAGGACCATTTATAAAAAAATGTTGAATCTAAATTTAACAAATTAAAAATACATCTTGAAAAAAGAATTAAATAACGCATACTTGAAAACGATATTAAGATCTTGTAAACTAAACAACAAATATAATAGTTAAAGAACTACATTTTATTTTATAATTACTGCATTGCAGGGAAATAGCCCTTTTGCTAAAGCAGTAATTACGCTTAAAGAAAGATTTTTTACAGCAAGTTTTTATCATACATTGAATAAGCAAAAAGATCTGTTATTAAATTAGAAAGCAAAATTGTTATACTTCATGCTCATTTTCAAACCAGTTAAATATGAGATCATAATGCGAAAAAAAAAATTATAACAAATGCATAGGCTTTTTATACTCAATAAAAACCTCAAACTTTATAAAGATTTTTTAAATGATTTTTTAAAATATTATTTTCATGCTTTATTCTTTTATTGGATCAGCAACGAGATGTGTGTGTATCTTGTCTCGGAATAATATTTCTTTTTATCGAGTTGTCAATAAGAAGCAAATGTTCTGCGAACATTCTAAATCGTTTGATCCGTTCTCCCGAAAACATGAAAGAAAAGTTGTATGGTGGAATCAGTTCATATACTTTTTCTTTCCTCCCGACCTGATTTACTTCTTGGCTTTCGACATAAAAATCTGTCTGGATTTACATGTAATCACATACAAAAGAGAGCGCAACCCGACCTAAGTGGATGATTTCATGCAAATACTTCCACGCGATGTAATACATAAGTTTCATAAAGGAACAAATAATTTTTCGGAAAAATAAGCAGTTTTAAAATGTATAAATTCCTAATAAAATTGATAATAAACTAGATGTTAGTTGCATTTTTCCTTAACGCACGTTGCATAAACTACCCGATAATCGACTTAATCAATAGGAATCAAAAATTAAAAAATTAAGCTATTCCATTTGTTACATTAAAATTTTGAAATTTTGATACCGCTCATTATTTTTAACTTGATATTTTTATATTATTAAGCATCTTTTCCTATACATTCCTATACACCTATACATGTAAGATGAAAGATTCTTTCAAAGTTTCATTAAAATCGTCGAAACAAACGGTTTCGAAAATTAATTACAAAAAAACGACCTGGCCAATCTTTATCAAGGTCTAATCCGCACAATTTCCAACTGCATTATACTTCAAATAGTTTTAGAAACTTTAGAAATCATTTCAGAATATTTTGCAAAAACGTGGATGAAATATTGCACTTATTGAGAACTTGTCGAGTTTTATCAAATGGCCAATTTTTTTAAATTGATGCAGCCGTTTTTCTCAAAAAACGTCGACGTAATGTAAAATTTTGGTTTACATATAAACGCTTCGTATACTTTCTCCTATTTGAGTTGTCCTTTCTATTTGAGATATATTTTTTACTTCACTTTTTGCAGTAGTGCGGAGAAGGGCTATTATGACTTGGAAACATACGCTTAATTTATATTTTTAATTGAAAATGGATATCACTTATTAAGTGACTGGTATTAAGCTAGTCACTATTAAGTCACTGGTATTAAGCTTTTATTGATAAGATTTTATTAGGAATATTCGAAATTTAAATTGATCTATAATGTTTTATTTATCCAATGCTTGATATTTTAATTTCGGTAAAGTGGATATCAAATATGGATCCAGGGGTTGCTAATGGACGTTCTACAATGCACAGAGCCATGAGAGTCATTCGTAGGAATTACAATTCGAAAGTGAGCTGAATCTTAATGATAGCTCATTAAAAATAAATGTTTTATTTGGCGAATTTCACCACAAAACAATTTCAATAGCCAGTCAATAGTCAATTTGTCAATACCTAATATGACCAACTACTGCTTAATGAAGGTTCATCATATACGTAATGCTGTAGATGTACCAAAAATGCATTGCAATTCAAATAAAGCGGTTGCATAAACTAGAAAATATTCTGCATGCGCCGTTTTCCAATTCGCAACATTGTGGTTTTTCCAATCTCGAAAGTTTGAAATATCGTCATTCAATTCCAAATTTATAGTGATAGCTTCGCAAGCGGAACGCATTGTCAAGAAGGTTGTTTTGACTTGTATATCCGCTTTTGTTTTTGTTTTGCAAATATTTCCGCTTCGCTAAAAAGATATTCACTTTGTCATACAAGAAATCTCTACAATATTAAAATATGACAAAATAAGACGTAGTTTCCATGGAATGATTAAAGCTTTGCTTCTGCATCATATTTATATTAGCAAAAATTTCAATATAGTCAATTGTACAGTCGGAAGACAAATATTTAATCTAAAAACTATAGCGCTGTTTATTACTTGCCAAAGAAGAAATGAACTTAATTAAGTGTTCTGTAAGATTTTAATTAAGCATATTTCATTTATAAATAATTTGTACGACGAGAGGATATGAAACTCTCACTACTTCATAAGCTGTTGAAAACAAAGAAATAAATGCTGTATGCAATCATAATTTTTTGAAGTAAAACTTCTTTAGGCGCAACTAGGGTGTAAATCGGTACAAATGCAACGGAAGTGCGTTACGGCAGATAAGATAAGATAAGAGTCGAGTGCCAATAATTCGTCATTCGCTCTCGATGATATCATTTCTATACAGGTCGATTGTGATTAGTCGTCGCGTATGTGAATAGAGTTCTGTCGTTGTATGCGTACCGGCATGAACGTTGTATGCGTACCGATATCAACAAGGAAATCAATTAGAGACAAATAAACATATTGAAGTTACATTGTAGAACAAATCTTAATTTAATGAAAAATGCCTGAATCAGAAGAATATTTTACCCTGTCCTGCGTAAATAATTTTAATGAAAGTAATAAAACAAATGCAGTATTTGTGCCATGTATAAAACATAAGTTTATTGAAATAATTTCTATATTATTTATAGTTTCCATAAATCTTTAAAGTTATTGACATAGAAAATATTTTTTAGGCAAAACAGATATAACAGCTGTTCAAAAAATGAGATGATATCGCCAGCGAAAAAGTAAAAAAAATACCATTAGTCAATGAATGTATGTTAATTTTAATTACATGAAGTTCTTCAAACACAATTATTACATGATGAGTGAAGTTGCGAAAACAATATTTGTTTAGGCGCTGTTAAACAAATCCACTGTGTGAACAAATATTATAGAATTTATTAATAAGCAATTACTTCATTTCTCCAATGAAGGTTCATTTCTAAATGCTAATTACAATGACAAACCGATCATGTCATATTTTATGTCAAGTATGACTTTAATTGCATTATTGTTTTTAAACATTATACATATATTTAATGTAATAAATAACATAGATATTTAATTTATAATTTATCATTATATAAATGTGTATAACGGTTGACACTAATAAATATGTGCATCACGAGTGTTTCCATATTACTAATAAACATTATTCAAAATTCTTAAATGATGTATTTATTTTTACTTAAATGCCATATTGTACAGTAGCAAATAAGTTTTACTTCAATCGCGTGTGAACCTTACGTGCACTCTTTTTTTTTAAAAAAAAGGTATTTATGTGATAGATGATATCTTAATGAATTAAAAGCTCATGTGTGATTTTATTAACGCTGAAATCAAGTAATAGTAGTATCTACGGTTCTCAGACTAATACATTTCTTTCCAATTACTAATATAACATTTGCTAATCCAAAATGTTCAATAATAATATATCTTATAAAGTAGATGTCGTTTGGACCCGGTGGAGAGATTCCTGGTTTATGTTTGCAAAGGTGCGAAAGGTGCGCAATTGAATTGGCAAAACGCCAACTACATTTGTACTGATGATATTTACTGATACTTCCAACTTTTTTTTCATTTCATCCTAAATAACTCTTTATCTTTAATAAAATTGCAGCTATTTTTTATTTCAGCTGCAAATTTGTTGATAATTATTAACTTTAACAAATTAATAAAATTTGTTAAATGAAAATTAAATACAAATTGCCCCAATGTTCTGCTGAATTGAGAACTAAACTAACTTATCTTCAGACAATTTCTGCACATAAAACGATCTATGGTGTGTTATGCTTTTCCTCAACATATTATTGACCATAAATTAAAAATCAATTTAGTAGTTAAATTTGAAAACTCAATTTGTAAATCATCAGTAATACTGAATTTTTGTTGCTAATGCAAATACCAACAAATTCTGATAAAATTAGTATCAAAATATAAAATATCTGCTCACATACACATACACATATTACTTTCAATGTTGGTCTCAAATGATTCAGAATGACTTGAAACGTCGGTAAAATATACTTTTAACGCGTCAGATTTTCTGACGAAAGCAGACTTCTGCATAAAATGGATTATAATAAGTTCCGTATAATAAATTATAAAGATAAATTCCTTTTTGTATCAACTATTGCCATCTAAGTTTACAATGTGTTCTATTAACTTTTGATTTTCTCTTTATATTCATATAAAATATTGAGTAGTTGTGGCTACAAATTGAAAATAAAAATATGATCAACAATATATTTTTCGATTAATTATAGTTGTTTGAAAAGAAGTTTCTGTCAATTGCTTGCAAACAAAATACATACTACATAAACCTTCTTTCTACCTTTAACCAACTTACGATTAAGTAATTTCTGGATTCTGCAAATTTCCAAGTAATTATCATGAAAACGTAGTCATAAAATTATTAAAACTCCAACAGGTCGATGTAATTAGAATATAAATGATAAAAGTAATAGAATGACAAGGAATGGAAGAGAACTTCAACTGAAATTATAAGTATGCTAACACGAGATTAATTGAGTAATTTGAATATAAAATTACCATGGAACTTTTTTCCATAAAAGAAAACAAAGGTCAACGTAATTGCCAGTGTAATTGTCACTTGTTTCATATACACAAATCATAATATAGATTCATGAATGGTCCTTCACAAAACATTTTCGACTTGGAATATTGTTAAATTCACATTTATTTGCTTTATATCGATATTATTGAAAGAATTCTATGTAAGTGAAATTTCTAATAATACGATATTAGCCTTAAAGTAGCGTTTTCCAACGTATGAGGTGCCAGGCTGATCTAAGAGTGGGCGCGTACATATGTTTTCAGAATACTATTATAAAAAATAATCCAACACTTTCGGTGAAATTAACAAAAATTAATAGAAAATAATTAGTTTTTATGCATATTTTTATATCAGTTGAATCTTTATAAAATTAAACCGTTGAAAAAATTAAGGGGGTGCGCAACAATTTTTTTTATTAGAACAGGTAGGCGCGGTGCAAACTAGTGGTGCATGTCATGCTGCCTTAAGGCAAATTACTAAGGCGTAATTAAACATTCGAAGAATAAAAATAATTAGTCAACAAAAATGTCTATGAATAAATATTATAATAACTAAAATTTTCATTATAAGTTTCTTGTAGACAAAATGTGAAAACACATTAGATTAGACGACGTTATTTATATATGTTTGAATCAAATATATATAAACAAAATCTAATTAAGCGGATTTATTGTTAGAATGAACATATTTTATTTCAAATGCATCAATTTTTCATTCGCGAAATATATGCTCTGAGTTAACAATTTTAAATAGTTCATATAGTATCAACTATACAAACATAAAAAATATTAAAAAACTTTAAATTAAAATCAAACATAAAAAAAATCAGTGTTGACTTTCTTATCTACTAACTATGAGGATCGAATCGGAATTTCTTCGAAACGGCTGGACCTGTCTATACCAAAAACTAATCAGTACACTCTACATCAATACAAATCGAATGTTTTTCTAATCATTCAAATCGACCGATTTTTTTTTTGCTCCGTATCTTCGAAACGGCTAGACCTGCCTTCGCCAAAAACTAATCAGCACACACCTTATCATCGAATACGAATCGATTTTTGAATTATTCAAATCGGTTGATCGGTGTTCACGAAATCGTAGACGAAAATTTGTATCTGCACACACACACATATACATACACATACATACACGCACACACACACACGTACACACACACATACATCCATTTTTTCTAAGGCATGCTAAAATCGATATTCAGAAACCTTTGAATCGTAAAGGTATATAAAAATTTTCATTTTCGATTTTTTTGCGATTACTATAACTTGGAGGGGAAGTTATAATTACCCTACGGGAAGTTAAAAAGGTTGGAAGCCACTGCCTTAAGGCATGTTTGAATAACTGTCCAATACATGAAAATAATAATCGATTTAATCAATGAGAATTGAGACTTAGCAACTTCAAACTTTAAATTTTGGCATATTTCAATATTCCAACTTTGATGGATTTATATAATCACTTGCCGAAATTCCATAATATTTTAGGATGTTCGTTCAAAGAGTGAATTTTTATAATATTTTGAAAATTCCGAAATGCTTTAAATTTAATATGTCTAATATTCACACATATTAACAAATATCAGTATTTATATTCAAAATGTCAAATTACACTTTTTGCTATTTGAGACCTATAACAAATAGCTTAAAACCTCTAACAACGTCTATATGTCAACATACATTGATATGACAATAAAAAAACAATGTTATATAAATTAGTCATATGACAATAAAAAAACAATGAATATAATATCATTTTAATAAATACCTTACCTTATAGTTCCGATGATTTTTGCAATCAAAGTCATACGTAGCGCATAACCAGATAATTTTTTACACGATTTTTCCATTTTTGTGCATTTTCGTGAAAGTTCTGCTCTGGAAATTGCCTTGTGAAACAAAGGACCAATCCATATTTATTTTTGCTTCATCATAGTATTCAGTACAGATCTTGTTCCACTATTTCTTCGCATCACTTCTATAAATCAATTTGTTTAATTATTTTATTCTACATTTCTAAGTTTACAAATCAGAGTCATCCAATAATTTTTGTCTCGCTTTCATGCCCATGTTTTTGGCCCATACTGCTGAAAAATCAAAATTATACTAATTTTCTCAAGTCGAGGCAAATTTTCTTATTACAGTTAGTGCAATATCAGTGATAAAGAAAATGATGTTAAGATACAATTTTCATGTATTAAGTAAACTGCAATTTAAACATTTTGTTTGAATATTTTACCCATTAATTGACATAAATATTTATTAATTAGTCATTATCAAAGCGTTAGTTAGATATATGATCGTTTTATTCTCATTGCAAAACTGTAATAATTATGTAACAATTATTTATATTTTCTAGATAATTTAATATTTATTACTTTGTAAAATGTGAATTTAAAATATTCATCATTATGTCTGTATTTGAATGATTACACATACTTGCTAACTTATTTATATTCACTTACGATGCAGAAAAATATATTATTACAGTCAACCCTCGGTTAACACGGCACTCTGGATGCACGATTTCCATACTACGCGGAGCTAAAAAACCGACATCCCTCCGACTACACGGACTTCCTAATACACGGTTTTTGTTCAACAGCCCATAAGTTTCTTGCGCAACCTATGAGTGATTCTAGTAACTTGATATCAAAAGATTATTAATGTGAGTTTTGTGATCGACTTCTATCTTTTAGACTTGCTTGATTATATAATAGCTGTCCAAAACACGTTTGAGCTGACTACCGCGTTGCGCCAATTTTTTAATAAAGTGTCTATGTCATATATGTCATTTCGTCCGTATTACTCCTACTTCAAGTTTTATTCCTTAGTCTCCATAACAGCACGATAAAATTGTGCGATTTGTAATTATTTGTACTAACTCTGAGTTTCTCATAGCGCGGTTCCCATACTGCACTATATAAGTTTCCATAGCCTGAACTTCAGGCCCTGAAGTGTATGTTAAATACGAGTTTTTTATAGCACGGTCCACATACTACACGGTACGCACTTGCCGCGTTAACCGAGGGTTGACTGTACACTAAAAGTACTAGTTAGAATGATAAAATGGATTTCAGGTTGATAACATTTTATTATTAGATGTACGTATGCTGTGTAAAAAGTTTAATTAATTCTACACAAAGAAGAACAGACAGCATTTTTTTGCACATTTTTACTTTAAATATTTTAAACTATAAAAATGTTTGAAAGATTACCAACTCAGGAAAAATTATGTATAAAAAGTATCTACTAGCAATATGCATACCTCAGAAATAGTTAGCACAACTCCCAGATTATCTGTATGTTAGAAATCGGCGATTAACAACACATGAAGAAATAAATGTAATAAGTTTACCTGTTTACAGTCCTTGAAACAACTTGTAAACTATGTTTAAACACCTGCTAATAAGAAAACCATCTTTCTTTTCGTACTATCCAATGCATCTAACCTATAATATAATTTCCTAAGTAAAAACAATAATTTCATACCTTTATTGTGTGATGTGTATCTTTAATTTCTAATATCAACAAGTTCACAATTTTGATTGCTAAAACATACTATAAGGCACAGCTTTATGTCTACGACAATGAACTAACTAAAACTAATGAGGAGTTAGACAAAACACTTAAATATAAAATATAACGAGTGGAGCACTTAACTAAATCTTAATTTAAAAATTTTGAGTAAAATTGTTTTTATTAAACTTAAATTAACTACTATACTACATTGTAAATGAAATTTACAAGTGGTAAAAAATGGTAAATTGTATCAAAATGTTGGTCAATAATTTAAAGCAAGTAAATTATTATATATTTTAAAAATACTTAACTTATTAATTTGGATTCACTAAAGAATAATTATAATTAATTTTTATAATGAACTTGATTCGCAACAAAAATATACATATGGCACATAGCTTGACAGTAACCATACATTTAGTTACATTTTTAAGAACTTTTGGATGTTATAGCAATAAAATAAGTCGATGTTACAATAAAAAATGAGTTTGTGAAGAAGTATATAAGATCATAATTTTATGATTATATCCTGATATAAAACAAATCATAAAATTACTAGAAGCGCCAACAGTTTTCGAATTAAATGATTATTCATTGTTTAGTTCAGTAAAACGAGAAAAACGACGATTTTCTGTAATAAATTAATCAAAATATACTGACAACTGCCAAATACCATATTATAAAAGCGCGGATGTCTCCGAATCTAATTTCGATCCAAATTAATTATAACCCTACATTTCAAAAACTAAACTTCTCAATCAATCATCATCTCTCGAAGATTTTTCCTCATGATCAACGTTCTGCATGTGCATCATCCGAGGGAAATCTTAGATCTAAATGATGTATTTCCTCAGTTGGATTATAACTTTCAATCTTCAACTTAGAATTTGCTAGACGGCTCCTCGATCTAGCAAGAAGTTTCATTTTTTGCTCAAAGGAGTTTACTGTAAACCATATGGACCCATCACCTAGCCTTGAAGCATTTGTTACAACTACAAAATATAAAACAATATTATAGTTATAGATAAACCAATATTGAAATCTGAACTGGTAATTTTGATTTTAAATTATAACGAGATTGTTGACCTTACCATAAAAAATGAGATGGGCTGCTGGAGTATTTTTTGCTTATTCGATAATGTAGTTCAATATTTTATAGAAATTATAAAATAAAATTTTGTGATTAGAGATATGTTTATTTCATAAGCTATATGAGTATATATAGGTCAGTTTTTTTTGTTAGGCAAAAATTTTAGTTACAGAGTTTTTACTAAGATTATAGCATAACTAATCAATGAGAGAAGCCATTAGCCAAACATATTTTTATATTGGATACTTTTATTATATGAATAATTTAGCTAATTTTAGACGATTATTAGAGTAGACCGAGTACCATTGTGCTAGGGTACGATATTGACAGTTGTCATAACAGCTAATCTATACTGATTTTGAGATAGGATCCAAAGTGGGAAACATGAAGTATGATTGTTCGAACAAGTTCACATTATTGCTTACAGTCAGTGCCTTATAATATCATGATCTGTAGACCGCATTGCTCTTAAAAAGTCAAAAGTAAGTTTTCATGTTCAATAATAATAACAGTTAATTGCATCTAAATAGATGACCTTGCTTGTAAGTTGAACATTAGTAGTTATTTGCCAGCAATTTGCTTCGATAATTTAGCTCAGTAATAATTATGATTTGTTCTTAAAAGTACGAATTGAGTATGGTTGTGACAAATTTTGGGATACGGTTATGATATGTATTTCTTGTTCTTTAAGGAGTAGAATAATTAGATGAAAAAAATCTAAAAATACAAAAGAGAAATCCTGTCACAACCTTCCCTTGGGTGTGAACGGTGCTGACGCTCTCCCTTTTCTTGTATGATTTGATTTTATGACAAATCTTTTGCATTTAAGGAATTATTTCAGTATTTCCTCTAGATAAATATTTTAAACTACCCTTTAATTTGATTTCCTCCCAGCTAACAGGTAAATGAACAAAATTATTGCTGATCAAAAAAAAGTTGCACAACAGTACCCAGTCTCCCCTGTACAGATAAATTTTGCAAAAAAGCCACAATCAACTTTTAATATTTGTTTCTCTTTTAATGCAATTTTTGTTAAATATATTTTTTTGATGTAGTTGGGTTATGGCCACAGAAATATATACAGATATCCTATGGAATTAAAGGTACCAAATTATGGATCACGAAGGAAACTAAAGTTCTCAGGTTAGAATTCATATTTCATCGTCATAAAGTGTTCCATATTAATAGTAATAATGAAATTTTAATATCTGATCATCAAATTCAACTTGCTAATTACATACCTATGGTGTCTTGAGAAAACAGAAGCTTTTCTCTGATTACCAAAACTACGGCATTCAATGGATCTATATCCAAAGGAGATCCTCCAGTAAGTAACAACATATTACTATCTGTACTATTTAATTCTGTTAGCAATTCTGTTTGAATTTCTCGTAAGCCTTCCAACTCTTTGGTTAATCTTTTAACATCATTTTCTAAAATTTGCAACTCACTCTTTGTGTGATTCACCTAAGATAAAAAATATAGTAACCATATAAATATAGAATAAAATAAATATAGAACTATATGAAAATAATCTTAATAATAACTTATGTATTAATTTATTACTTGTATATAAAGCATTGTCATTTCTCTGGGATCACAATGTACTTCGACAACGTTAGCTGGAGTTGCACCATTTTGCTTTGGTTTTTCTTCGACTAATGTTGGTTCCGGATTTTGAGCATCCAGTAATTCTATAATAGAGATATTAGGCTAAATATTAGATTTATTTAGTAATACAATAAATGATTTATAATAAATATATCAAGAAATATTGGTATAATTATCAGCATACTAATAGTCCAGTCATTTTAGCATTTCACCTCGTAATGTGAGATACCCAGCTGTAACTTTGTAAATAGTTGTATATTGACACCCTTAATGTTGTCTCAAAACCTACATATGGTAGGGTGTGCGCAACTATTAAATTTCGGGGTCAAAGGTCACAAAAATCGCGGTTTTTCGCTTTTTTTGTAAATATCTCATTTCCTATGGGTTTTTTGCTATTTATGTTTATTATCAATATTGTAGAATACAAAATTCTCTTCAAATTTTGTTTGAAAATTTTTTTCATACGGTGAACCGTTTTCGAGATAGAGGGCGGAGAGCGCGCGGTCATAGCATCCCTTCAGGTCAACCGATGCCTTCGGTCAAAAACGCGCCATATATAGTTGATGAACTATCGCTAGATTAATGATTATAAACATTTGTCAATTTTTATTGACTATTTTATTATATTTTGTCATTTTTTTCGTGCCTTAAAACTATATTTATTCAATAATACTAATCACCGTTTACTAAAATTAAAAAATAATTAAGGAAAAAACTTAAATCATAATATGATTATTGTTTCATAAACACTCTTAAAATTTAAATAGAAAATAATTAAGTGCATTTTCTTTAAATGAAATATAAATTTCAAAATCCTTCCATTCCTTCCAATCCAGCAGAGAAGATACTTTTTCTATTATAATTGATAAATACATAAATTATTTACAAAGGCATTACAGGTCCAAAATAATTGTTGTATTTGACGGATATTCAGACTACAGTAAGAACGTAAAAGCTATGGAGCAGCTGAGAAGAACTGCACTTTCAAAATCATATGAAGTATGTTTCGATAAAACAATAGTTGTACCAGTTTCTCAAGAATTTTTTTTATCAAATCAAAATAATAAAATTAGGCTAATTAACATGTTAATAAAAAAATTTAAAGGCTGCAAATATAACTACAAAACAAGCCAGAGATGATGCGGATGTCCTTATTGTTGAAAGTGCAATTCAAGAATCAATGTCTGAAAATCTGCAATTATAATAGGACAAGATATTGATTTACTCGTCATTTTAATTGGGCATACCCTGTCCCACGAAAAAGAAATTTTCTTTAAAAAAGTTGGGACCCAAAAATGTAAAAACGGAGATATACTCGACTAAAAGTTTTGATAATTATCCTCATTCCAAAACACATATTTTATTTCTGCACGCATTAAGTGGATGTGACACAACTTCTGGGCTTTTTAAAAAGGGAAAAAAAACATTTTTAAAAGTTTTTGAGAAACTGACAAATTTGGATGAACTAGCTAAAGCATTTGAGGAAGAAAATTGTTCGACCCAGAGATTATTAGAGAGTGGAACTCAAATCTTACTGGCAGTCTATAATGCTCCGAAATCTGTGAAAAGTCTCGATCATCTTCGTTATATTCATTACGTTAAGTCTACAAAACTTAATAAACCTGTTCAGCTTGCAAATATTCCACCAACAAGTGCAGCTGCTCATCAACATTTTGAACGTGTATATTATCAAGTTCAAACTTGGTTAGGGCATGATTTGGAACCAAAGGTATGGGGTTGGGCAATGCGAAACGATTTTTTGGAGCCTATCATGACAATTTTACCACCTGCTCCAGAATATTTGCTAAATACAATTTTCTGCAACTGCAAGAGTGGTTGTGGTTCGCGATGCGGATGCAGGAAAGCGGGCTTGCAATGCTCTTTAGCTTGTGGCCAATGTAATGGACAAGCTTGTTTCAATGCTTTACCATACCAGAGCGACATTAACGAAGATGGAACTTTTGATACCGAAATTATGGAAGAAATTGAGATAAATGACGTTGAAGACGACAATGAAGACCAGTCTGAAATTCACCAGCAGCCGGAAGACGACGATGAAGAGGCAGAAGATGATTAAAATTATTAATTGTAGTTTTGTACCCTTTATTTCATTTTATTACTTTGAAAAAAAAATAAATGTATAAAATAATATTTTTTAATAAAAAGATAAATTCCTAATTTATTTGTTTTTTTATCATGTAAGAATTTATTAATATTAATTAGGTTTAAATTTAAATATAATTCTTATATTAACAATTCTGCAATTTAATGGGCAGGTAAGTGTTGTTAAATAAATTAATACTGAATAAAAAGTGGATAGGTTAGGAAAAAATGACAAAATATAATAAAATAGTCAATAAAAATTGACAAATGTTTATAATCATTAATCTAGCGATAGTTCATCAACTATATATGGCGCGTTTTTGACCGAAGGCATCGGTTGACCTGAAGGGATGCTATGACCGCGCGCTCTCCGCCCTCTATCTCGAAAACGGTTCACCGTATGAAAAAAATTTTCAAACAAAATTTGAAGAGAATTTTGTATTCTACAATATTGATAATAAACATAAATAGCAAAAAACCCATAGGAAATGAGATATTTACAAAAAAAGCGAAAAACCGCGATTTTTGTGACCTTTGACCCCGAAATTTAATAGTTGCGCACACCCTACCATATGTAGGTTTTGAGACAACATTAAGGGTGTCAATATACAACTATTTACAAAGTTACAGCTGGGTATCTCACATTACGAGATTCTTGCCTAATTTAACCTAAGATGACTGGGCTATAAATATTAACTAGCTGTAAGTGGAATTCTGTCTTGAGGCAATTATGGCATCGTGCCTTAAGGCAAATTGCTGGAACTTCCCGCACCGTAACGAAATGTTCGTGGAATACTGAATGTTTTCAAATAGATTATTATGAATATTGTAACATTGTCTGATATTTATAAGAATTATATAAACTGAATTGCAGAGTTGAAATTATTTGTAAAGTATATTAGAACTATAGTCAGAATTAAAAATAAAATCTGAAATATTTTCGATATACAAGAAACTAAAAAAAAACAAAAAAAAAAAAAAACAAAAAAAAAAATTGGAGCAAAAATTTTTTTCCCAAAATCAATTATTTCGTTAAGACAAGCTGAAAGTTCTTTGAATCATTAAAATCGGACGCTTAGTTCTCTCTAAAATTGCCATTTTTTACATATTTTGCTCCGTATCTTCAAAATGGCTGAACCTGCCTTTGCCAAAAACTAATAAACACTTCTCCCAATCATTACTAATTGAATGTTTTTTAGATCATTCAAATCGGATACTCCGTTCTCTCAAAAATTCGATTTCTATTTTCTGCACTCTTTGCTCCGTATCTCCGAAACGGCTGGACCTGCCTTTGCCAAAAACTAATCAGCTCTTTTCCCTATCAATAGGAATCGAATGCTTTTTGAATCATTCAAATCGGTTGATCCGTACGCCCGAAAACGTGGGCGAAAATTTGTATCCATACATACATACACACACACATACACACACACACATCCATTTTTTCTAAGGTATGCCAAAACGTTCAGAAACCTTCAAAACGTCGAGAAATGTAAAAATTTTCAATTCCGATTTTCGGCCCATTACAATAACACCCTACGGGAAGTTAAAAAATAGAAATTTCCAATTGAATTCTTTGAAATGCATTTGGTTAGAGAAAAAACATTTTTGATCATGGTAATTTATCTGTTACTTGGTTCTAGATAGTTAGTTGATAGAGTATTTTTTCTCATAAGCGCCTGTGCTAAATTATATTTTGAAATATTTACTGAAGTCATAATCTTAAATCTGGTAAGATAAAAAATAAATGAAAAATTCTATATATTTGAACAAAAATTGACGTTTCAACATGCCTGCATTCATCGTATTCAAATGTTATAGACAAATATTTACATGTGCAAACCAGCAAACTTTTCTTTATATTTGAATAGTAGAAAAATCATAACATTCATAAATACTATTCTTGAGAAAAAATAATAACAAATTAAAAAAATCGGATGGTTAGTTTAGGAATCGTTACTTATACCGTGATGCATATTATTGCACTATACAATAAGTATAAGTTGTTCTATTCTTATTATATTTATTGTATTATTTTATGAAAAATACGGACAAAATGGTATATATAGACACAATAAAAGTCTCTTTATTTAAAAATTGGCTAGTTTTATCATCGTTTTCGTGACCGTATAACCGTATTTAATATACATTAAATGTTCGTAATTATTTCAATTAAAATCAATTAACTTATACCAGTATTAGTGAGAACGATCAATTTTATTGTAATAATCAGTTTGGTGAAGTGTGAATTAATTATTCATTTTTGTTGAATTTCGGACAAAATGACATACTTATGCAATGGACAAAATAACATAGTACTATTTCACAAGAATTATATGGCCAAGAAAAAATAGAGTGCGCGTAAGGTTCACACGCGATTGAAGTAAAACTTATTTGCTACTGTACAAGATGGCATTTAAGTAAAAATAAATATGATGTATTTTTCCATGACAATTTTGAATTTACCAATGCACCAAAATTTTGAATAATGTTTATTAGTAATATGGTAACACCCTTGAAGCACACATTTATTATTGTCAACCATTATACACATTATTTATATAATGATGAATTATAAATTATATATTTATAATAGCATTAAAAATATGTATAACATTTAAAAACAATAATGTAAAAAAGTCATACTTCAAATATGGCATGATCGGTTTGTCATTGTAATTAGCATTTAGAAATAAACCTTCATTAAAGAAACGAGATAATTGCTGATTAATAAAATCTATAATATTCGTTCACACAGTGGATCATGTTAAACAACGCCTAAACAAATATTGTTTTTGAAACTTCATGCAATTGTGTTTGAAGAACTTCATGCAATTCAAATTAACATATATTCATTGACTGCTTGTATTTTTTACTTTGCTGACGATATAATATCATTCTTTGAACAGCTGTAATATCTGTGTTGCCTAAAAATATTTTCCATTTTAATAACTTCAAAGGTTTATAGAAACTACGAATAATATAGAAATAATTTCTAATCAATAAACTTACGTTTAGTTCACGGAACAAATATTCTTTTGATTCAGACATGTTTCATCAAATCAAGATTTGTACTACGATGTAACTTTAAAATGTACGGAACGCGTACAACGTTGATGCCGGTACGCATACAACGACATATCTCTATTCACTTACACGACGTCTAATCACAATCGACCCGTATAGAAATAATTTCATCGAGATTCCGTTGCATTTGTACGGATTTACACCCTAGTCGCTCCTAAAGAAGTTTTATTTCAGAAATTAAAACCTGTCAAAGGTGATTGGCATTCGACTTCTACTCTAAGTAGGCAAGAAATCATTGCTAAAGACCAAAGAACCCACCGGTAAAAAAGAGGCTTGCATTTGTTGCAAAACGATGTTTTTTCATTTAGCTAATATCTCCAAAAAGTCGAAACTATTCATTATGAACTACTTTCTTAAAAAAATAGCACCTCAGTATGTCCTTACCATATATGTTATTTTGTCCGTACTATATGATTCCTTGAATAAATATGTTATTATAGTTCCTACTCAATTAAAATACTATGTTACTGGTAGTCAATAAACCAAAAATAGGTATAAACAATTAAAAATGATGGAATTAAATAAAAATTAAAAATTAATTAGCGTATTGTAAGAATAGCAAACGAATGAAAAAGCTCTCGTACCGAAATTGACGGTACAGAAAGGGTTTGAAATACGTGTTGTACATATGCAAGGGGTAATAAATGCAAAACATAAAACAAATTAAATACTAGAGAGAGCGAAGTTAAACAGAACGCAGTGCGGGCAATATAAATATCAAATTGTTTTATGCAAATATGACCGGATCGCATGCGAGTCCGTATATTTGCTTTTAATTCTCAAGGGTTGCCTGTTGTATATTACCGGCTTTTGTAAATAATAGAATGAATGGAACAAACGCCGTTGCCTTGAATCTACTGAGACCTCTCTTGAACCAGAACAGCCCGCTAAGCGTGAAGAACAAGCGAACACTTTACTTGACACTAATAAGACCGATACTGACATACGCCGCTCCGGCATGGAACGCGACGACTAAGACTAACTTACGAAAACTACAGACATTACAAAATAAGACACTACGACTCGTACTCAACAAAATAAGGAACCCACTGACTAGACATTACTACTCTTCAAAATACATACACAAACAGACTGACTTACCAACCATACTAGACTTTATAAAAAAGCTCACTGAGAATTTTTATCTAAAATGTGGGGATCATCCTAACGTTAACATCGCGGGCCTCGGCCAATACACAAGAGACGATATTTGGTATGGCAATCACGCCATGCCAAAATATATACTGATCGACCCATAGCGGAAATTGATACTTGGATGAAAATAAATCTTTTATTTTTGTTTTTCTTTTTATTTGTATAATTAACTATTATTATAAATATTGCTTTGTGGTTTTTTTGGGGGGAAAAAGTTTCTTTCCTCTTTTTTGCCACACGATTTGTCAAAAAGTTTTACATACACTTTAATTATTGTTTGAAAAACCAAATCCAATGAAGGATACAATACCTACGGGTAATAAACCCATGTTATAATATGCAATGTACATACTTTTATATATTGAAATATATAGTCTTTGAATTGAATTGAAATCGCCGTTGCCTTCCCTCCATATGCTAGCTATTTGACTATTTAGAGAAAAGTTGTGAATGAAAATTATTTCACTGATTGAGGAGTACGTGGTGCAATAAGTGGTACGGGCTCGGCATTCCCACTGAGATCAAATCCCAAATTGAATAGAACCTGATCAATATAGTTATATACATTTTCACTTCAAACTATAGATATCATAAAGATGTTTCCAAGAGCAATAAAATAAAATTAATGCGTAAATTTGAGATATTATCAAAAGGAGTGGTGCATGGCATCGTGCCTTAAGGTCAATTGCTGCAACTTTCTGTACCGTAATTCAATTTTTTGAATAAAACTTCTTTAGGCACGATTAGAGTGTAAATTCCTACAAATGTAACGGAAATGCGTTACGCCAGAACTGTACGTCATTCGCTCTCGATGAAATCATTTCAATACAGGTCGATTGTGATTAGCCGTCGTGTATGTGAATAAAGATCTGTCATTGAATGCGTCCGGCATCAACGTTGTATGCGTACTATCGGTACAACAAGGAAATCGGCATAGATAAATAAACATTTTAAAATTACATCGTAGTACAAATCTTGATTTAAAGAAGAATGCCTGTATCAGAAGAATATTTTACCCTGTTCCTTGAAAATAATAAAACAAATTAAACATTTGTGCCGTGTACTAAACGTAAGTTTATTGATTAGAAATTATTTCTATATTATTCGTAGTTTCTATAAATCTTTGAAGCTATTAAAATGGAAAATATTGTTTAGGTAAGACAGATATTACAGCTGTTCAAAGAATGAAACTATATTGCCAGCAAAGAAGTAAAAAAAAATACAAGCAGTCAATGAATGTATGTTAATTTTAATTACATGAAGTTCTTGATGAGTGAAGTTGAAAATGAAAACAATATTTGTTTAGACGTTGTTTAACATAATCGTTGTTTAACATAATTTGAATTTTTGAATTTATGTAAGAATTTTAATTTATTTTTATATTTTGATTTTATTAAATTTTGAATTTTTCATGAGGGATAAAAATGTATAACCAGCTATCACCACGATTCTTACAGCATTGCTATCGGGAAAAAAAGCAATGTTTTGAAATCCATAACGAAAGTATTTTCTTTTATTGTTGTTTGTTGGTTGTGAGCACTGTTGCTTAGTTTACAAGACATTAATATATTAATTGTTTTATAAGATATATTGTTAGTTTTAAGTTAAATTCAATAGTTATTTTTATATAACCTTGGGTGGGGTAAAAAACTGACAACTGACAAACTGGCAATAGTGTAAGCAATAAAAAATAGCAAATAAGAAAGTAAATTAAGTTTAAAAAAGCAATTTTACAAGAGATAAATTAAATAAAAAGTTATTCCAACGCTTCTGATGAATATTACTGACGAAATATCAGATCAAGGTTATTTACAGTGTTATCTCTGTAAAAAATGCACCCACAAAATTTATATTTTGCATTAGTTGAATAATGTAGCTATTATTGTGCAAAATCCTTTTAAAATTAAAATAAGACATTGGAACTGTTTGCCCCTAGCCATTCCAATTTACCTCGCCTATGGGATAAAAAGGACCAGGTTACAATTATTTAAAAAATAGCAAAAAAAACATTTCTACAATGATGAAATAACTTGGAGTTTTACACAACGCAGTCAGATAGTTGTTGGCTCAATATATGTTATTTGTTGTGTTATAATTGGTTTGCTTTTTTTTATTATCTCTTATATTTACAACTGTCCAGTTAAGGACATTTAACAAATTTAATTTGCTTTTAACAAGATAATTGCTCAATGTCAAATTGGATCTTCGTGCCCTGCTCTACAATTGTATACTTATTTAATTGAACAAAATAGAAAATTTAATTACAATTGAATGTCTGATTGTATTGCTAAAAAACACATTTGAATGTAAAATGCACTAGCATTAGGTTTTTGTCTTCAAAGTCTGCATGTCGTTTATTCATATGTTACAGTTTTTATAAAAAGGTAACATCATTAGCTTCTTCCTGGTTTGCCTTGGTAGTCTCAAAGAACAAACCAACTTTAGCATTTGATCACAACATATTCGATTTCAATAAATAAAGCATATGCTAATTTATTATTTTTATATCATTTATCATAATTAATTATTCTAATAATTCATTCAACGATCCCACTTCCTTTACTACTTTTGAAATTTCGATAAAAGTATGTTTACTCGCACATTATCAATATATGTACATTTATCGTTCTGTGCGGAAGAATATTGTTTACATAATTTTAATATATGAAAAATATTCCATGTTTAAATCAATTTCAATTCCTGATATAATTTATGTTATATTGTTAATCAAACATGGACTTTGAATAGTTCCCATATAAAATGTAATTGAGCGTTCCTTCACAAGGCTGCTCTAAAAATAGCCATATCATAAAAACGCCTAAACACAATCATACATATGTGTATTAAATTAAATATATATTTATATAAAAGTGTATTCATATATAATTTTATCTGTTAACAAATGACCCTCAAGATGTGATAACGTATATTAATAGAATGTGCAAATATTCAGTTATTGTTTAGAAATTTCATTTCTTTTAAGCTATAAATAATTTATATAGCACATTAAATGTAAATATATCATTTCGAATGATCTGTAATAAATTAAACGACTTAATTAGATAATTAGCGTAATTCAAAGATACCAGAGGATACATTTGACCTTTTACGATGTGATGACATGAATGGAGAGTACGTTAGCAAATACGCACTGCCAGATTTTCGAAATAATTCGATCTTACGAGTTATCAGTGTAGAATTTGTCCAAATTTACTATTAATGAATTAAATGTAGCGAATGCACATATCGATATAGCCAATTATCTTTAAATATATATTATTTAATATATATAATAATATTCGTCGAACTAGATAAATGTGGTATTTTTCCCAATTCAATCTGCCAAACTTCCCAATTTGCGTAATTCTATAACACGTAACCGAAATAACTATTTAGAGAAAACTTTAAACTGTTCATTTCAAAAATGAAGTTTTTGCTTTCCGTAAAATAAAATAAATGCGATTTCCAATTGATATCTTTAAAAAATCAATGATTGTACTAATTATTGTGCATGAATACGCGATTAAGCTTTAAACTTTAATTCATTTTTATAATCAAAACAATTTTCAAAAGACTTTATTATTTTTGGATGTTCTTCAACAACTCTATAACATTTTTTTTATATTTGTCTGGAACATAATAGAAATTAATAGCATATATCCAAAGCTCATAATTAACTGAAAATAATTGAACAGTTTTACAAATTATTATTTACTAGATATAAAAATATAATATTTAATTTAAACTAGTGGGGTGGGTGGCATCGTGCCTTAAGGCAAATTGCTGGAACTTCCCGTACCGTAACGAAATGTTCGAGGAATATTGAATGTTTTCAAATAGATCATTATAAATATTGTAACATTGTCTAATATTTATAAGAATTATATAAACTGAATTGCAGAGTTGAAATTATTTGTTTAAAGTATATTAGAACTATAGTCAGAATTAAAAATAAAATCTGAATTATTTTCGATATACAAAAAATTAAAAAAAAAAAAAAAAAAAAAAAAAATGGTACAAATTTTTTTTTTCCAAAATCAATTATTTTGTTAAGACAAGCAGAAAGTTCTTTGAATCAATTGAATCGGACGCTTAGTTCTCTCAAAAACTGCTATTTTTTGTACATTTAGCTCTGTATCTCCGAAATGGCTGGGCCTGCCTTTGCAAAAAACTAATAACCCCTTCTCCCAATCATTACTAATTGAATGTTTTTTAGATCATTCAAATCGGATGCTCCGTTCTCTCAAAAACTCGATTTCTATTTTCTGCACTCTTTGCTCCTTATCTCCGTAACTGCTGGACCTGTCTTTGCCAAAAACTAATCAGCTCTTCTCCTTATTAATAGGAATCGAATGTTTCTTAAACCATTCAAATCGGTTGATCCGTACGCCCGAAAACGTGGGCGAAAATTTGTATCCATACATACATACACACACACACACACACACACACACACACACATCCATTTTTTCTGAAGTATGCCAAAACGTTCAGAAACCTTCAAAACGTCGAGAAATGTAAAAATTTTCAATTCCGATTTTCGGCCCATTACAATAACTTACCCTACGGGAAGTTAATAATTATAAGTATATTCGACTCTGTAAGTTTTGAAATAATAAACTCTGTACTCTGTAAGCAGGGTACAAATTTACCCTCATTGTAAACGTACAGTAAGGGAAACTGAGTACGGTTGTGCCACTTTATTTTTGATCAGCAATAATTTTGTTAATTTAGCAGTTAGCTAGAAAAAGCAAATAAAATGGTACTCTGAATGGAAATACTGAAATACTGCCAATAACTACGAGGGGCTCGTAGGTAAGCGGTTGAGAGTAACCGGACTTGATTCAGAGGTTCCGGGTTTGACACCCACTTCGAGCAGCCTGTTGTCAGGCAGCAGTGGCAACGATTTTTACTTGAAATATAGATTGCAATATGTTTCCTAGTGAAAATACCCCTTTTCCGGCATTGCTGCACCAATAAAAAGTCAGCCCTATTATAGATAAATTTTAATAATAAAATCGTCAAATATGGATGGATTAACCATTGGGTTACCATCTGAAAATACGAAGTAAGGAGAAGTTTCAGACCAAAATTTGTTCTGTAATCAAAAGTTCACCAAAAATTTGTAGAAAAAAGTAAAATTCAGAGAAAAAATCTAAATTTGTTAACAAACTTCTATTTAGTCATGGAATCGAACATATGAGTATAACAAACATATATACATACATGCAATCCTAACATGGAGGAAAATATTAAATTCTTTTATGAAAGATTCACATGCGAAGATTTTATATTTGCATGTTCAAATTGGCAAAACTTTAATTATTCAAAATTTGTGATTGTACTAATTATTGTGTTCTGCTGACAAATAAATAAAAAGTTGAACTATTTAATTTCTGAAATAGTAAACCGTAAATATCCTAAAAAAAATAATCAATTTCAAGACCAATTCGTTAATTTATGTTTATATTAACTTCCCGTAAGGTAGTTATAATAATGGGCTAAAAATCTAAAATGAAATTATTTGCATTTCTCGACGTTTTGAAGGTTCTTCTGAACATTTTGGCGTACCTCAGAAAAAATGGATGTGTGTGTGTGTTTTGTATGGCCGCATTTTTTCGTCCACGTTTTCGGGCGTACGGATCAACCGATTTGAATGGGTCAAAAAACATTCGATTCCTATTGATAGGGTTAGGTGCTGATTAGTTTTTGGCAAAGGCAGGTCCAGCCGTTTCGGAGATACGGAGCAAAGAGTGCAGAAAATAGAAATTGACTTTTTGAGAGAACGGAGTATCCGATTTGAATGATCTAAAAAATATTCAATTTGTAATAATTGGGAGAAGAGGTGATTAGTTTTTGGCAAAGGCAGGACCAGCCATTTCAAAGATACAGAGCTAAGTTTGCAAAAAATGACAAATTTTGAGAGAACTAAGCGTCCGATTTGAATGATTCAACAAACTTTCTGCTTGTTTCAACAAAATAATTGCATTTGGAATAAAAATTTTGTTTCAAATTTTTTTCTTTTGAAAAAAAATTTTTTTTGTATGTCGAAAATAATTCAGATTATATTTTAATTCTAAAAAAGTTCTAATATATTTTAAACAAATAATTTCAATTTTGCAATTCAGTTTATATAGTTCTTATAAATATTAGACAATATTAATAATAATCTATTTGAAAACATTTAATATTCTTCGAACATTTCGTTACGGTACGGGAAGTTCCAGCAATTTGCCTTAAGGCACGATGCCATACACCACTAGTTTACCTTTTGGATTCATGTATACTTTTGTAGATCAAACGACGAAAATATATTTTCAAATAAAACAAATTATTTTATAAAGGATCTATTAGCAGTAAAGTAAGTGCAAGTGCAAGTACAAAGACTGTAATTTTTTATTCATTATGATATTTAAGAAATTCATGCCAGTGAAAGATAATCTTCAGAAAAAATCCAAAATTTATAACCTAATAACACGTGGCACCAATAATAAATTTATTAGATATAATTCATACTATTGGTTGTTTAATGGTGTTCAATTAGATACGATCCAAATAGTCTCAAGGACGTGGCAAACAATTGCTTAAATTGAGGTCAGGCCAGAGATTTGAACTCAGTCTATATGCACAGTAACAATTATTAGTGGCATCGAAAACAAGCAGACATGTGCAAATCTCTAATTTATAAATTAATATGTTTCTATAAATAAATTGTATTGGAATAATGTTTGTCATTTTAGACAAATGCATTAAGTAAATAAAGAAAGAATTCATTCATTGTTAATGGTAATAGAAATGTTTTTTTTTCCTATGTTAGGTATGCATGCATTTAATAAATGAGCTTTATAGTCATCTGTATTGATTGTTATTATTAAACAAACAGGTTATGTAGACAAATATATATATATCTTTATTAAATTGAATGAAAATGATTAATTAACTTGTTCAACAGTTTAAAACATGTCAGTAACTTTCTAGAATAAATTTGTGCATAAATTATAACATTGGGCATAAATTATAGAAGCTAATGAAGCATTTATGAAGCATCAGCGACATTTTTTTTTAAATGCAATCACTTTTATTGATTAAGTTAAAATTTGTTTCGAAGTTTTATATTAAGTACATTGACAAGTTTTGCGAATTCATTTTTCTTAATCTTGATTTCTTCATTTGCACTGAAATATCAAATAAAGATGTTGAACTCCTTAAATCTAATATTGCAGTTTTTTTTAAAATATATCAAAATTTAAGGTTTTTAACACCCAGAGAAAATTTAAATTTTCACAAAAAAACTAAGCTAATTTTATGTTTTCTCTACTTTTCAAGTCAATCTGAATCGAATAAAATTAAATTTCAAAATAGTATGTGTGTGTATCTGTGTGTGTGTACATGAGCCAATTTTTTACCTTTTGCTGATGTTTTTTCAAAAACGGCTGAACCAATTTTAGAAATTTAGCCGATAAGGGCTCTCGTTTACAGTTATGAGCGACGATTGGCCAAGCCGTTTTTTTTGAAATTGGTAGAAAAGTGCAAAAAATTTCGAACGTTTAAGGCCCGAATCTTGAATCGATTTTAAGAATTCAAAAATTGGTTAGAACATTTTGTTTAGGAATCACGTTGATTAGTTTTTGGTAAAGATTGGCCCAGCCGTTTCTTCGTAATTAAATATGTAAAAAAATGTGAAGATTCGGGTAAAACATTGTATAAGAATAGATTTCATAATATAAAATAAAATACTAAAATATTATAGGTCTTCCAGAAGCGGTGAAATTTTTAAAAAATATCAAAGTTTAGAATATCGCGTCCTTGAGCGATTCTAATCAAAATCTATACTAAACCATCCCCATGGTGTTTCGTAGATCGCTACTGATTACAGTTTACACTTAATGAAATATATTTTTAAACTCATTGCATTGAGGATTTAACTAATTGCTCAGTGCATTGAAGGATTTAACTAATACCATAAGTCAGCACCTTGAAGAGAATAAACATACAGTAGCGATATTTATTGACTTAAATAGAACTTTTGATGCAGTGAATCACAATATATTAATTATTAGGGGATTAGAAGGATTATCACTTAGCATTATTAAAGATTTCCTATCAGAAAGAGCAGTTAGGACCAAGGTTGGTAATGTGACAAGTGATAGGTGCAAAATAAACTGTGGAGTCCCACAAGGCTTAGTATTAGGACCTTTATTATATCTCATCTATACAAATAATCTTCAAGAGGTAAAAATAAAGCAAAAACACATCCTATATGTCGATGATACTACCATAGTTTATGCAAACAAAAACAAAAAAATACTAGAAGATTCGGATAAAACTTTTTAAAAAATAAATTTAAATTTTTTTTAAAAAAAGTTCATAATTTTGCTGCGTCCTTGAGCAATTTAAATTAGAATCTATACCGAAGCATCTGTACGTTTTGTGGTGTTTCGTAGATAGCTATTGATTACAGTTTACACTTAATAAATCACATTTTTAGACCGCGAAATAAATAAAATGAAATGTATGAACAGATTAATTTAATTTATACAAATTCAGATATTTTAAGTTCTCTTTAAAGATATCAATTAAAAATCGGTTTAATGAAATCGAAATCTCTATTTACGAAATAAACAGTTGAACATTTTAAATAGATTAGAATTAGAATAGATTTTGAATAGATAATTCTAATTCTTGTTAATAAAGTCTATTATTTACACGTATCGAGAAGTTCATGCAACGTGCCTTAAGGCAAAATGCTATTAACAACTAGTTTTGAACTAATTTTCAGATCAATTTCGCACAAATGTAATCACCCGAAATCTGTCTAGTCCTTTAAAAAAATACAATCACCAGGCCATCGTTCTATTTATATTACTATTATTTTTTATGGATACTTGCCAAACTATCTTGTACATGGATTTATCTAATGATAAATTTAGTTTTTATTGGTACTTTCATGACAAAAATTTTAAACTGTTCAATTTCAAATAAATTTTTCCTTACAAATATTTATTACATATTTCATTATTATTTATTGATACAAAATGCAGTTGATCAATAGTAGCATATTGATGTATTGATTGAGCAAAACATTTTTGGCTGTGGCTTCTTGATTATAAGAGAAAAAAAATTAACAATGGTTCCAAATGAAAAAGCAAATATTTTTAAATAGATCATGCAGAATAATTTACGCATAACATATATTTCAATAACTTTACTGTTTCGACATTGTTTACGGGTTTTTATAGATAACTCAAGATTGTAACTGCGTTCCGACAAATGCCGATAAAAGTATATACAATGCCATATGCATTTGCCAAGAATAAACTGCTTGAATTGCTTTATAATTTCACCTTTATGGAAAACCTTTTACCGAAATACGATGTGGGAAAATAACATTCGTAACCAGACAGGTGAAACAATTGTTTTTAAATTTCTTGAAGATTACTGAATCGCTCATGCACTAGAAAAATCTACATCTAAAATGAGAGTGCAAATAAAAAATGTTTCCTAAAAATTGTAGATCATCATACAAAATTTAATATATAGACTTATAAAAAACTTATCAAATTTTGAGTGTCTATTTAACTAAATGAATAAACAAAATTGGAGATATATCTACGATAAAACACACTTCAATTAAGCTTATACATTCAGTACGAATTAATAAATTTAATTAATTACACATTGCTGAAGTATAAAAAAACGCTTGCATTTTTGTGACACCCATTAAAACATTGATGTCATAAAATTATTTAGGATTAAAACTTTATAACACCTTTAATATAAGAAATTAGTAAAAAAAGGTAGGTCATATTTTTTTGTCATTAAAACTCATCTTAATTCTGATTCTATGGTTATTTCAACAAGTTTTGCCAAAAAAACATAGAAATGGATTTAGAATTTAGAACCAGCAGAATAACAAAAAATTTTAATAAAACATTTTCTTCATATAAACATTCACATCATAAATTTACCATGGAAAAATCTTTATATCGAGGTTGATATAAAAAATTAGTAGTAAAAATTGGTAAAAAGGGTAAATTAAATTTTCTGGAAGCTTATCGCAATTCTGATTATATGGTTTATTTTGAGAAGCTTTGCCGAAAAAACTGTAGGTCTAAATTAAATTTCGAACCGGCAAAATAACAAAAAATCCAATAAAACATTTTCTGTATATATTAAATCAGCTTACATAAATTTCTGATTTACGTCTGGAAATTTGATGAATCTTCATATGGTTATACAACTAAAAATGAGAGCAAACCCCTTAAAATATAATCATACAGAATGAACAATCTAAATACGCATAGACCTGTTCCGAATCAATGTTTAGGCTTAAATGTTAAAATAGTAACATTTATATTAAATATTTTCTAAATTCAAATATTAAATGCAAATACATAAATATCAATTAAATTTTGTAAATGTATGTATTTGTAGCCGGAACGATGATTTTGAATGCCGGAACCGGCGAATTCGCGTTTATAAATAGTCTAAAACCATGCTGACACTTTCCAGAACAAGCATTTGGATTCACAATTTTGTGACAAAATAAAATAGTTATAAAACTAAAAATAATTTATAAATTTTAATAGTTAAACATATCCTCGAAGATTTTTAAATAAAATTCATTACCGTTGAGAACTGACGATTGCATTTTGAACATATAAATGTCATTCGGTTCATTTAATATTTAAGATAATAGTAATATTAATTTTGGGAATTTAATTTTTTTTAATTATATTTTTAACAGCAATCAGAACCTTACGTCCTATGAGCTGTTGAGCTGAAACTTCTTACTTCGTATTTTTTAGACGGTAACCCAATGGTTAATCCATTCAAATTTGATGATTTTTGTTATTAGAATTAATCTAATAGGGCTGACTTTTTATTGGTGCAGCAATGCCGGGCAAGGGCTATTTTCACTTGGAAACATATTGCTATCTATATTTCCAAGTGAAAATCGTTGTCACTGCTGCCTGACAACAGGCTGCTCGAAGTGGGTATCGAACCCGGGATCTCTGATTCAGGTCCCGTGGCTCTTAACCGCTCACCTACGGGCGAGCCCCGGAATTTAATATAAACAATATTTGAAAACTCTTAAAGTATTATGCATTCTCAATGTTTGAAAACTCTTAAAGTATTATGCATTCTTCAATAATGGTGAATTAGTAAGGTAAGAAAATAAGGTATGTTTTAGTAAGTCATTCCTATATACAAATACATGAGTATTATATCTAAAAGATAAGGCAGTCAGAAACCACTACAATGCATAAAGAGTAGTTCTAAACGCAGTCGTTTTATAATAAAATAATTCAAAATTTACGTTTTACAAACATTTACTCATATTTTTCCAAACTCACCCCGAACTACGAAGCTCTGGTCATCCTTCCTGTAGCCCAATTTATCCTTTTGCACAAATAACCAATAATTCAAAACATCCCCTACTTTTAACTTCACTTGAGGATCGTAGAATGACCAGTATCCATTTCTCTCTGCAGTAATATCCCTGGACAGTTGACCAGCTTCCAAGCCAACCATGGGTTTATTCACAGAACCATGAAAGGCAAAAAGTTCGATTCCTTCCTGATGAGGAATCGACACCCTCAACCCTCGTGGATGGTAGGCTTCAACTTTAGCTTGAGGTACTGTATAGACACCTTCCTCGATTTGAAGATCCCTTCCGTTGCCATTGTTGCCATGAGGAGAGGCAATGGCGCCCAAAGTACACATGGCAATGAAGAGCATTTTGAAATCACAACGGCACATATCACCGTACAGAGCACTTGTAAAGTTTTTTCTCAATAAAGCACTTTTTTTGAAAACTTAGATAAAATCGTTGATAAATTAACACAGTGCTGTGATGGAGCGCAAAGGCCGACTGGCGGTGACTGATTCGATCACGAATTAGTTAGTTAGTCATTTGATGTATGAAGAAGCTGTCCTGGTACGATAGTATGAGTGGTAGTGGTTTTATTTGTCGCACAGATGTGTGTAATATTAAGTCGCGTATTTTATTCGCTGACTGGCATATCTCAACTCAAAGCGGCTGACTGGATGAGATATGATTTATCCACACACTGTACGAGGGACTTTATAAACGTTTGCTAAACTTGCGCCATTCATTACACATCATTATACTATTTATTTGGTGAATTAAATTAAATTTGCACTCTTTACAATTTACAAATTCAATGGTCGAATTAACCATATTTTTAACTTTTCGGTGAGTTATAGTAATCGAAAAAAATCGAAAATGAAAATTTCTATATATCTTTACGTTTCAAAGGTTTATAAACATTTGGCATACCTTAGATAAATGGATGTATGTGTGTATGTGTATGTGTGTGCGCGTGTGTGTGTGCGGATACGAATTTCGAGAACACGGTTCAACCGTTTCAATAAATCAAAAAACATTCGATTCCTATTCATAAGGAGACGTACTGACTAATTATTGGCAAACCCA
>NW_020536999.1:64921385-64944163 GCF_003426905.1 Ctenocephalides felis
CATTACAACCAATGTCTAATTTAGTTTTAGATACTATTAATTTAAAAAAATTAATGAGTTCTATGGCTTGTTTTATTACACAACATTAGCCTTTGTAAAAAATTTAGCTTGAAACACTTTTCTAATATAATCATTTTCTAATATAAACTCTATGGGCTATGAAACCCACCTCAAACAATCTTATGTCAAGCAGTAGTCACATCGGTTTTCACTTGATGGTATACTTGGTCAGTCAAAATTAGTATTTGTGCAAGGCAGTCCAAAAAGTCTTCTTCCTAATTTTTGCTAATTTTTAAGAAGTTATGTCAACCCACTTTTTAATAATTTTAATTATGTCTCATTCCCAACAAATTGTTTCATATATGTATAACTTTTAACTATTTGATGCGTAGTTGTGATTTGATAGACCAATATAATATAATCTATATATATTTATATATTATATATATATATATATATATATTAATTAGTGTTTAGGATATATATGCATTATCAGTATATCACGATGCCGAGCATATATATCACAAATCAAATTGGCCACATGTCAAAACATTGCGTCGATACTATTCCCAAAAATATTCGATTACACTCTCGTAATTCTATTATTGAATTTACTAATTGTGAATACCATAACAAATGCATTTAATTAAACTTCATATGATTAAGTTGGCTCATGATTGCTATTTGAAACGTACGACAAACAATATATTATAATCAATTGATTTAATATTCGGAATATTATATTACGAATTTATAGGATATTTGAATACCGCACAAATAACTGATGGCGTGTTTTCAAAGAATCCTTATATGACCGATAATAATTAATTAAATTATGATGGCAATCACATACATCATTCGAAAACTGTTTTCCATTCATGTGAATTGTTGATAAATACGTGTAATCAGATCGGCATATATAGAATATGTATAGAATTCCTATGCTGATTTAAAAATAAAATAAATTTAATAATAGCAGTTAATTAAATAAAATATTAAATGGTTCATTAAAAAGCACAACATTCAAAATGCTAACTAGTGATGTATGGCATCGTGCCTTACTGCAAATTGCAGGAACTTCACGTACCAGAACTAAATATTCGAGGAAAATAAATAAGTAATAAATAAATATCGATTAAGATCAATAACTGCTGTTTTTAGCATCCTAAATAGATAATTATAATCACTATATATTCTAGTGTTCACAGTAACCATCTTGTCGCTCGAAAACTTGAAAAAACAAGAGGTGCCGAAAAAATTCATCTCTGAGTATATATTTTGTGGAAAATGATTTATTAAGTAAAACGTTTACAAAATGGGAACTAGAAAAAATCTGGAATAAAAGAACGGATACAGCGCCGGGATTAAATAATATTCAATATTCAATGTTAAGAAACCTTCCAGAGAAAGGTAGACAAATATTACTAAAGATAATTAATAAATATTGGAAGAGGCCTGATTTAATTGATGACTGGCATATTAATAAAGTGATTTTATTAAGAAAACCAAATATAAATAGAAATGAAATAGATGCCTATAGACCAATAACTTTAAGCTCGTGCATAGCCAAGATAAAAGATAGATTGATAAAGAGGAGGCTAGAATGGTGGTTGGAACATAATAAATTATTCCCAAGAACTCAATTTGGTTTCAGAAGAAAACATAGTACAATGGATAATTTAAGTATATTTATTAGTGACATATATTTGGCATTTTCTAAAAATACATATGTTGTAGCACTATTTAGTGATATAAAGGGAGCTTATGACAATGTAATACCTAATATTTTAATGGATATATTATTAAAGTTAGGTTTGCCATTAATTTTTGTACGAAGTATAATTTATAATGTTTTCCAAAGAAAAAATAGTTTAGAGATGAATGATAGAAAATATGAAAGATACTTATACAAAGGACTTCCGCAAGGGGGTATACTAAGTCCTTTATTATATGCTTTATATACTTATGACTTAGAAAAAATTTAGGTACCTGGAACAAAGATCTTACAATATGCTGATGATGTTGTGATTTATGTAGAAAGGAAAACATTAAAAGATGCTTTGGAGATTATGACAAACAATATTGATTTATACAATTTATGGTTGAGCAAAAATGGTTTAACATTATCAGAAGAAAAAAGTATGATTGGTATATTCACTAGACATAATAAAAGAAATTTCCCAACAAGCATTCAAACACAAAAATTATAATATAAAAGTTCAAGAAATAAATAAATTTTAGGAATTTATCTAGATCAAAAGTTGGCATTCAAGACACATATAGAAAGTATTAAAAAAAAACAGAAAAAAGTATAAATATATAAGAATGTTAAATAAAAATGGAATGGTATACATCCAAGTTCAGCATCAAACCTATATAGAGTATTAATTCGAAAATTAGATTATGGCTCTTGGATATTTAGTAAACAGTGGAAAAATTCAAAGATAGACAAGCTTCAATATCGATGTCTTAGAATAGGTATAGGAGCAAGAAGTCAACGCCAACAAATGTATTATTATTGGGAAAGTGGAGAAATGTCATTAGAATAAAGACGAAAGCTCTTATGTGATAATATATTTGAAAAAACATAATAAATAATGAATCTGTGGCTGAATTACAAACTGATGGAAATATGGAGATGTATAGACAGGACAGCACATATTGGATAAACAAAAAGTACAGACATTCTAAGCAGTTTTTCAATTTTTAAAGGATTATAGGAAATTTAACGTAGTCCATGGAGTTCATCCATATTATGAAAATTGTATTATAATAAAAAAACGATTGAGTCAAAAAGAGTATAAAAAGTGGATAGAACACGATGGACCTAATAGTATAATTTATATACGGATGGGTCGAGAAATAATGTTTCACATAGAGTTGGATGTGCAATATGGATTGAAAAGGAAAAATACCCATATGTTATAAACTCCCGGAGTTATTTCTATTTATTCAGCAGAATTAATAGCTATTCGTGAAGCTGTTAGAATAGCTGAAATGAATAAGTATAAAAAAACTATGATTTTAACAGATAGTTTAAGTTGTTTAAATAATTAGAGAAGTCATGAATACAATAGAATTTGAAGAAAAAAATAATTTTGAAATATTGAATGATATAGAGATAATTACAGGGATTGGAAATAACATAAATATTGGATGGGTACAAGGTCATATAGGTGTGGAAGGAAACGAAAGGCTGATGAACTGGCAAAAACAGCAAGTGTAAGCGGACAAGAATATAATAAATGCTTATATGGTGACATAATTAAGAAAATTAAAATTAAATCAGAGGAGAGATGGAAAGAAGTATGGAGAGAAACATCGCAAAGAAAAGGAAGGCATTACAATTATATAATGACTGTTTATCGTTTAAACCATGTTTGAAGAGTTTAAAAATGAAGAAAGAAGTTATTGTCACCATCAGTAGGATAAGAACCAAACACGGAAGCTATGCGAAACACTTGCATAGAATAAAAGTGATAAATCAGATAAATGTGAATGTGGAGAGGAAGAGTACTCTGAAACATATAATTCTGGAATGTAAAGAATATGAGGAAAACAGAAAAAGAATGTTAAATTATATATATAGAATTTAGATATTATCAAGCCGTTTAACTTAGATCTATTAATTGTAATAAGAATAGCTATAGAGTAATATATGAATTTTTAGTTAGATCAAAAATTAAAATATAAATATGTATATTTAAAATTATATAGAAAATATTTAAGTTAAAATGTATGTTATATGGTTAATTGTATAATAAGAGAAAGCCAATAAAAAAAAAAAAAAAAAAAGATATAGTTTGTTACGATTAGATTATTAACGCATTTGAAATACATACATTTTCAAACTAAATTGTAATTTTAAAATTGATATTTGAAGTATAAAACTTTGTATATTTTTTAAAATTTTGAAAAAAAAATGTCAATTTTGAAATTTAGTAAACTTAAAAAATTAATAATCTTGGTACGGCACCCGAGAGAATTGTAACAAAATAGTATTATTTTTTTAAAATTATTATCAAATATCTGAAAGTTTGGCGTGCATACGTATAATAATCATTTTGATCGCCAAATATCATTTTTCTTAATTTTCCTCTGTAGACCTGTCCTACCAAAAATTATCATCAATTCTTCACTTCGTCAATACAAGTTAAATGTTTCTTGAAACATTTAAATCGGGTACTTTGTTCTTTCAAAAACTGAATTATCGTCTTTGGCACTTTTTGCCCCGTATATTCGAAACGGCTCGACCTGTCTTCATCAATAACTAATCAGCACGCCTTCTCGTCAATGGAAAACGTGCGCCTGAAATCGTGGACAAAAATTGTATCCAAACATACACACATACCACACACACACACATACACACAAACATACATCCATTTTTTTTGAGGTGTATGCCAAAATGTTCAGAATTCTTCAAAACGTGAAGATATGCAAAAAATTTTAGATTTTTTTGCGATTACTATAACTTCTCCATCGAAAGTGAAAATGAAAAAATAAAATTTATTATTCAACAAGTATAATTTCTTGAAAATATGTTTTGTTCTTGCATTAGTTAATGCAAGTTAGTTTATAATTAAGTTTTAATAAACGAAGATCCAGTAAAATAGGGACGGAAAATCAAAAATTTGGGTAGAGTAAAATCTTAGAAAACTAAACTTTTATAAACATGTTAAACATTGAAGCTAATTTGTTGTAAACAGAGAAAATATCCAAGCATTTGATATTAAGAAATATATTCTTATTTGATATAAGAAAGGCATTTGGAAACTCACTGCATCATTTCGATACAGTTTCAAAGTGGTCTATTATTTGATTTTTATGTTTTGAGATTAATATAAATTTTGATCCAATTAATATTAATCTCAGCAACTTTCCATTGTTGTTAAGGGCAATTTTGACTATTATTTCACTAAACAATTTTACTAACAGAAAGAACGGCATTATATCACGAATTTTTGCTTCATGCCATTATTCATTAATTTCTGCGAAAATTGCACAAATCCATAAACTTGAGATAGTGAGATTTTTGCGTAAACTTTTACACAAAGCACGTGTTTTCTAATTTCAAAGAAATGGTTTGGCCGATCATCACGCAAACCTAATCGCGGCTCCTCGAGTTTCTTAAATTTCTGAAATCGATAAGTTAATATTATATTGATTTCGTGGCAAAGTCGATTATTTACACATGTTGGAAAATTTAAGCGCTCAACGTGCCACTTGCGCTTAGTTTTAATATCTTTTTATTTTCAGCTAAAAATTATAAAACAACATCGAATGATTACAGCAATAACTAACTAATTTATAAATGCTTATTTATTATAATAATTTAATTTAGATAATATATTATTAATAATAATAGCTGGTTAAATTTTATTGATGCCCCGAAAAGCTATCACATATAAACATATTTTCTACAAAAATGCTACTTATATTTTCAAGGCAAAAGCTTTGAACCAGGCTAAAAAATCTTGAACCTCATCTCCATGAAATCTGGAAGCTTTTTTTATCTATTCACTGTAAAGCCCACATATAATGCATAATACTATTGATGAAATACTATTTCAAATTTTGTATGGTTCGCATTTTTTTGACTAAATATAATAGATTGGTCTAGATTGTTTGGTTTTGGCATATTTCACCATGTTAATTTTTCATATTGTTCAACTTTTTTTTTCAAATTTAGCTCGCAATTAGTATAGATTGCATAAAGGTGAAATACATGCACGTTCTGCATCACATTGTTTTTGCGCGCAATTCAGGTCGATTGACACTGTCATTATTATTTATATAAGCGATAAAGCACGAAAAGCTTTTGGGAAATTCGGGATTGATGGACAAGCTATCGTCGATAATGTGCTTTTGTTAAATTTCCGTATCCCCTTTATATTGTTATTATTCATGAACGTCGAATATCGGGCGACATTATTCGAAACATCCGTGACGCGTGACGAGTGTTTAATTTTTCGGCTATGCGCTCCTATCATTTGATGAACTCGATGACTAATGGCGGGCTGTTTGTGCACGAAATTAGGCAGATACAATGACAAAGAGAATTATTAAGTGATATCAGAAATTGTTTATCTATATACATATTATTTTCTTGTCAGGATAATTACATAATCGCAACAACAGTAATAGAGTTTATTAGATATTGCAGGAAATGTGATCGCTTATATATCATATTTCATAAATATCTTGAAAAGTAAAACATCTTACTAAAATTTTATTGATTTTTTTAGCTCCATTACGAGAAGTATGGTTTATATACTGCATTCTGATAGAGTAAAGCGTGGCTTAAAGGTCAGCGGATAAAAATTTCCACGACCAATATCTTAAAAACAAGCAATGTTAAATTTTGATTTAACAATATTATATGCAAGTTGGAATAAAAGATGTATAACCACCAATCATCTTGATTCTTACCACATCGCTAAATGGAGTTTAATCGGCAATGTTTGTAAATTCATAACGAAAGTATTTTATTCCGTTGTTAGTTTTTCGGTAGTGAGCACTGTTGTTTAGTTTATGACACCTTAATATATTTTTTGGTCTACGTAATTTAATTATTCTGTAAGATATATTTTTACGTTTGTTTTTTTAACAGTTATTTTAACTTATATAAAAGCTTACATATGGGTGTGGTAAAAAGGACTATCTGAGCTTTTATTCTGGCAAAGGTGAAAACAGTACTATTCCTCAATATATAATATTTATACAACTTCCATAAAAGCTGCCCTGTGAGTGGAGTGAAATGGACCATCTGAGCTTTTATCCTGGCAAAGGTGTAAACAATACTGTACTACAATATATAATATTTATATAACTTCCATAAAAGCTGCCCTGTGAGTGGGGCAATATCTGAGCTTTTATCCTGTCAAAGGTGTAAACAATATTGTACTACAATATATAATATTTATATAACTTCCATAAAAGCTGCCCTGTGAGTGAGGTGAAATGGACCATCTGAGCTTTTACTTTGGCAAAGGTGTAAATAATACTTTACTACAATATATAATATTTATATAACTTCTATAAAAGCTGCAATGTGGGTGGGGGAAAAGAACCAGTAAACAATACTATACTACAATATATAATATTTATATAACTTTTATAAAAGCTGCCATGTGAGTCGGGTGAAAAGGACCATCTGAGCTTTTACCCTGGCAAAGGTAAAAACAATACTATACTACAATATATAATATATATAACTTCTATAAAAGCCTCAATGTGAGTGGGGCAAAATGACCATCTGAGCTTTTATCATGGAAAAGGTGTAAACAATACTATAATACAATATATAATTTCTATTGATGGTGAGCCGTGCTGATTAGTTTTCAAGTCTAACCGTATCGGAGACGCGTTTTTGAAAGAAAAGTGAAGACAGTGTGAAACAACGATTACTTTCCGGAAAAGCCAAACATTTTTTGATTCCAAAATATAAAAAAAATCGAAAATTATTCAAAAATAAGTTTTAGATTTAGCTAAAGTTCTAAAACTCACTAATCATATAAGCAGTTCAGTTATGTAATTCCTATAAGATGACTTTCTTATATGATGATTATTCTTATAAGTCTTCTGTTTCAAAAATGCTTCTAAATTACTCTTGTTATTATTATTTTTATATGATTATTATAGTTAATATACTTATTAATTAGTTAATGAAAAACTTATATTTTAAAAATACTTAAAAAATTGTGAGACAAAATATTTCTTTCATTAAAATATCTAAAAATTTGAAAAGAAAATACTTGTATCGTAAAAACACTTATCAATTTGTTTGAAAAAAAAGATCATAATTATAATATAAGAAACTTATAAATTTGTTAAAATATCATAAAATAACCTAAACTTCGTTAAACAAAATAATTATATTGTAAAGCTTATTAAAATACTTATTAAATTGTTTTAAAATACTTGCAACAAACAAGCTAGTTATATTTAAAAATAACTAAAATTAAATAAATATAAATATGTTTATAGTAAATAAATCAAATAATATATGAATAAGTAATAAAATAGTTAATAGTTAATTAAATTATATTAAATCTGCAAAATATTGACTTGAGCCTTATTATAATATCATTACATTGAGACCTTGTAAAATAAATAAATAAATAAAAATAAATGAATATGAAAAAAATTCTTTCGTTCTAACTCCGCTTGATCAGGCTTTGTTTATTTACTGTTAAACATGTGAACATATATTAAAACAGTAGTCTAATTCATAAGATCTTATATTTTATAAAATACGAATAATTAAAGTTACAGTATTTATAACAATATATTTCGAAACATTTAATATTTTTTGAACATTTCATTACGATACTGAAAGTTTTAGCAATTGGTTTTATAATTAGGGTACAATGCCATACACACCACTAGTTATTATTGTAATAAAAATATGTAATTGATCGTTTAAAATTCACAAAACAACTAGGTTCCAATTTTCCAAATTTAACAACTTCGATTATTAACGGTTTGTTCTTACAATTAGTTACTACAATTAGTCGTTGCCAGAATTCTAATCATCGTGCACAAATGAAAGATATTAGATAATGCTTGGCTGGCTCTTTCGAACGTGTGCAGTCGTAGACGTAGTCTGCAAGTCGCTACGGCAGCTACGTCTGTGCTGTGCAGTGCTACGCGCAGACTACGTTCGGACTGCAGCTACGGCAGCTACGGCGAGTGCTTAAATTATTCCGCCAGATGCTTTGTTTGTTTTATCCTTAACTGCTTAATGCACTCTGCTATGGCTGACAATTTCAACATCGGTTCTACATATGTTGAACAACGCGGTTCATTCCAAAGGGCAAACGGTCACAGGAAAACTGTGAACATCGGATTGTGTACAGAATAAAATATATGTCGTTCGTAAATATATTATTATTCAGCTTCTGTCCCTATGATCCCTGTTTTGTAAAGCAAAATGCAATGCAAAATTCTTTTAATTTTGCTTGAGTGCCATTTTCAGGAATTCATTCTGAACATGTTTTCTTTTAAACATCTACTTTCGTATATCTTACAAAAAGCAATAAGCTATTAAAATTTATTGTAATACAGAATGAAACTAATGGTGCTAGGCATCGTGCCTTGAGTTAGGATGCTAAAATTTCCTAATGGTGGTGGTCCTAATATTGTTGTTGTTAAGTAGTAGGTAATTTAGAAAATGGTTAAACTAAAATAGACTTGATCCTGGTAGTCTTATAAACTAATCAAATTAAATTATACATATAAGTTTTAAACATTTTTTTTAAATTACAATATTTATTACAACTATTGAATAATTCACATCTAACAATAATGATAAATAATAACATAAATAAACATAAAATAATCTTCTAATCTTATCTAGTATAAAACCTACGACTATGCCTACAACTGTAATAAAATATTCAAAAAAAAATTAAATGTTCTCAAATATATTATTATAAATTCTGTAAGCCTAATTGTTCGTATTTTATAGACAGTATAGAAGAGCTTAAATTGATGACGTTTATATAAGATTACATGAAACGTGAGTAAACAAAACTCATTCAAGCGGGGTTAACTCATATTTCTGAGAATAATATAAACTGAATTGTAAAGTTAAAATTGTTAATTTGAAGTATATAAGTGAACTTTAGAATCTTAGCTAGAATTTTTTTTGTAAATTAAAAAAAAAAATGAAATTTTGAAATAAAAAAATGCTGTTTCCAAAAACTAATCATTTCATCAACATTGTCAACACAAGCAAAATATTATTTGAATCATTTAAATATAATGCATCGTTTTCTCAAAACATTCATTACGGTCCAAATCTCCGAAATGGCTGCGCCTGTCGTTGCCAAAATCTAATCAGCACGTCTTATCGTCATTACGAATTGAATGCTTTTTGAATTATTTGAATCTGATGCTCAGTTCTCTTAAAAACCTAATCTCTATTTTCTGCACTCTTTGTTTAGTACCTACCCATCAATTTAAGTAAGTTTCAGAAATAGATTTCTTTCATTATGTTATATTTATATATTGCATCTAAGTTCATACTGGCTACTGAAAGATGAATATGAATATAGCTTTATTTCAATAATAGCAAATAATATATGTCGTTAGAACACTTGTGAATCTGCAATTTTTATTTAATCAAGTAGATTGCAATGTTGAATGCACCTAAATCATGTTGAATGAAATTTTCAAAAAAAAAAGATTGCAAGCGTTCTTTTCGAAGCCGAGCATGGTTTATTTATAATATACTGAACACTTGTAACTCTTTGATTTCTGTTTAATTAAGGTTTCAATGTGGAACTCACCTAATTCGTGTTTCATATCGATTTAGCTAATTGTAAGTTTTAGGAATAAGGATCTATTATTATTGTTTTTATCATATATACATGCACTACACATACGCACATTAATTTTTTCTAAGATATGCCAAAATGTTCAGAAACCTTCAAAATGTAAAGATATCCAAAAATATTCATTTTCAATTTTTGACCGATTACTATAACTTACTCTACAAGATGTTAATAAAAAAGACAGAAATTCATGACACAATTTATGGTTAACGTGTCTTATTAGAGCTGTGGTAATTTTCGTGTTCTCCAAAATATTTTCTCTGTGAAAACATTATATATTTCATATTTAATAATTAAACAAATGCTTTCATTTGCTGTTTCAATAACTTACAAACTACGTCGGCATTTAATAGACGGCAAATCAAAGAGTTGTCCCCTATATATTGTGATTACTTTCAGTATTACAATTTCTGTAGCAAAGGAGGAATTTTATATTGAGTCTGCAATACTGGGTTAGGCTATTTTTACTTGAAAACATATTATTCTTCTTATTTTCAAATCGAAATCGATGCCATTACTGCTTAACATCAGACTGCTTGAAGCGGCTTGAACAGAAACTGGAACTTCTGTTCTCTCCTCTTCATTTAGTTTTTATCGCTCTAAAAACTTGTCTGCGGCACAACATCATAATTGATAGCAAATATGTAAAAATCATACCTAATTGGCTACACTATCATACTACTACTTCTTGCGAAAGCTTCGTAAAAGCGACTTCTAAGCCAATTGGCTTCACTTAGGTGACGACCAAAAACGTTGATTTTGATATTTGGAAAATTTCTTTACCGTTATTGAGTTAAATAATATCATTTGTCCTAGATGCCTCAATAAAGGCTTGGAGCATCTGATTTTTCTATTTTTTTATTATTTTCTTTTATTTGAACAGCGATCAGAACTTATGGGTTCTATGAGCTGTTGTGATGATATCTTACAAACTACGTTTGTTTTATTATAGATGGCAACCCAAACAGTTGTCGCATCTTCATGTTCTGAATTTTTATTATTACATTTATTGTAATAGTGATGCATTTATTTGATGCAGTGATGCTGTATTAGGGATGTTTTCACTTAGAAACATATTGCCATCTATATTTCCAAGTAGAGTTTGTTGTCACTGCTGCCTGACAACATGTTGCTCAAAGTGTATAGCATCTAATAACATGGTTTTTTTTATAATACGATATCATCTGATCGGTAACAGAATGCAAGATTCTATCCCTATGGAATGGCTGCGGTTATCTGCCGCTGGACGATTCGGTTGTGTACATGCATTTCATTCAATGCACCATTTGGCTAGTTAGTGCGTTTCCGTTGTATTATCCGGATGTGCGATAGTCGCCATATGCAAAATCATTCGGCGCGTTCATACGGCGACCGAGCGTCGAATTGTCATTCCGCTACGTTACATGCGTCCAATTGTAATGTGGATATACACGTAATAATCAGAGAGGCAACGAACTTTTGAATTTGATATAAATATATTTTAAAAGTTGCTGAATTGTTGTCATCGTTAAATAACACTTCTGCATTTATATATAGGTGACCATACGTCCCGGGTTACCATGGACAGTTTTGCTTTTCCACCTTGCGTCCCGGATGTTCCTAGAAGCGATATTGGTCCTGAATTCAGGGTATTGTTGAAAGGTTTGTGTTTTCAATATATACTAATTTTAAATATATTACAACTAGAACTTAAATGACTTGAAATAGACACACTGATTTCAATAAAATTCGGCAGAGTTATTATTAACGTCCCGTAGAGTAAATTATTGTAATGGGCCGAAAATCGAAATTGATTTTTTTACATTTCTCGACGATTTGAAGGTTACTGAACATTTTGGCATACATCAGAAAAAATGGATGTGTGTGTGTATGTGTGTGTGTGTATGTATGTATGGATACAAATTTCCAGTCACGTTTTCGGGCGCACGGATTAACCGATTTGAATGACCACGATGTAGCATTCCATTCATTTTGCCATTCTATATTAGTTCTTTGCAACACTTTATTTAAAAAAATATTGTTAATAAATTATTATTTATTTAACTCCGACCCATGCTCTGCAACCCTTTTTGCTAATTTATCTGCTGTGATTCATTTCTTAAAATCCCAGAGAGTGCCTTGACCCAAAATAATTCCATATTATTTCGCCTTCTACTAGACTAGCAATATTATTCAGAATTTCATAATACAAACAGGGTTATTTATTAATAAATGGTGCAGAATTTTATATAATTCTTGATACTGAAAAATAATATAGTGAAGAATATATAAAAAATGTAATATTCAGTAATTCGGGTGAACATTTTTATTTATTTAAAAATACTGATTTGTATTATGTTTTCGCCACAATGACATTAGATGGCAAAGTACATTTGCCAGACAATACTAAATTTTTCGCAATTTCAAAAGAAGCAGTTGTGTATATAGGCGCTAATATTTTGACATAATAGGCTTTATTTATTATTCCGTGTGATGTTCGTTTCGTATGTTTGGTGATTCTTAATGTACTTTTCGAGGGTTATGTATTTTTATATCATTAAATCTTCTTATTAATTGCAACCAGTGTTCATTATTGTGCTTTAAAGTCAATTCCTTCCTCAGTATCCAATTCCAAATGCACTGAGAGTTCCGAGCTTCAAGCAGCAATACGACTGGGCCGCCTTCAAACTAAATAACTTCAATTGTTTTCATAATATATTTGATTTTCCAAATTCTTGAAATAGCTAATGCTAATAAATCGAAAATGAAATTTTTTGCATATCTTTACTTGTAAGATCTACTGAACATGTTGACATACCTTATATAGATTTATATGTATGTTTTAGGATATCTATGTTTATATAGATAAAATTTTTTGTCCACAATGTCGGAGGCACGGATCAACCGATTTGAATGATTCAAAGAACATTCAATTCCTATTGAGTTGAAGTTGTTTTTGGCAAAGACCGGCCCATTCGTTGTAGATAAACCGGACAAAAAGTGCAGAAGATGGTAATCCTTGCGAGAACAGAGCATCCGATTAGATTGCTTCGAAAAACATTCAATTCGTGTTGACGGACAGACGTGCTGATTTATTTTTGGCAAAGGTAGTTCCACCCACTACGGAAGTACAGAGCGCAAAGTGCTAAAGTATCAGTATTCGAGAACACGGAGAATCTGAGTTTAATGATTATACTTTTGTAAGAAGAATTCATTACATTTTGGCGAAAGCAAGTTCAGCGGTTTTGGAGATTCAAATTTTGTGCAAAAATTTACGTTGGCTGATCAAATATGATTTCTACAAATCGTTATTACCGATTTATATTGCTCTGGTATATAAACAGAATTGGTTATTACTCATTGGAGTGAATCTTTATCGATATAATAATTATCACAATAATTTGAAATGTGTATTTGAAACTGTGTATGTGTGTGAGTGAATATGCTCTTAGGATTGTACTGTATTCTGATTGCTATTGAAAATGAAATAACAAAAATTCATTCGATTTAGTTGTAAATAGATACACAGGTAGACAAGAAGACGAGAATATAGATAAATAAAAAAAGTTCTAAATGAGAAATGTAGACAGGAGATCAGGTTGTCTGTTATAATTGGTGAACAGGTAGGCAGTAAATATGTGGACAGATGGACCAGTAACTTGATAAACGGCACAACTGGTAAACAAGTTGGTTACTAGATAGATAAACATATAGACAAGTATACAGGTAAACGGACGAACGGACAAGTAAACAATAAGCAGGCGAAAGCGAAAGACAGCAGATTTATGAACTTGTAATGACGAGATCTTCATCACATTTTACCAAAATTACCACTATTATTTTTTAATTAACGACTATAATAAACAGATCCCTACATTCAATCAGAAAAAGTGTATAGTTTTAAAACATACACATGTAGATGCAATAATTATATCAGTTTCATTTCTCAATATTTTCAGATTGAGAATTCAATAACTTCTAACTAAAAACTTCATATATAGTAAATTAGAAATACTTACAGTACATGGAAATATAAGTTCTTGTTTAATGTCGTTGTCTCCTGGCCGATGAATAAGCGAAATGTGTGCTATAAAATATATATTGATGAAACATTACGACGGTACCAAAGCTATACATATTTGGCAAATGTGTCAATATGCAGAGTACGATATGAGATTTGATCAAGTTTAGTATGTGATAACAAACAGCAATTATGAAATGCCAAGCCCATATACTACAGGTATATTAATTGCATCGATCAAATAATCCTTGCAGAAATAGGTTTTTGAAACAAATTATAACCTTCCTGATGATGAATTTTTTAAAATCATTATCTATATATTTTTTCATATTTACGATACCTTTGCACAACATTATATAATATTAATATAATATTTATACTTTATGGGTGTTCTATGGTGTGATGGTAAAGCTCACAAACTCGCGTGGACGGGGTTGCGAGTTTGAACCCCACTCTGAAAAACCTGATTTCACTTGAAAATATAGATCAAAAATATGTTTCCAATTTACAATAGTCAATCGCAATGAGAAATCTTTCACACTATTTTTTCCAGAGTTGGAGTTTTAACTCACGGACTTGCCCTAGGGCAGTACTGCCCATTATTTATACTTTAGCAATCAGAAACAAATATAATTATGCACAAAATATAATTCTTTGTTAATTTTCAAAATACTAAATTTTAGCACAAAACTGGAAGCGAGTGGCCCTTGGACTTGCAAAAAATTTACGATGTGTGTAATTAAACTGCTTAATAAATTAAGAGTCGAATCTGAGATTTAGCAGCTTCTAAATTTGTGACAATATTATTATGCAATTTAGACATTTAGATTAATTATCATAATTGAACCATTTTTGTAGCCCTTTAATATTTTAGCTTGTTCATTAAAATAATTTTGAGCTATGAAGCAGTTTTTGAATTAACTTTCAAAATCTTAACTTAACAATGTTCAAAATCTATTCTATATTGAATTTATTAGCTAATTATAGAGAACTACTGATCGGCTCACAAAATCACACAATTCTAGCTCATATAAATGTTCATTAAATTTTTCTTAAGTTCTTAAGATTAGTTCAGCCTTTCGTAAGAATAAGTATATAAAAGGCCAAATTTTGGCTCAAATGCACATACGCGCACTGTTTCCAATTTTGTTTGTCAAAATTCTTAGAATGACTTGAAACGTCGAAAAACGTAAAATTAGCAAAAAGCTAATTTGAAACCCATTACAGAAAGTATTTTGTTCACATGTAGTGTAGCTACCAATATATATCTGAGCAAATAATTCATTCAAATACAATTACTTTTTTGACTCTTTAAAAGCAATGCGGACTATAGATCATGTTAATGTAGAACAACTTGAAACATAGTACAATTAGAAATAATCAAATTTTATCATTTGCATAAACATAGTTTGTTAAAGAACTATTCTTTTATTATAAATTCAGTTACGTTTCCTTATAGATTATTAATCTCCATATCACCGTGCGCATGCATGCTCATACACGCGTCCATGTATATGGAAACTTGGCAAAGTCTCGGAAAGCAATCGAATGTTGATTATTTTTAATATATTCCATTTTCTGAAGATCAAAACCGTGATATTCAGCTAGTACCGGGTAGATATAGCTTCAAACAAGAAAGTTACATACAGCGATATGTAGTATCAACTACCCTTCCTTGCCACTTTGCATGCGATACGCGTGCGATTATAAGACACGTATTCAATATACCCTCACCAGGAAAATAGTATAAGGGCGGCAGGCACATTTTTCCATTAACATTCAGCTATTGTAACTAACTGAATACATTAATGTTATGCATTAAAATAAATAATATGAATACATCACGATCACAGTGCTACGTAAGCTCTCCGTACATATGAAATATTTATTTTGAATTCCTGATCCTGTGTCGATCTAAACTTATATAAATGTGAAACCAACAGCGGCAACAAATAAGAAGTCTAGTATGTGATGATACGTCATTTATGTCTTTTATTAACTTTTCGTAGGGTAAGTTATTGTAATCGTCCAAATATCGAAATTGAAAATTTTTACATTTCTTCACGTTTTGAAAGTTTCTGAACATTTTGGCCTACCTCAGAAAAAATGGATGTGTGTGTGTATGAATGTATGTATGGATACAATTTTTTGTCCACGTTTTCAGGCGCACGTATCAACCGATTTGACAGGTTCAAAAAATATTCGATTTCTATAGACAGGGAGATGTGCTGATTAGTTTTTGGCAAAGGCAGGTTTAGCCTTTACGGAGATACGGAACAAAGAGTGCGGAAAATACAAATCGAGTTTTTGAGAGAACAGAGTGTCCGATTTGAATGATCTAACAAACATTAAATTTGTAATGATTGGGAGAACAGGTGATTAGTTTTTGGCAAAGGAAGATCCAGCCATTTCAAAAATACAGAGCTAACTGTGCAAAAAATGGCAGGTTTTGAGAGAACTAAGCGTTCGATTTGAATATTCAAAGAACTTTCTGCTTGCTTTAACAAAATAATTGATTTTGAAAAAAAAAATTGTTTAAATTTTTTTTAATTTGTTTTTTTTTTTTTGTATATCGAAAATAATTTAGATTTTAATTTTAATTCAGATTAAAGTGCTAATATATATAAATAAATAATTTTAACTTTGCAATTCAGTTTATTTAATTCTTATAAATATTAGAAAATGTTACAATATTTATAATACTTTATTTGAAAACATTTTATATTTCTCGAACATTTCGTTACGGTATGGAAAGTTCAAGCAATTTGCCTTAAGGCACGATGCCGTATACCACTAGTTTTATATTATATTCATAAATTTTGTTTAAATTATTATGTTGTGTTGTAAAATATTATATATTTCTGAAAATAAAAATTGTTATAAAATATTTTGGGTGGTAAGAACATACCGAGATCATAATTTTGAAACAAATCTGTTTACAAATAAATTGCTTGGTCTTTTTTGGAACATTAGCACATGCACCGGTGGATCTTTTGGTCTGTTTTTTTTTTTTGCAATTGTTTCTTGCATACTTGAAGTAAAAGTTAAAAGCCAATTACATTTGAAAGCTTTTATTTTTTTGGCCCTGTAATTCTTGCGAAATATTACTATGTCATTTGATCCATTTTAGAAGTATGTCCGAAATCGATAATTATTCAAAATTCATTCAAACAGGTGATTATTGTGATAAAATTAATTTAAATGACCAAGTAATGGAATAAGTTAATTGATTTTAATTGAAATAATTACAAATGTCAATAAATTTCGAAAAAACGTTAGAAAAACGCCATCTAAATAAACTTTTTAATTGACGAAATACGTTCGAACTAATTACTGCGACAATGACACTCAACATCTGACATGATGGTTATTATTGCTTTCTTCATGTTATACAGTTTCGGAAACATTAATAAAACTATCAAATTTTCAAATAAGGCCACTATGTCATTTTGTCCATATATATGTTCGTACCACATTTTTGTATTTCCCCTATATTTTAAATTACAGCCAACATTTATTTGAATTTCAAGTGATTGAAGTAGGTAATACACATAGCGTGAAATTGAATGTCAGATTACCAAAATAAGCATTTACTGTATTTTTACGAATCCGAGAACAATAAAACAAAATAATTATTTTTTCGTATTCATTATATGGGCGTCAAATCTTGTTTGGGCTGTTGTGAGAGGATCATAAAAAATATGAAACATTTTCCCCGCACGGGAATATCAAATATAGCGCTTATTCACGTATAGGTACCGGCGTGTGCGATAAAAACGCATACGGGTGGCGTGAAAATTGGAATCGTAAAAATCTCGCGTCAAGATGAAAATAAAAATGCCGTCGGATCTAGGCTGCGAGGAGGTTCCGTTCCTTGCTATGATATCGAGGCGTGGGCGATAAACAGAACGGCCTAAAACCAGGGTGGAACAACCTTTTTCCAAGCGAATCACTATTATATTTTACACGTAAATTAATTCAAATATTAAAATTTGCATTATAATCTTTATTGACCATTTTTATACCAAATTGCCGCTACAGCATACTTCATTTATTCACATTTATATCATATTTTATTCAGAGACTAGTATTAAATGAATTAATTTTAAATATTTTTAATAACTTTTCAATATATTAGGCTTTAGTGTTTCAAGTACAATTTTTAGGTTTATTACAATATCAACTTTTTGCAGAAGGCGGATTCGATACAAGTAGGGGACGCTGGGTGCGGTTGTGCCAAGGTACGGTAGTGACAATCGTCATAACAGCAAATGTGTACTGATTTTGAGATATGATCCAAAAAGAGATATAGTATGATTATTTAATCAATTTTCCATTAATGCTTTCAGTCAGCACCTTACATTAACATAATCTGTGAATAGATAGCATTTAAAAAGTCATAAGTTAATTATAAGTGTTATTTGTATACAGATAGATTACTTTGTTAGATATTTTGCTGTATTTGTAAGACATCACATATAATTAGTAACAAATAGTTATTTATAATATGAAGGGGATGGTACCACTGTATTTATTGAAGTCAAAATTCATATATTCAAAAATATCATAAAAACTGTTGACTTATAGTAAATTAATCAAAACGTTGTGGAATTTATGTTTGCTTAGTTGACGTATCTGTAAAGGTAATATATTGAACAGTTGAATACCAAATCCATCAATTGAATTAAAAGTAGTATTAAGTTTAAAAGTCGATACTTCGATAGTTCTATTCCTTGTGACGTAGTGGGAATTAGACATGGAAAATCAAAGTACTGGGGATTATTTTTTATAAAGATAAGTGTAATAATTAGGAATATGATAGGAACGGTAAGAATGTTATACTTCTGAAAAATATTTCTTCAACTTGATATAAGCTCAACATTAGTAGTTAATTACCAACAATTAGTTTTTGAGTGTATAATCCAGCTCGATCATAACGATGATTTTTTTCCAAAAGTGTGCCTTGGGTTCGGTTGTAATAAATTTGTTAGGTGCGGTAATGACAAGTTTTTTTTGACTAAAACGCTGAACAATTTTAATATGTAAATGAAAAATCTGGGTAAAGAAAAAGCAATACGAGAAAAGAAAGATTATATCTGGCATGTGGAAACTCTTAAGTAAGGATAGCGTAAAATAGATAAAATGCCCAGAATCATGCGGTTTTTTGTACCATGTAAAATCGCATGTGATAGTCACTATTACATTTGTCGTTTGAATGATGACTAACTAGATCTCATTTTAAAAAAGAAATTTGTAAAAACACTAGTCGTGATGGTGACTCATTAATTATAAGAAAAGTGATGTCATAGTCAAATAATTTTATAATATGTCCATTTTAGTATTACTATTATTTCAGGAGTTAACTGATTTTTCAAGGAACAAACTGATTACATTTTAGATAGTTATAATTCGTAGATAATGCCATCAACATTTTTATTAAACCTACTGCGCTTTTTTAAAACTATCGGATTCTAAATTATTATCAATTTTCAATCGTCCAAAAATCGAAAATGAAAATTTTGCATACCTTCAGGTTTTGAAGGTTTCTGAAAATTTTTTGCTAACTTTAGAAAAAAATGAATGTGCATGTGTGTTTTGTGTGTCCGCAATTTCTTGTCTACGTTTACTGACGCAACATTCGATTCCTATAGAAAGGGAGATGTTCTGACTAGTTTTTGGCAGAAGCAGGTTCAACCGTTTCGGAGATATGGAACTAAATGTGCATTTTTGGAGATAACTGAGTATTCGATTTGAAACATTTAAACAAAATTTCTGTTTGTGTTGACGAAACAATTGCTTTTGGCTATTTGTAAATAGAAATTATAAATAGAAATTTTGATACATATATAAACGTTATCTTACAATTCATAAACTATTTTATATTATCTATAAAATAAGAATAAAAGAAGTTACAGTGTTTATAATAATCTATTTGAAAACATTTAATTTTTCTCGAATATTTTCGTTACGGTACGAGAAGTTCCAGTAGTTTGCCTTAAGGCACTATGTCGTGCACTACAAATATTTCTTTTTGCTCTTTTCCTGAATATTATTTCGTCAATGTTGCCAATCTCCTTTATGAGAATCTAAGACGACAAGCGTCTGAGGCAATCTTCACGCGCCCTACAAACGACGCGTTTACTACTATTCTTTCGTTATCTTCCTCACGATGCCGAAAGAAAAAAATCCCTAGCTTCAACAAAGTCAAACTATGGGTGAAAATGTGTGCATAAAAAATAACAAAAAAGATCTAAACGGGCGGTACGTGCAAGCAGATTTATCAAAAATAATAAAATAGGATACATGTACGAGGTGCGATTTGCAAATGATCACCTAGAATATGTGGAAAATCAATACAATCTAAAAACTTCTAAAAATATATCATTAGGTATTTTGATACAAAGTAAGAATCTATAGATTTCATCATTATTTTTAACTTCCCGTAGGGTAAGTTATAGTAATCGCAAAAAATCGAAAATGAAATTTTTTGCATATTTTTACGTTTCAACGGTTTCTGAACATTTTGGAATACTTTAGAAAAAATGGATACATGTGTATCGATACATTCTGGTGCGGGAAATTCCAACAAATTGCCTTGCACTACTAGTTTGACCTTATGTCATCCTTTAGAAATATTGCATTTACGTATGCTGTGGTGGTATGTATGAATGGAAAAAACTCTGAAGAGAATGGCTGAAGCGATTCTGATGAAAAGCTATGCCTGTCTACTTTGGGCCAAAAATAAATATTCAAATTATCGAATTTGAATATTTGGTAATTTGATTTTATGCAGTTAATATAAGTACCGTAGCATTAAATATGAAATCATAAAAGTGTCATAATGTCAATTATTGGAGATTTACCCAATTTTATCAAAAACTATTCATAATCTGAATAGGAACTTGGGATTCCATTTATGAATATAAGAACGCCGAATAATTTTCCACACCTCGTTATCATTTATAGTTTATGTTAGTTCATGGGATTGTTACTAATGCACATGGCTTTGCTAGATTGAATTATTAATTTGTTTTCAAATAAATTATAATTTTTAATCAAAAAAAGCCCAAATTCTAAAAAAACCTCTATTTCCAGGGAGAATCCTTCAGAAAATGAAACATTTTTCTTACATTTGCATATCTTATATTGATCGGAATTCAATTTGTTTTAAATAAAATGATTTGAATTTTATGTTTATGTTAATGTTATTTTAATTCAATGTTAAAACATTATTTTCTAAAAATAATAACATGTTTTAATGTCACTTACAATTATAAATTATACTATCATGTGACATTAAACATTATTTTCTAAAAATAATTATTTTTAGAAAATAATTATTTTCTAAAAATAATTATTTTTAGAAAATAATGTTTAATGTCACATGATAGTATAATTTATAATTGTAAGTGACATTAAAACATTGTTATTATTTTTAGAAAATAGAATAGAATAGATAAATTAGAAAAACATTAATGTTTTTATGTAACTTACAATTATAAATTATACTATAAGTTCTTGTCTTTAGTACAAATTATTTATTAAATAATATGGTGTCTTGGTATAAACAAGTTATAAATAAACAAGTTAAATCAAATCAACTTGTCTAAATAAAAATGATACTTATATCAGATATCCAATTATTATTTAAAATTTTTGACTGATGACAATTCTTTGTTTATACATAATTCATTCGTACATAATTTTAAAATTTTAATATTTGTTTCATTTTTTACGCTGATGATTGACTTCACAGAGGAAATGTAAATCTTCTCCATCGAACATCTCAATCATAGTAAGGGTAAAATATCTTAAGCGAACAATATAATATAAAGAACCCCCTGTCTGTTGGTATCAAAAAATGTAGAAACGACCTATTTATCATTAAAACAAAAACTTATATACAAAAGGTTTCAAATCTCATATATAACTAATATAGTTACACAATATTTTGAATCAACTTATAAGCATTCTAATAATTTTTTTTGTATTTTATTTGATATATTCTATGCTTAAATTTTCAATCTGAATTGATTTTTTCATAATGTATGTTAACTTTTCATAACTCATAACTCATTCAAGCAATTTTTGGTTAATCTTTTATAATTGTTAATATATTTCTTTTTTTTTCATTCTGAAGATGAACATTTATTTTTTTTTATTCATCAGGCCTTACTCTGAGCACATATCCATTTTTTAAATATTGGCTTACATATTATAAATCTACGTTTACAAAGTCAAAATTTGTGGTTTTACTTTCGTAATTATTACTAATATAATATTTCAAGTATAATTATTATAGAGAAAATATTATTTCCTTGTTCGCATAGTATTATAATTGCTTATTTTCAAAATTAGTGATGATATTAGAAACAAATGATAAGATTTAGGTAAAAAAGAAATCGCTATCACAAATGATACGTAATATTAATTAAAAC
>NW_020536999.1:64945163-64970857 GCF_003426905.1 Ctenocephalides felis
GTTTCATCAATATATATTTTATAGCACACATTTCGCTTATTCATCGGCCAGGAGACAACGACATTAAACAAGAACTTATATTTCCATGTACTGTAAGTATTTCTAATTTACTATATATGAAGTTTTTAGTTAGAAGTTATTGAATTCTCAATCTGAAAATATTGAGAAATGAAACTGATATAATTATTGCATCTACATGTGTATGTTTTAAAACTATACACTTTTCTGATTGAATGTAGGGATCTGTTTATTATAGTCGTTAATTAAAAAATAATAGTGGTAATTTTGGTAAAATGTGATGAAGATCTCGTCATTACAAGTTCATAAATCTGCTGTCTTTCGCTTTCGCCTGCTTATTGTTTACTTGTCCGTTCGTCCGTTTACCTGTATACTTGTCTATAGTTTATCTATCTAGTAACCAACTTGTTTACCAGTTGTGCCGTTTATCAAGTTACTGGTCCATCTGTCCACATATTTACTGCCTACCTGTTCACCAATTATAACAGACAACCTGATCTCCTGTCTACATTTCTCATTTAGAACTTTTTTTATTTATCTATATTCTCGTCTTCTTGTCTACCTGTGTATCTATTTACAACTAAATCGAATGAATTTTTGTTATTTCATTTTCAATAGCAATCAGAATACAGTACAATCCTAAGAGCATATTCACTCACACACATACACAGTTTCAAATACACATTTCAAATTATTGTGATAATTATTATATCGATAAAGATTCACTCCAATGAGTAATAACCAATTCTGTTTATATACCAGAGCAATATAAATCGGTAATAACGATTTGTAGAAATCATATTTGATCAGCCAACGTAAATTTTTGCACAAAATTTGAATCTCCAAAACCGCTGAACTTGCTTTCGCCAAAGTGTAATGAATTCTTCTTACAAAAGTATAATCATTAAACTCAGATTCTCCGTGTTCTCGAATACTGATACTTTAGCACTTTGCGCTCTGTACTTCCGTAGTGGGTGGAACTACCTTTGCCAAAAATAAATCAGCACGTCTGTCCGTCAACACGAATTGAATGTTTTTCGAAGCAATCTAATCGGATGCTCTGTTCTCGCAAGGATTACCATCTTCTGCACTTTTTGTCCGGTTTATCTACAACGAATGGGCCGGTCTTTGCCAAAAACAACTTCAACTCAATAGGAATTGAATGTTCTTTGAATCATTCAAATCGGTTGATCCGTGCCTCCGACATTGTGGACAAAAATTTTATCTATATAAACATAGATATCCTAAAACATACATATAAATCTATATAAGGTATGTCAACATGTTCAGTAGATCTTACAAGTAAAGATATGCAAAAAATTTCATTTTCGATTTATTAGCATTAGCTATTTCAAGAATTTGGAAAATCAAATATATTATGAAAACAATTGAAGTTATTTAGTTTGAAGGCGGCCCAGTCGTATTGCTGCTTGAAGCTCGGAACTCTCAGTGCATTTGGAATTGGATACTGAGGAAGGAATTGACTTTAAAGCACAATAATGAACACTGGTTGCAATTAATAAGAAGATTTAATGATATAAAAATACATAACCCTCGAAAAGTACATTAAGAATCACCAAACATACGAAACGAACATCACACGGAATAATAAATAAAGCCTATTATGTCAAAATATTAGCGCCTATATACACAACTGCTTCTTTTGAAATTGCGAAAAATTTAGTATTGTCTGGCAAATGTACTTTGCCATCTAATGTCATTGTGGCGAAAACATAATACAAATCAGTATTTTTAAATAAATAAAAATGTTCACCCGAATTACTGAATATTACATTTTTTATATATTCTTCACTATATTATTTTTCAGTATCAAGAATTATATAAAATTCTGCACCATTTATTAATAAATAACCCTGTTTGTATTATGAAATTCTGAATAATATTGCTAGTCTAGTAGAAGGCGAAATAATATGGAATTATTTTGGGTCAAGGCACTCTCTGGGATTTTAAGAAATGAATCACAGCAGATAAATTAGCAAAAAGGGTTGCAGAGCATGGGTCGGAGTTAAATAAATAATAATTTATTAACAATATTTTTTTAAATAAAGTGTTGCAAAGAACTAATATAGAATGGCAAAATGAATGGAATGCTACATCGTGGTCATTCAAATCGGTTAATCCGTGCGCCCGAAAACGTGACTGGAAATTTGTATCCATACATACATACACACACACACATACACACACACATCCATTTTTTCTGATGTATGCCAAAATGTTCAGTAACCTTCAAATCGTCGAGAAATGTAAAAAAATCAATTTCGATTTTCGGCCCATTACAATAATTTACTCTACGGGACGTTAATAATAACTCTGCCGAATTTTATTGAAATCAGTGTGTCTATTTCAAGTCATTTAAGTTCTAGTTGTAATATATTTAAAATTAGTATATATTGAAAACACAAACCTTTCAACAATACCCTGAATTCAGGACCAATATCGCTTCTAGGAACATCCGGGACGCAAGGTGGAAAAGCAAAACTGTCCATGGTAACCCGGGACGTATGGTCACCTATATATAAATGCAGAAGTGTTATTTAACGATGACAACAATTCAGCAACTTTTAAAATATATTTATATCAAATTCAAAAGTTCGTTGCCTCTCTGATTATTACGTGTATATCCACATTACAATTGGACGCATGTAACGTAGCGGAATGACAATTCGACGCTCGGTCGCCGTATGAACGCGCCGAATGATTTTGCATATGGCGACTATCGCACATCCGGATAATACAACGGAAACGCACTAACTAGCCAAATGGTGCATTGAATGAAATGCATGTACACAACCGAATCGTCCAGCGGCAGATAACCGCAGCCATTCCATAGGGATAGAATCTTGCATTCTGTTACCGATCAGATGATATCGTATTATAAAAAAAACCATGTTATTAGATGCTATACACTTTGAGCAACATGTTGTCAGGCAGCAGTGACAACAAACTCTACTTGGAAATATAGATGGCAATATGTTTCTAAGTGAAAACATCCCTAATACAGCATCACTGCATCAAATAAATGCATCACTATTACAATAAATGTAATAATAAAAATTCAGAACATGAAGATGCGACAACTGTTTGGGTTGCCATCTATAATAAAACAAACGTAGTTTGTAAGATATCATCACAACAGCTCATAGAACCCATAAGTTCTGATCGCTGTTCAAATAAAAGAAAATAATAAAAAAATAGAAAAATCAGATGCTCCAAGCCTTTATTGAGGCATCTAGGACAAATGATATTATTTAACTCAATAACGGTAAAGAAATTTTCCAAATATCAAAATCAACGTTTTTGGTCGTCACCTAAGTGAAGCCAATTGGCTTAGAAGTCGCTTTTACGAAGCTTTCGCAAGAAGTAGTAGTATGATAGTGTAGCCAATTAGGTATGATTTTTACATATTTGCTATCAATTATGATGTTGTGCCGCAGACAAGTTTTTAGAGCGATAAAAACTAAATGAAGAGGAGAGAACAGAAGTTCCAGTTTCTGTTCAAGCCGCTTCAAGCAGTCTGATGTTAAGCAGTAATGGCATCGATTTCGATTTGAAAATAAGAAGAATAATATGTTTTCAAGTAAAAATAGCCTAACCCAGTATTGCAGACTCAATATAAAATTCCTCCTTTGCTACAGAAATTGTAATACTGAAAGTAATCACAATATATAGGGGACAACTCTTTGATTTGCCGTCTATTAAATGCCGACGTAGTTTGTAAGTTATTGAAACAGCAAATGAAAGCATTTGTTTAATTATTAAATATGAAATATATAATGTTTTCACAGAGAAAATATTTTGGAGAACACGAAAATTACCACAGCTCTAATAAGACACGTTAACCATAAATTGTGTCATGAATTTCTGTCTTTTTTATTAACATCTTGTAGAGTAAGTTATAGTAATCGGTCAAAAATTGAAAATGAATATTTTTGGATATCTTTACATTTTGAAGGTTTCTGAACATTTTGGCATATCTTAGAAAAAATTAATGTGCGTATGTGTAGTGCATGTATATATGATAAAAACAATAATAATAGATCCTTATTCCTAAAACTTACAATTAGCTAAATCGATATGAAACACGAATTAGGTGAGTTCCACATTGAAACCTTAATTAAACAGAAATCAAAGAGTTACAAGTGTTCAGTATATTATAAATAAACCATGCTCGGCTTCGAAAAGAACGCTTGCAATCTTTTTTTTTTGAAAATTTCATTCAACATGATTTAGGTGCATTCAACATTGCAATCTACTTGATTAAATAAAAATTGCAGATTCACAAGTGTTCTAACGACATATATTATTTGCTATTATTGAAATAAAGCTATATTCATATTCATCTTTCAGTAGCCAGTATGAACTTAGATGCAATATATAAATATAACATAATGAAAGAAATCTATTTCTGAAACTTACTTAAATTGATGGGTAGGTACTAAACAAAGAGTGCAGAAAATAGAGATTAGGTTTTTAAGAGAACTGAGCATCAGATTCAAATAATTCAAAAAGCATTCAATTCGTAATGACGATAAGACGTGCTGATTAGATTTTGGCAACGACAGGCGCAGCCATTTCGGAGATTTGGACCGTAATGAATGTTTTGAGAAAACGATGCATTATATTTAAATGATTCAAATAATATTTTGCTTGTGTTGACAATGTTGATGAAATGATTAGTTTTTGGAAACAGCATTTTTTATTTCAAAATTTCATTTTTTTTTTAATTTACAAAAAAATTCTAGCTAAGATTCTAAAGTTCACTTATATACTTCAAATTAACAATTTTAACTTTACAATTCAGTTTATATTATTCTCAGAAATATGAGTTAACCCCGCTTGAATGAGTTTTGTTTACTCACGTTTCATGTAATCTTATATAAACGTCATCAATTTAAGCTCTTCTATACTGTCTATAAAATACGAACAATTAGGCTTACAGAATTTATAATAATATATTTGAGAACATTTAATTTTTTTTTGAATATTTTATTACAGTTGTAGGCATAGTCGTAGGTTTTATACTAGATAAGATTAGAAGATTATTTTATGTTTATTTATGTTATTATTTATCATTATTGTTAGATGTGAATTATTCAATAGTTGTAATAAATATTGTAATTTAAAAAAAATGTTTAAAACTTATATGTATAATTTAATTTGATTAGTTTATAAGACTACCAGGATCAAGTCTATTTTAGTTTAACCATTTTCTAAATTACCTACTACTTAACAACAACAATATTAGGACCACCACCATTAGGAAATTTTAGCATCCTAACTCAAGGCACGATGCCTAGCACCATTAGTTTCATTCTGTATTACAATAAATTTTAATAGCTTATTGCTTTTTGTAAGATATACGAAAGTAGATGTTTAAAAGAAAACATGTTCAGAATGAATTCCTGAAAATGGCACTCAAGCAAAATTAAAAGAATTTTGCATTGCATTTTGCTTTACAAAACAGGGATCATAGGGACAGAAGCTGAATAATAATATATTTACGAACGACATATATTTTATTCTGTACACAATCCGATGTTCACAGTTTTCCTGTGACCGTTTGCCCTTTGGAATGAACCGCGTTGTTCAACATATGTAGAACCGATGTTGAAATTGTCAGCCATAGCAGAGTGCATTAAGCAGTTAAGGATAAAACAAACAAAGCATCTGGCGGAATAATTTAAGCACTCGCCGTAGCTGCCGTAGCTGCAGTCCGAACGTAGTCTGCGCGTAGCACTGCACAGCACAGACGTAGCTGCCGTAGCGACTTGCAGACTACGTCTACGACTGCACACGTTCGAAAGAGCCAGCCAAGCATTATCTAATATCTTTCATTTGTGCACGATGATTAGAATTCTGGCAACGACTAATTGTAGTAACTAATTGTAAGAACAAACCGTTAATAATCGAAGTTGTTAAATTTGGAAAATTGGAACCTAGTTGTTTTGTGAATTTTAAACGATCAATTACATATTTTTATTACAATAATAACTAGTGGTGTGTATGGCATTGTACCCTAATTATAAAACCAATTGCTAAAACTTTCAGTATCGTAATGAAATGTTCAAAAAATATTAAATGTTTCGAAATATATTGTTATAAATACTGTAACTTTAATTATTCGTATTTTATAAAATATAAGATCTTATGAATTAGACTACTGTTTTAATATATGTTCACATGTTTAACAGTAAATAAACAAAGCCTGATCAAGCGGAGTTAGAACGAAAGAATTTTTTTCATATTCATTTATTTTTATTTATTTATTTATTTTACAAGGTCTCAATGTAATGATATTATAATAAGGCTCAAGTCAATATTTTGCAGATTTAATATAATTTAATTAACTATTAACTATTTTATTACTTATTCATATATTATTTGATTTATTTACTATAAACATATTTATATTTATTTAATTTTAGTTATTTTTAAATATAACTAGCTTGTTTGTTGCAAGTATTTTAAAACAATTTAATAAGTATTTTAATAAGCTTTACAATATAATTATTTTGTTTAACGAAGTTTAGGTTATTTTATGATATTTTAACAAATTTATAAGTTTCTTATATTATAATTATGATCTTTTTTTTCAAACAAATTGATAAGTGTTTTTACGATACAAGTATTTTCTTTTCAAATTTTTAGATATTTTAATGAAAGAAATATTTTGTCTCACAATTTTTTAAGTATTTTTAAAATATAAGTTTTTCATTAACTAATTAATAAGTATATTAACTATAATAATCATATAAAAATAATAATAACAAGAGTAATTTAGAAGCATTTTTGAAACAGAAGACTTATAAGAATAATCATCATATAAGAAAGTCATCTTATAGGAATTACATAACTGAACTGCTTATATGATTAGTGAGTTTTAGAACTTTAGCTAAATCTAAAACTTATTTTTGAATAATTTTCGATTTTTTTTATATTTTGGAATCAAAAAATGTTTGGCTTTTCCGGAAAGTAATCGTTGTTTCACACTGTCTTCACTTTTCTTTCAAAAACGCGTCTCCGATACGGTTAGACTTGAAAACTAATCAGCACGGCTCACCATCAATAGAAATTATATATTGTATTATAGTATTGTTTACACCTTTTCCATGATAAAAGCTCAGATGGTCATTTTGCCCCACTCACATTGAGGCTTTTATAGAAGTTATATATATTATATATTGTAGTATAGTATTGTTTTTACCTTTGCCAGGGTAAAAGCTCAGATGGTCCTTTTCACCCGACTCACATGGCAGCTTTTATAAAAGTTATATAAATATTATATATTGTAGTATAGTATTGTTTACTGGTTCTTTTCCCCCACCCACATTGCAGCTTTTATAGAAGTTATATAAATATTATATATTGTAGTAAAGTATTATTTACACCTTTGCCAAAGTAAAAGCTCAGATGGTCCATTTCACCTCACTCACAGGGCAGCTTTTATGGAAGTTATATAAATATTATATATTGTAGTACAATATTGTTTACACCTTTGACAGGATAAAAGCTCAGATATTGCCCCACTCACAGGGCAGCTTTTATGGAAGTTATATAAATATTATATATTGTAGTACAGTATTGTTTACACCTTTGCCAGGATAAAAGCTCAGATGGTCCATTTCACTCCACTCACAGGGCAGCTTTTATGGAAGTTGTATAAATATTATATATTGAGGAATAGTACTGTTTTCACCTTTGCCAGAATAAAAGCTCAGATAGTCCTTTTTACCACACCCATATGTAAGCTTTTATATAAGTTAAAATAACTGTTAAAAATAACAAACGTAAAAATATATCTTACAGAATAATTAAATTACGTAGACCAAAAAATATATTAAGGTGTCATAAACTAAACAACAGTGCTCACTACCGAAAAACTAACAACGGAATAAAATACTTTCGTTATGAATTTACAAACATTGCCGATTAAACTCCATTTAGCGATGTGGTAAGAATCAAGATGATTGGTGGTTATACATCTTTTATTCCAACTTGCATATAATATTGTTAAATCAAAATTTAACATTGCTTGTTTTTAAGATATTGGTCGTGGAAATTTTTATCCGCTGACCTTTAAGCCACGCTTTACTCTATCAGAATGCAGTATATAAACCATACTTCTCGTAATGGAGCTAAAAAAATCAATAAAATTTTAGTAAGATGTTTTACTTTTCAAGATATTTATGAAATATGATATATAAGCGATCACATTTCCTGCAATATCTAATAAACTCTATTACTGTTGTTGCGATTATGTAATTATCCTGACAAGAAAATAATATGTATATAGATAAACAATTTCTGATATCACTTAATAATTCTCTTTGTCATTGTATCTGCCTAATTTCGTGCACAAACAGCCCGCCATTAGTCATCGAGTTCATCAAATGATAGGAGCGCATAGCCGAAAAATTAAACACTCGTCACGCGTCACGGATGTTTCGAATAATGTCGCCCGATATTCGACGTTCATGAATAATAACAATATAAAGGGGATACGGAAATTTAACAAAAGCACATTATCGACGATAGCTTGTCCATCAATCCCGAATTTCCCAAAAGCTTTTCGTGCTTTATCGCTTATATAAATAATAATGACAGTGTCAATCGACCTGAATTGCGCGCAAAAACAATGTGATGCAGAACGTGCATATATTTCACCTTTATGCAATATATACTAATTGCGAGCTAAATTAAAAAAAAAACTTTTTGGACAATAATAGATTAATATGGTAAAATATGCCAAAACAAAACATTCTACACCAACCTATTTAGTCCAAAAATACATACCACTTTGACTTGAAAATATAGGTAGCATTTTTGTAGAACACATGTTTTTATGTGATAGCTTTTCGTGGCATCAAAAAAAATTAAACAGCTATTATTGCTAATAATATATTATCTAAATTACATTATTAGGATAAACTGGTGGTGTACGGCATCGTGCCTTGGCAAACTGCTGAAACTTCCCGTACCGTAACGAAATGTTCGAGGAATATTAAATGTTTTCATTGTTGTAATATTTATAAGAATTATATAAACTGAATTGCAAAGTTGAAATTATTTGTTTAATGTATATTAGAACTTTAGTCCTAATTAAAATTAAAATCTGAATTATTTTCGATTAACAAAAAAAAAAATTGTAAAAAAAAAATTTGAAAAAAAAAACAAATTGAAACAATTTTTCTTCTCCTAAAAGTAATTATTTTGTTAAAACCAGTAGAAAGTTCTTTAAATCATTTACATCAGATGAATATTTCTCTCAGAAACTGCCATTTTTTGCACATTTAGCCCTGTATCTTCGAAATGGCTGGACCTGTCATTGCCGAAAACTAATCACCTTTTCTCCGAATCATTACAAATTGAATGTTTTTCATATCATTCAAATCGAATACTCCGTTTTCTTAAAAATTAGATTTGTATTTTCTGCACTCTTTACTTCGTATCTCCGTAACGACTGGACTTGCTTTTGCCAAAAACTAATCAGCACATCTCCCTATCAATAGGAATCGAATGTTTTTTGAACCACTCAAATCGGTTGGAAACGTGGACGAAAAATTGTATCCATACATACATACACATACACACACACACATCCATTTTTTCTGAGGTATTCCAAAATGTTCAAACACCTTTAAAACGTGGAGAAATGTAAAAATTTTTAATTTCGATTTTTGGACGATTTCAATAACCTACCCTACGGGAAGTTAATAATCATTAATAAATTATCTAGTTATTGCTGTATTCATTCGTCGTTTTTATAATTTATAGCTGAGTAATAAAAAAATATAAACTAAGCGCAAGTGGCACGTTTTAAACGTGCACGTACTTAAATTTTTCCACATGTGTAAATAATCGACTTTGTCACGAAATCAATATAATATTAACTTACCGATTTCAGAAATTTAAGAAACTCGATAAGAAGGAGCCGCGATTAGGTTTGCGAGATGATCGGCTAAACCATTTCTTTCAAATTAGAAAAAACGTGCTTTTTGTAACAGTTTACGCAAAAATCTCAATTCTTAAATCTCGAGTTTAAGGATCTGTGCAATTTTCGCAGAAATTAATGAATAGTGGCATGAAGCAAAAATTCGTGAATAATGCCTTTCTTTCTGTTAGTAAAATAATAGTCAAAATTGCCCTTAAAACAACCATGGAAAGTTGCTGAGATTAATACTAATTAGATCAAAATTTATATTAATCTCAAAACATAAAAATCAAACAATAGTCTACTTTGATACTGGATCGAAATGATGCAATGAGTTTCCAAATGTTTTTATTCTAAAACCGTTGATCTTTTTCAGAAGACGCATAATTTCAATTCTTCGAGGCTTTTAGAATTTAGGAAAAACGCTTATATCAAATGCTTGGATATGTTCTCGGTTCATAACAAATTAGCTTCAGATATTTAACATGTTTATAAAGATATAGTTTTCCAAGAAAATTAACTCTACCCAAATTTTTAATTGATTTTCCGTCCCTATTTTATTGGCTCCCGATTTGTTAAAATTTAATCATACACATGAACTAATGCAAGAACAAAATATATTGGCAAGAAATTATACTTTTTGAATAATAAATTTTATTTAATTAAGATAAATTATAATTAAAATTTAGACATTTTGAATTATGTGCTTTTAAATTAACCTTTTAATATTATATTTAATAAGATCGTATTAAATTTATTCTATTTTTAAATTTGCATAGGGAATTTTTTCTATACGTATGTTATATATACCGATCTGATTACACGTATTTATCAACAATTCACATGAATGGAAAACAGTTTTCGAATGATGTATGTGATTGCCATCATAATTTAATTAATTATTATCGGTCATATAAGGATTCTTTGAAAACATGCCATCAGTTATTTGTGCGGTATTCAAATATCCTATAAATTCGTAATATAATATTCCGAATATTAAATCAATTGATTATAATATATTGTTTGTCGTACGTTTCAAATAGCAATCATGAGCCAACTTAATCATATGAAGTTTAATTAAATGCATTTGTTATGGTATTCACAATTAGTAAATTCAATAATAGAATTACGAGAGTGTAATCGAATATTTTTGGGAATAGTATCGATGCAATGTTTTGACATGTGTACCACCAATTTGATTTGTGATATATATGCTCGGTATAGTGATATACTGATAATGCATATATTCTAAACACTAAATTATATATATATATATATATATATATATATATATATATATATTCTAGCAAACCCGACGAACTCCGTTTTGCCATCAATTGTTTTATATTTGAAAAGAAAAAAAATGATTTTATTACACAACAGTAATAAATTTATTTCGATTACAAAAATGAAGTGTTTTTTAGTTAAACTTCTCTAAGTAAATGAAAGTGAATCTGCAAATTATCCGTTTCTTTGAACTGCTCTTTGGTAAACCACATTTTTTGTTTTTTGGTGTGACGTTAACACAAACAAAGCGAATGGTTTCCCAACTCGTGAACAGGCAACGCATAACTGCCCATGTGAAAAACAATGATTTTCTAAATAATCTATTTGAAATTTATCCCGCAAACACTAAGCGATTGGCCTTGCGACTTGTTAATTGTCATTGCAAACGCAAAGTGAACTGGAAATTGCAATCGATAGAAGTGAAACGGAAGACCAGTCGGAATCATTAGTATGTCACCAAATTGCCAGCAATTTTTGATTGAATGGTGAAATTCAATGCGAGTACATCATTATTCTTTGCGGCAAAAATTGCTCGATAGCTTAACCAAGAATAATTCTGATAATTCTCACTAATGTCATTACTCGAATTTCTAATTACGGTGCGTGAAGTTCCAGCAATTTGCATTATTAATACAATTAAATAACAAATACTTAAACAATATTTCAATGTCTCGTCAACTAAACAACAGTGCTCATAAACAAACAAAAACTAACAACGTAAGAAAATACTTTTGCTATAGATTTTCAAACATGATCCTTTACCGCCATTTGAGGCGATAGCTGATTACACATATTTATAACTTCCGATAAGGTTTGTAGTAATGGGCCAAAAATCAAAAAATTAATTTTTTCCATTTCTTCACGTTTTGAAGGTTTCTTATCATTTTGGCGCATCTCAGAAAAAATGAATGTGTGTGTGTAGGTCCGCATATTTTCGTGTACGGTTTCGGGCGTACGGATTCACTGATTTGAATGGTTAAAAATATTCTATTCCTATTTATAGGGAGATGTGCTGATTAGTTTTTGGCAAAGACAGGTCCAGTTGTTACGGAAATGCGGAGCAAAGAGTGCAGCAAATAGAAATCGAATTTTTGAGAACGGAGCTTCCGATTTGAATGATTCAAAGAAGATTCAATTCATAATGATATGGAGAAGTGGTGATTAGTTTTTTCAAACGGGGGTCTAGTCGTTTCGGAGATATCGAGCAAAATGTGCAGAAATGGCAGTTTTTGAGAAAACTAAGTGTTGAAACGATTGCTTTTAGGCAAAGATTTTTTTTATTTCGAAAAAAAAATATTGAAAATAATTCGGTTTTCAATATTAATTGTAGCTAAAGTTTTAAATATTACTTATTACTTCAAATAAATAATTTTACCTTTGCAATTGAGTTTATATAATTTTTATAAATATTAGACAATGTCTTTCATTTTAAATTTGATTGATTTATTTTTGTTTATTTTCTTTTCTGTGCACATATATAAGTTACAATATTTATAATAATCTATTTGAAAACATTTCGAATATTTCTTTACGATACGGGAAGTTCCGGCAATTTGGCTTAAGGCACGATGCCATACATCACTAATTTTCCTCTACTTTGAAATATTGTTAAAAGTTTCCCAACTTTTAACAACAACGTTTTTAAAATATTGGAAGTGGACCTTAGCCTCTGCGGACTTTTAAGCCTCGCTCTACCATATATGGTTTTAAAATTAATTAAAACCAAATAGCAATTAAATTGAATTTAAAATGCTAAAATTGTTGAATTTTTCTAAGGCAGTATGTAAACATCTTAATATTTCTGTTCCAAAATTAGTTTATATCAACTTTTCAACAATAATTTCTAACAGAGCCAAACATCGCCCGCCGAGAAAATATCAGAGCAGCAACAATAGCGTATAATTTATCGCTACGTGACGCACAAACAAACTTATTCTACGTTGCCTACGTTGCCTACGTTGCCTACGTAAGACTGGCTCTTCGGCGGTTGCTTCGTATGTTTGATAATGCCTCCCCGGGTTCACTCATAAACACTGTATTCATATTCAAAACAAAATTTGTACGTTTTTGAATAGGTAATTGCATGGTTATTCGCACAGAGCATTCGAGCTTCGCGTAATAATAATAATCCACTGCGGTCTCAGAACTCTATAGAAAATCACGGGATGTTTGTTTGCAGATGTCAATTTAGCTCGCCTTTGTTTACTAAGAGGAATTTGAACGCGTTCAATTCTGTGCTAAAAGTATGAATTAAACATGTGGCGATATGTTGATTTTCATTTGATACTTGTTGTTTTTAGATAATTGTTTGATTTATGTTTTATGATTTATATATATATATATATATATATATATATATATATATATATATGTTATATATATATATATATATATATATATTTGAATAGTCTTGAATTTGATGTTTAATTTGAGTTAAAAAGTCGGGCGTTACATCAATAAAACTAGCTGTAAGTGGAATTCTGTCTTAAGGCAATTAAGGCATCGTGCCTTAAGGCAAATTGCTGGAACTTCCCGTACCAAAAATTATTATTTTTTTAAAAACGATTGACATTTTTAAAAAAAATTTACTTCGAAAAAATAAGATTTCGAGAAACTATAAATTGGACAAAAAATTACTTTTTTTTGAAAAAAAATTTTTTTTTTTAAAAAATTTAAATTTTTTTTAAATTTTTTTTTGAAAAAATATTGTTTTCTTTATTTTGGCATATTTTGGAAGATCTGAACTTTTTTTCAAAGCGGCGTACTGCTTTAACTGCATAGAGACAAAAAGTCAAAGCGCGTAACGCCGCGTCGCCGTCTAACGAATAAACATTGGTACGGAACCCATAGGAATGTAAACCAAAACTAGCTGTAAGTGGAATTCTGTCTTAAGGCAATTAGGGCATCGTGCCTTAAGGCAAATTGCTGGAACTTCCCGTACCAAAAATTATTATTTTTTTAAAAACGATTAACATTTTTGAAAAAAATTTAATTAAAAAAAATAGATTTGAGAAACTACAATTTGACAAAAAATTCCTTTTTTTGAAAAAAAAAATTATATGCAAAAAAAAATTTTTTTTGAAAAAAAATTTTTTTTTGGATACAAAAATTTTTTTGAAAAAAATGTTTTCTTCATTTTGACATATTTTGGAAATTCTGAACTTTTTTTCAAAGCAATCGCACTGCTTGAACTGCATAGAGACGAAATCAAAGCGCGCATGTGCCGCGCCGCCGTCTAACGCATAAGCATTGGTACGGAACCCATAAAAATGTAAAAAAAATATACTTATTGTTAAAATCTCTATAAAATATCTGATAATTTGATGTGCATATGTCTAATGATAATTTTTAACCGCCGAATGGCATTATTTTTTACTTTTTCATTAGATCTCCGAAACCGCTAGACCTGCCTCCATTAAAATTTGATCAATTCTACATCTTGTCAGTACAAGTAAAATGTTTTTTGAATTATTCAAATCGGACGCTCCGTTCTCTTGAAAACGGAGGTACCGTTCTTGGCACTTTTTGCCCCGTATCTTCGGAACGGCTAGACCTGCCTTTGCCAAAAACTAATCAGCACGTCTCCTTATCAATACGAATCGAATGTTTTTTGAATTATTCAAATCGGTTGATCCGTGTTCCCGAAATCGTCGACGAAAATTTGTATCCGCACATACATACACACACATACATACATACATACATACATACATACATACATACACACACACACACCACACACACACATACATCCATTTTTTTCTAGGTATGCCAAAATGTTCAGAAGTTTTGAAACGTCGAGAAATGCAAAAATTTTCATTTTCGATTTTTTTGCGATTACTATAACTTACCCTACGGGAAGTTAAAAAAAAAAAAAAAAAAAAAAAAAAATACTTATTGTTAAAATCTCTATAAAATATCTGATAATTTGATGTGCATATGTCTAATGATCATTTTTGACCGCCAAATGGCATTTTTTTTCACTTTTTTTGTTAGATCTTCGAAACCGCTAGACCTGCCCTCATGAAAATTTGATCAGTTCTTCATCTTGTCAATACAAGTCAATGTTTTTTGAATTATTAAAATCGGACGCTCCGTTCTCTTAAAAACTGAGTTACCGTTTTCGGGCACTTTTTGCCCCGTATCTTTGGAACGGCTCGACCTGCCTTCGCCAAAAAACTAATCACACGTTTCCTTATCAATACGAATCGAATGCTTTTTGAATTATTCAAATCGGTTGATCCGTGTTCCCGAAATCGTCGACGAAAATTTGTATCCGCACATACATACACACACGTACATAATACATACATACACACACACACACACACATACACACACACACACATACACACACACACATACATCCATTTTTTCTAAGGTATGCCAAAATGTTCAGAAACCTCTGAAACGTAAAGATATATAAAAATTTTCATTTTCGATTTTTTTGCGATTACTATAACTTACCCTACGGGAAGTTAAAAAAATAGTATGAGAGTTTTTAGAAATTTATTTATTTAAAATCCATTGGGCTAGCCTAGCATCTTAGCCTTCATTGAGTGGCAATCAGTTTAATTTTTTGTATCCTAATATAATATATGAAAACATTATTAATCCATGGTATGAGTATGTGCACATTTATAAAATATATATTTTTTAACATCACAGATGGTAAAACACATAAATAAATATGATAACTTAACAAGTCGTCGAAACTATGTATTTACTGTTTAGAGTTTAAGATAGAAATGACATTTGGCATAATGGCATAAACAATTATTAGGTAGCCCTTATTAGGTCATGTCTTATAACTGCTGGAACATTCTGTACCGTATATTAAAATTTTAATTTCAAATTTTAAATATATCTTTTAGAGAATTTTTAAAAAAATATTTTTTTCTTGCTTTTTGAAATTTGAATTTTTTCAAAGTATCAAAGAGCGTCATAGTCTAACTGTTGAACATTATAAATCTTGATACGAAACCTATAGAAATGTAAACAAAATTTGTACTTATTATTGAAATATAATATGAAAATTTGATGTGCAAATGTGTAATGATAATTTTAGACCGCCTAAAGGCATTTTGCTTACATTTTTATTGATTTTTTTTTCTACATTATGTCAATACAAATAAAACTTTTTTTTATTTTTTGTTATTTTATTTATTAATTACAGCTGTCTATAAATATGACATCTAGTAATTTTTTTTTTGATTAATATAAATAGAAAGGGCGGCCAGTGGCGGTCCTAATATTATTGTTGTTAAACTAAAATAGACTTGATCCAGAAATAAAATAGGCTTGATCCAGGTAAAATGATTTTTGAATCACTCAAATTACGCACTTCGATCTCCCAAAATTGCCATTCCTTATCTTCAAAACGGCTAAACCCTGCCGTAGCCAAAAACTAACCAGCACGTTTCTCCATCAATAGAAATCGATTTTTTTTTCATTCATATCGTTTAATCTGTGCTCCCGAAATCGTAGGCGACAAATTGTATCCTACTTACACATACATACATCAGTGTTTTCTAAGGTGTGCTAAAATATTCAGAAGGTCTTAAAATGTAAAGATAAATAAAATTATTCATTTTTAACGTTTTTGCGATACCATAACTTACCTACGAGAAGTTAATAAATATATTTACTTATTGCAACTTTGGTATATTAAAGTTTTATTAAAAATATTTAAAATATACTCTCTGATTTTTATGTTCCAAAATCTTCTAATGATTGTAGAATAAATACCACAATGATTCTTTGAAAAACAAATGTTTGAATAGTCAAAGAGAATTTTCGATTTTAAAGTTCTATGGTAAAGTAAATAAAATATTTTGTTATTTTTTTAGCCCAAAAAATAAATTTTAATATCATGATTGTGAGAAATATATATTTATATATATATATATATTGTGAATAATATATATATTTTATATAATCTTAGGTTCCGTATTATCTATATAACTAACCTATGCATTGAACACAATACATTTATAAAATTGTATTCTAATTTATTTTAAGTTTATAAATTATAATTAATTATAAAGCAAATTGATAATATACCAGACTATTTGAACTAGTGGGGTGCATCTTGCCTTAAGGCAAATTGCTGGAAACTTCTTGTACAATAATTGAAAATCTTGGTATGGTACCTAAAAAAATTACACAAGATGTGTACACATTATGAAAATCCCTATAATTTTTTTAATAATTTGATGTGGATAAGTCCAATAAACATTATTGATTGCCAAATAACACTTTTTTAACTTATTTTTATTTATATACATCGTTCTCTCAAAAACTGAGTTACCGTTTTTGGCACTTTTTGCCCTGTATGTTCGGAACGGCTAGACCTGCCTTTGCCAAAAAATAATCAGCCCGTCTCCTTATCAATACGAATGTAATGTTTTTTTTAATTATTCAAATCGGTTGATCCGTGTTCCCGAAACCGTCGACAAAATTTTGTATCCGCACACACACGCACATACATCAATTTTTTCTAAGGTATGCCAAAATGTTCAGAAACCTTTGAAACGTAAAGATATATAAATATTTTTATTTTCGTTTTTTTTGCGATTACTATAACTTGCCGTACGGAAAGTTAACATGTAGTGCGTATCAGTAAGTGTTAATAATCAAATGTTAGCCAGATTGTTATAGTAGATTGTAGTATATTTCACAATTAAACAAATATTTTACACATTAATTGAAAATTCTTGTTTATTACATAAAAAATACATAAAATTATACCTTAGTTAAAAAGATATTCCAATTACATAAAGTCATAAATGTGATAGTCATATATGTTAGTACCGAGCGGATTAAGTACAAAATACCCCGTACTCTCTTATTTAATCAACGGCTCACAATGAAACAACCAGAAAAACAACACAGAATTACGGCACGATTTGCTTTATCATCTCATTCTGCAGATACGTGCCATTATAGTGGGTTGAAATTGAAATCAACCAAGTAATTAACGGATATGCTTACCAGTAATTTAATATGTGTCATTATCCAATAAATATTAGTATTAGGGGAGTTCTAGAAGTATGAAGCAAATTAAGAAAATTACTGACAAGTCGTACTAAAATTAATGTACAACTTTCTACACTTTAAAGTAAGCTAATATTGTAGCTTTATCTACTTTTTCAGAACAAATATTAATATTTCAATAGCAAAATCATATTAAGGGACCGATTCTGCCGCATAACAAAAAAATGTTATATGAAATAGGCCATGATATGAAGAACTTTCCGTACTATATATTAACAAAACCAAAGTGGTTGGCGCACAGTCAGGCGCATATCTCAGGTTATCTAGAAAACCTAACCTAGAAACCGCACAAATGTCAAGAAAGCGATCTTAGATAACGGGGTATTTCTGACGCAGCTTCAAAACATACGAGTGACGTTGCAGTTTATGTATAAAAAGACCTGAATGCACAGCAAATACATGACATTTCGACAGTATTCAGTATTATTCAGTAGCATAATATATGGAAGTTGGAACGTAACATGGCCTTGCCATAAAATCTTTCTGTTACGCAGCAGAATCGGTCTCTATACTCAAGTATGGTTTAACTCTGGCAAAGTCTAATTATACGGACTATATAGAGTAGAGCGGGACTTAACGTCCGCGGGTGAAAAGGTTCACCACCGATATTTCATGAACAAATATGGTTAAATTTTTTTTAACAACAATATTTGAAAGTAGATTGATGATTCTAGATAAAGGTTATATACAATGTTATCTCTGTAAAAAATGTAGTCATGATATTTATACGATTATTTTGTATTACTCATATTTGATATTGTTCGATTATCTGTTATTGCACAAATTCCTTCAAAATGTAAATTATGATTTGAAATCTAATTGCCCCCAATTTGTGACTTCTTACCCCGCCTCACACTCACACAAAAGTGCAGATATTTAATAATATAAAAATTTAATAGTAAAAATATAGGAGAAAAATTATAGTATTTAGTATCCATGTGATGAAAAGAAGCAACATGCTGAAATCAAGCCTATATTAGAATAGAGTAAATTATCAAAATTCTACAATATAGTCCAAAAGGTAACTTTATAACAAGAGTTATGTTGACATGTGAATAATATAATTAATAGAATATAGCAAACATTATAACGATATAAGCATTTTTAATGGTAATAAGAATATAAAATTATGTTTGAAATAAGTGAACTTGCATATTCCATAAAGTTATCCGAAAGTTGCTTCATTAATCTAACATCATACTTAAGCCCTATAGTTCTACTATGATTTAAAAACTTACATTTTAAGGCTTGTGTGTGAAAAATTCTAATCAATTACATGCAGTAGTTTTTGGATGGTGCCACTCTGAATACGGAAAGAATTAAGCCGCATTTTCGACGTATTTTACTCTTTTCCAATAAAAAAGGCAAAAAATACTGTTTAAATAAAAATAAAATTGACCGATGTCTCCGGAAATGATGTGCTTATAGTACAACAATGCCAAAATTGGTTTTTATTCAATTTCATTCCTGGTATTTTGATGTTCAAGATGCATCAAGTCCAAGAAGTACGGTTGAAGCTGATAAAGACACGAGAAAAGCTTTAGTTGATGCAAATGGGCAAATATCAATACATGAGATCCCATTAGGTTAAAATTTATCAAATTCAACAGTTCATGATAACTGAAAAGGTCTGGGATTTTTCTCAAAACTCAATTCCCATATAAAGAAACGTGTGTCGCTGCACTGGCGTCCGCGATTTCCCTCTGAAAATTTCTAAAAATTATCAGGTTTTGAAGCTAATTGTTACTAGGAATGTAAAATAGAATGTGAAGAATACAATACACGCAATTGCCCATAAAACAAAAGAACAAAACTTGCTCAAAACAGGTGCAAAGCTGAAATTTTCCAGAAAAGGTGATGCAGTATGTTCGGTACGATTTTAAAGGAGTTGTTTGTTTTACAGCTTTTCAGGACAAAAAATCGGTTAATTCGGATGCCTTATATCATCGTTAATAAACTATACGGTGCAAATCAATAGAAAAAGGTCAGAATTAACCTACAAGCAAGTTATAGAACTGTATTAAGACGACGCAAGACCTGACAAAAGTTTTGGTCAATCGCCGAAAGCTTTGTAGTTTGAATGGGACTCAATGGCACATTCATCATATTTCTCAGACCTGTCATCATTGGACCATTATTTGTTCCGGCTACTAAAAAAAATTAGACGGTGAAACCTTTACCTCAAATCAGCATGCCACAAAGCACTTTGATCAGTTCTACCAATAACGACCAAAATCCGCATGATCTCGGAATTATGCTAATACCATAAATATGATAAAAGATGTTCGATAAGAACTGCCTATACATAATTCAATAAAGTATTTGTTTATTGCACAAAAATTACGTGCCAGAATTTCTGTAAGAAACGAAGAAACTTTCCCCACAATCCAATAATATATCAATGAAAATTTCAACCTTTGACAAGTTATTTTGCATCTTATAGATTCTCTCCATTTACCGAAAGAACTTCATAAATTAAGAATTTTACTACAATTTAGAATTATATAGTAGCAAATATAATATAAATCATAAATATTTTAGAAAACCTCGATGTTTAATATTACAATCGACATTATGTCACCCCACTAATAGCAAACTTCTGGTAAAAACTTGGGTAAGCAGCAGTCAGTTTAGCTCATCGTGTTAGCCTTGTTTTTGTCTGCGGCAAATGTGGTATATTCGAGCTTTCCGTGCGTTGAATTACGTCAGTTTGCCGCGCGGACGGTTCTCAAAGATGTTTATATGTCCTGCGACGTCATTGATGGCTATTTTGGCGTTAATTAAATTGTTTCCAGGCGATTTATCTGACGAGCGCGGCGATTAGTTTGGCCCTGGGGCCGAAACAGCAATTAATACCATTGGTGCCCCCAGAAGCACACATGGGGCATTGTAAAAGCAATTCAGTTGAAAATGGAAGACGTGGTATTTGATATACAACTAGAAAAAAGTTATAAAATGAGAAACTCTAAATTTGTTGTTTTAAGAGTAATGTAAATCATTAGCATTTTTTTATATAATTTAGAACGAAAGAATTTTAGTTTAAATCTATTTTGTTCTTGAGGGACGTGTTTATCAGTGCTATTATTTTACTAATTTTTAATAACATGATAGTTATTAGTTTGTTTTAAAAGTTGTTTTAAATTGTTTAGGTAAGAAAACTATAAGTTAGTTAAGTATCGTAAATTTTATTAAAATCTACCAGAATAATTAAAAAAAATTCTGGTGTAAACAGAAGGCGTATACATTATCTTAAAGCAAATTGCAAACAATAAATATTATTAATGTTATCAAGTTTCATCTAATGGGTTTTGAATTTTTGAAATCGATTCGACAGTTTTTGAGAAAACTGTCGATGAAAAATCTGATTTTAATAAAGGTCAAAAAACTCTGGTCAGTTGTTCAAACTCTATGATGATTTTTTTTAAACTCTATGATTTTTTTAAATTAAACGACTTGTTGCAGCGCCGTAATGTTTCAGTATCTATCGCCAAAAAAAGTTTCATAATAATCGTCATTTTTTTGTCAAAGTTAATTACAAGAACAAATATTTTTCAAACAGTTTTGAATTTAAAAGGATTTTTTTTTACTTTTCTGCTATTTACAAAAAAACGGCTTGGCTGATTGTAGCAAAAACTGACCTTATCAAGTTACACAAGGAAATTTCCACGAAAAGTCAAAATTGGTTCTCATTCGATACAGAATGGCTTAAAATGTCGAGAAAACACACATTGGCAAATCGGATTATTTGACAAGAACATAACTTCTCCTTCGAGAGTTAAAAAAAATTCAATATAAGTTAAAGTCTCATGTAGTTTTAAAATTATTAATTAAAATTAGATAAATTAGTTAAATTAGAGCTTGTAATAATGTGACCATTTTTTCGGTTAATCTTATTAATTTTCTTCATTTAAGCTTTAAATCCGTGAATGAAATTTCTAAGACCTTAGTCAGAAATAATGATACAATTGCCCCAAATTTTAAAGAATTTGGATTATTTATTGAACTATGAATTTTATATTTTTTCAAATAAGTAAACTTTGAGAGAGCACCCTTTGAAAATGATGCATTAAACTTTTTTAATGTTCTAAAACTTTATCATAACTTACCATTGTATATGATTTAGAATTTTGCATTATATATGGTAAGGCAGTGCACAAAAGTGTCAATTTGACTTTGATTATTATATTGTGATAAACTAAACCAATTATATCATAACAAACAACACATATGAAACAAACAACTATTTGACTATGTTCAGTAAAACTGCCAGCTAATTCATCATTGGAAAAATTAGTTTTTTTTGCTGTTTTTCAACATTTGTAATATGGTACTTCTTACCCATAGGCGGTGTGAATGAGACGAGGCCAGGGGTAAACAGGTCCAATGACTTATTTTTAATCTTGAACAGATTTTACAAATAATAGCTACATTATATCAACTAATGCAAAACATAAATTTTATGGGCATTTTCTACAGAGATAATACTGTAAATAACCTAACCTGGTATTTCGTCGGAAATATTTATCAACTTGGAATAACTTTTCGTGTCATTTATCTTTTGTGAGATTACTATTATTAACTTAACTCACTATTTTATTTGCTATTTTCTATTTTTTGCACCTTTTCCAGGGAAAAGGTTTTAGTGGTCTTTTTTACTCCACCCAGGTAAAAGCTTTTAAAGAGATTAGCCAAAAGCTGTTGATTTTAACTTAAAATAACAACACATTTTATAATCAATTAACTAACGTATACGTAAAAATTTATTAAGATCTCGTGAACTAAATTACGAATTAATTGTCGTTTATTTTTGGCTTTACTGGTTTTCGAGATATCAGTGGTGGACCTTTTTGCTCGGATCTTTAAGTCCTGCTCTAACCAAATACAATAACCCTAAATTTATTAAAGTAGAGCTTTTTGTATTTAACTTATGAGCAACAACATTATTTTAAAAGTGTTCGAAATCAAATAAAAATGAAAAATAGAACAAAAAAACTTCAACTCCGGTTAAATCATTTCTGCATCTTATTGAATTGAATTGAACACTCTGGTTTCAATTTAGGTAAACTTTCCCTTCTGGCGATCTTAATTGTGGTTGCAATTTTAATAAAAGTGATAAAATTGTTTCTAACCTAGGCCTCCGTGTCCTCTGATATAATAGATATAAAAATTGGACATATCTGTAAGGATTTGAATTGGCAGACTTCTTTAACAAATAACTTCAACTTGCAATTCAGTTGATATAATTCTTATAAATATTAGACAATGTTACAATATTTATAATAGTCTATTTGAAAACATTAAATATTCCTCGAGTTACGGTACAGGAAGTTCCTACAATTGCCTTAAGGCACGATGCCATACACCACAAGTTTACCTTTATATGATGAAATAATATATCCAGAAATTTCATAGTAATATTATTAATGTTTCCCCCAGGGTCAGGGCAGTGATTTAGGGGTGTCTGCTAACTCCCATCGTATGTTTGTCTTTGAACTGTTGATATATATACGTGCATGCGGATGTCGCGGTATTCGGTTTCTGCATTTGAATAAGTTTTTAGCATAACAAGAGCTCGCAATTGGCATCCAGCGGCGAATGATCTGCTACTCTTGTTTACATGGCCTCGTTTCACTGCAACATTATACGCAATAATATCTGCGTATATTTACATCCAGATAAATATTTTAGAGACGACATACGCATATTCATCATTGCGCGGTCTATATGGATATTTGACTGAAGTTATGAAGAATTCGGAAATATGAAACAGACTCTTATTTCCTGAGGCTTTGTGAATCTTTAAAATATAAATAAATTTCGCTTTTTTGTAAGAGTGAGGGTAAATTTTACGGAACACAATACTTTCCCCATAAAATGAAAATTCGGTGAAATACATTTTTAAACTGAGCTTGAACATTGTTTTAACAAGAAATTGCACACCTTCCCGATATGCGTAAATAATCGACTGAATTAATAAGAAGTTTTTTACTACTTTTTTGGTCTCCATATAACGTGGAAAAAATACTATTATTCTCTGAGTTTCTTATAGCGCGGTTTCCGTACAACGCGCTAACAGGATTTCATAGAGAGCACTACAAATAAGGCATAGATTGTATGTCAAATTTGAGTTTCTTATAGCACTGTTTACAAACACTTCACTACACTTCGCAGCGTTATTGGAGAGTTGACTCCATTCCAACAAAAGTGTAATATTAGCAATTATACTTGTTAATTTGTTACTTGTAAATATTAAGTATTGAAATGAAACAAAAGATTCATTCACGTAGATTTTTCATACTTAACTTCATGGGATTTTATTTATCAATATGTATTTTTATCAGTAATAAACAATATTCTATGGGTTTTGCAGAATTAAGTGAACATAAATCCAAACTTTGATGAATTTTTGTTATTAAACTACTCTAGGTAGATATAATATTTTAGAATGTTTGACTAACTATACCATCTATCAGCAAGCATAGTTACACTACGCAGTTTTTTTCAACAATGAATTTGCATATCATAAATTACAAATAAAACTATCGAGCAATTTTTCAATATCAAAATTGTATCAAGACGACCGTACCGTTGACAAAAAGACATCATTTTCTGCTAATTCCAAAGAAACGCTTTGACCAACCGTCACGCAAATCTAATCAACGCATGCCCTTCGATTTTGATTAAATACTTTAAATTTTTTTAAATCTGTATTGCTGTTTTTTTAAGGAAATTTCGATTTAAGATCAAATTTTACTTCAAATTACATACATATACTTTCTTTCAATTGTGATGTAAAAGAATTAAGATGATTCAAAACATCAAGAGAGCAGTAGTTGGAGATTATGATTTCCTTTTCTCCCTCATGAAGTTAAAAAAAAATTCAATTATTAATTGCATAAAAAATAAGACTTCTAATTGCCATATCTTCTATATCACATATGCTATAAGCCGTCTTTGAGTTAATAAATATCTAATATGTTGTTGAAACCACAGATGATACCAAAATATGTGGAGATCCCACCGATGACAACAAATATTATATTTAAGGTCCTCCTTCACCAAATAATATTGTGAGCGTTGATTAGTATGAACAAAAAGATTTTTGATATGAGGATTTCATATTTATTTTTACATTTTACACAGCCGACCTAGACTGACCTGAACTACATGATTGAACTGCTTTTCTACCACTAACTACTGAACTGGATACATGACTAAAACTAACTCTGACACTGTACTCTATTGAGTTATTGCAAGACTTTATATACTGTCTCCAAATGAGTTGTCTTAACGAATTTTAACATAATAATTTTGAAGAATTTTAAAAATGTAAGTACTAAATTTGAATTTGGTTAACTAATACTAATTGTGAATGCAA
>NW_020536999.1:64971857-65001621 GCF_003426905.1 Ctenocephalides felis
TCACTTTAGTGCAAGTTGCATGAACTTCCCAATATGTGAAAATATTCTTCCTATTCAATAAGCATAACTTTATATCGCTCATTCTAAAAACATTTTTTATGTTTTCCACCAAAAATTGATATATTTTAAACAAACTTATTAAAGTTCATGTATTTTATTAATCCATTTGTGTTGTAAAAATACCTTCTATTTACATTGCACGTTAGCTGTGTTAGTACAAACACATTAGTACGTAAACATTTCAAACTTTTTTGAATTTTTTAATTAAACTACATGTCGTAGGGCTATATATTTTATAATGTTAGCATCACTTCAAATTTGCTGCACATTCCAAAGTATTTCTCTCTACTCTGTTATATTTGCAAGCCACACATATTTTTTTTTGGAAATGGCAGGTATGCGCAAATTGTAGTTTTGCGCATTTTGATTGGTTTTCGATTAATTTCCTATTTACCTGTTAATTTGGTCTCGCTCGTAGGTAAGCCGTGTTGTCAGGCAGCAGTGACAACGATTTTCACTTGGAAATATAAGCAATATGTTTCCAAGTGAAAATAGCCCTCTCCCGGTATTGTTGCACCATACTTGCCCTATTACAGAGATAGTAATAACTGTTTGGGTTGCCATCTGTAATGAAATAATCGTAGTTTGCAAAATATTAATCACAACAGCTCATAGAACCCATAAGTTCTGATCGCTGTTTAAATAAAATTATATATAAAAAACTGTTAATTTGATAATAATTTATTATTTTTGCGTTGTTACCAAATAAACATGGAGTAATAATTAAAATGATGAGATGTATATAATTTATAATATATTTGATTCGCAAATAAAATTATTCATTAATAAAATTGTTACAATGTTAATATCCAATGTAAATACGTATAATATTTGTACTTGAAGATTTGTTTCAATATTATATGAATGTCTGTTCCCAAAATATATGGAATTAGTTAACAATAATAATAATTACAATTATTTATTGCATTCTTTATCTATGCAAACATAAAAATGGATTAAAAGTAATAAAAAATAAATTATATGCCGACGGGATTCGTATGTTGAAGAAACTCAAATATATACATACAATTATAAACTAATTACATTATGCAGACTACATATACACATACATACACACATCTATCATAAGAGCAACTTATTATTGATTAAAGTGTTAAATCTATTACGTGCTTTCTTTTTAGTCTTATACTATATATAGTGTTGTAAAGAATTAATAGCAAGCAGTTCATTTGAATGCTCAATTTTGCTTTTAAAGTTAAGGGCACTCCTTTTAATTTCTTCACTGATTGTGAGTGTATCGGTGTCTTAACGAATTAACCATGTCGGTATATACCTTGACGCGGATATTGCTTGTTTAGGTATTTTATTTTGGAATCGTTGCATTATTTGTATGTTACTGACTTTAACAGCACCCCACAGATGGATGCCATATATCCAAACTGGTTTGAGGATAACCTTGTAAAATAAAGTTTTATTGTACATTGACAGTTTTGATCTGCTACTGAGAAGCCAATTGATCGATCTTCGAAAGTGTTCTAGATGTGCACGCTTTTTTTGAATATGAATTTTCCAGTTTAGTTTGTGGTCCATGTACATACCCAAATACCTTACATGATCTCGGCTTGGAATTTGTTCGTTATAAATTGCGACCGATGGGCATATACATTTCCTAACAGTAAACGTAATGTGAACAGATTTTGAATTATTTATTGTGAATCTCTATAAAATAAACCATTTTTCAATTATATCAAGGTGTGATTGCACCTGTCAACTCTATCGCTATGCAAAGTTTCATCAAAATCTCAGAGAAGTAAATCTGAGGTTCTCGTCGTTAGTACATAGTAACATTATTCAACAAAAAATATATTATATATAATTTGTGTGTTTATGTAAACACATTTGCACCGATACTAAAAATGTAAATGCCGTTTGATTCCAGCCCACAATTTGTAATTATCAGATAAGTGCATGTTTCTTTTGGCACATTTTAGCCAAAAAGTAAAAGTGAAAATTCAAAAACTGTTTGAAAGATATTAATTCCAAATCGAGTTTTTTGTCTAAAACGTGGGTTAGCAAAATGTTGCATTACTATACAAAATTTAAAAAAAACGGTTTGACTGATTGCCACGGAAAACGTTAATTGGTTAGCACCAGGTCTTCTAGGATTGCTCCCAAATATTTGAAATCGGCGCAGCCGTTTATCAGAAAACATCGCCAAAGAATTAAAACAATTTGTTTCACATATGTAACACAAACGCACACAATTAAGTATGTCGAAATGAATTAAAACAAAATGAAGTCAAACATAATGTTCTCCTTCGGCAAGTTAAAAGAAACTCTCAATATGAATTAGCAAATTATTTGAAAAACGTTAACTTTAAAAAATTATACGTAGAAACTAAAACTAAACTCTGAAACAGTTTTCTTTATCAATATGAATTTATCGAGTTTACTATCGAATCAAATATTTGATCTAAAGTTGTGCGTCCAATACACGAGTCGAGCCCCTGTATGCAAATTTCTGATTCGCGCAGGTGTGCGGCGGTTGATTCAACATCGACATTATGTTATTCCTATTCCTCCGAACGAGGATACGAATTTACATATCTACAACAGGAACCCAAATCCGACGAACGAACTCAGACGTGTTAAATCACGGAACAAGCTTCCGAATTAAATTTTTTGAATCAGAAATGCGAATATATTATTAAATGCCCGTGCATATTTATGAAACACGCCTGTGCACACAAGCTCTGATAACGAGGTTTTTATATAGTATAATTTTTTTAAATTCCAATTTAATGTCTGATATTGGAAAGAAAATTTGAATAATAACGCTGGCTTGTTTAAAAAATAGTATTCTATAAAATAATTTGAAATGACTGTAGGGGACACTGGGTATGGTTGTGCCAGGGAACGGAAGTGACAGACGCCTAAATACCTAAACTATACTATTTTGAGAGAGGGTCCAAAAGGAAAAAAGATGTAAAATGTCTGTTTGATGCGCCCTATAATAACATAATCTTTGTTTATAATTGCATTTAAAAAGTAACTAGTGGTATATGGCATCATGCCTTAAGACAAATTTTTGAAACTTCCCGTACCGTAACGGTACGGAATTGTTCGAGGAATTTAAATATTTTTAAATAGATTACTATGAATCCTGCATCATTATCTAATATAAGAATTGTATAAACTGAATTACAAAGTAAAATTATTTATTTAAGGTATATATAAGCAGAAAGTTTTTTGAATCATTTAAATCACTACCATTTTTGAAATGGCTGGACCGCCTTTTCAGCACATTTTTCCTGAGGTATGCCAAATGTACAGAAACATCTAAAACGTGAAGATATGCTAAAATTTTTATTTTCGATTTTTGGCCCATTACTATAACTTAGTTAAAAAAATACCTTTTCGTGAATGATTTGATTTTATGACTAATGCATTATATTTAAGGACAATATTTCATTATTTCCACATAGGCAAATTCTCAAATTACCATTTAAATTATCTCTCACCCAGCTAACTGGTAAATTAACAAAATTATGGCTGATCAAAAAGGTGGCACCACCGTACCTAGCCCCGAACATCTCAAACATAATATGGGAGAAGGCTAGGCAAAAGGCGAAATTTGACTATCTGTCTAAACTATTTAATCTACATTACAACACATAACATATATCAAATAAGTAACTACCGAACCGAATATCAAATAAGTAACTACTGAACAATGTTCAGTTAATTTTCCCGAATACTTTCTAATTAAAGAAAATTTTACTAATTTTCTAGAAGTTGCCATTTGTCACTTTTTGCCCCTTAAGCGGGATAATATAAGACAGCCAGGAGGTAAACCGATCAAACTTTTTTTTTTAATTTAATATCTACATTATTTAACCAACGTGAAATTCAAATATATAGAAACATTCTTTAAAACGATTTTCTGTATTTAATCATATAAATATTCATCATTGAAGGTCGATTAATATTAAATTTAGTTTTTTTCCTTAACCCTCCTTCGGTCGGATATCATTTCACCTTCGAACGGTCGCAAAGGTCTGGCTGGACCACCATTCATTTCACATGCATTTATATGGGATAAATGAGTTTTTTGTGTCTTACATATATACGGTTATTAAAGTTTTGATTTTTTCTTTTTCTTACCGTCTTTTGCATGTGTTGAACTCGCTTATAATAAAATGTTACATATTATATTATATAAAAAAATCAAGAAATATAAAAAAAATCGTTGTTTTTTTGTTAATTTTTCTGATTTATACCAATGAAAAACAATATTTATTCTTTTTTGGCGCCTTTGAAATGAATGTGAAATTCAAATGAAAACGAAATGAGGTGTGTCGCCTTTAAAATGAGCTGTAAAACTCAGTGAAAATATAATTTTACTACAGGTTTGCCAAAAAAAATTTCGAACGCAGTGCGGGTAGAAAAATTGTTGATAATGTGTGCATTACTCATCCAATTTTCAGTGTTTGCGATTACCAATAAGTTTGGTAGGTTTTCAAGGAACTCTCGACATGAAAATACTAACATTCATGTTACAACAAATAGCAAAGAATATATACAACGCAGTTTGAATAGAAAATACCATGAAAAAAGACAAAATACTGGTTTACATATATCAAAAAGCGTATATTTCATACAAAATGTATGGGTGGTCTAGACAGACCTTTCCGACCTTCTGCACATTTTTTCGTCCTGATTTTTTCATTGATCGACAGCTAATAAAATTTTAAGAAAAGTCAAGAAATTTCAAGTCGATAGGATTACTAGAAGTATTCTTTTTTGTTAATTGAAGTCGAAAAAAGTCTGGCCAGACCACGCCGACCGACGGAGGGTTAACTATTTTTTTATTGTTTACACATTTGCCAATGTGAAGGTTTTGTTGGTCCATTTTGCCCCACCTACCCATAGTTACAAATGATGCCTGAAAAATTAAACTGCCTGAAATATTTTAAAAAAATATGAAGAAACAATAGAAAAATACAATCTTCAAAAGTTTTTTTTTTCAAATTGGAAAACACCAAGAGTTTCATCTCCATTGTTACCATCTCTAGAGAGTATTTATTTTTTTAATTTATTTATTTATTTATGGCTTTTAATCTTTCGATCATTTCGCCAATTCTAGAGTATCGTATAAGTACATTCGTTACTTTTGAGATAATTGCATTGTAATAGTTCTTAATTCAATAATTTTGTTCCACTTGGCAATTAATAACTACTTAAACGTATATCTCAGATTGTATTTTATATAGTCTTCCAGTAGTAAGTACGACTAAGGATATAGGTGGTACGACTAAGGCGATTAGTTAATAATTGTTAATCATGAGCTAACTAAAATTAGTGGGGTGCATTGCATCGTGCCTTAAAGCAAATAGCTGAAACTTCCCGTACCGTAATGGATAATCTTGGTTCGGAACCCAAAGAAATTTCCACAAAATATGTACAAATTATTAAAATCTTTATAAAATATCTGATAATTTGATGATCATATGTCCAATAAACATTTTTGACCGCCAAATGACATTTTTTTTTAAATTTATTTTTATTGAGAGTTCATAACCGCTGCACCTGCCTTCCCACAAATTTCATCAGTTGTTCATCTTGCCAATAAAAGTAAAATGTATTTTGAAGTATTGAAATACTCTTAAAAACTGAGTTACCGTTTTTGGCACTTTTTTACCCGTATCTTCGGAACGGCTAGACCTGCCTTTGCCCAAATTAATCAGCACGTCCCCTTATCAGAACGAATCAAATAATATTTTTGAATTATTCAATTCGGTTGATCGGTGTTCTCGAAATCGTCGACGAAAATTTGTATTCGCACATTACACACACACATACATACATTTTTTCTAAGGTATGCCAAAATATTCACTAACCTTTGAAACGTAAAGATTTAGAAAAATTTTCATTTTCGAATTTTTTGCGATTAATATAACTTACGCTACGGTAAGTTACTTCTAGAATTATTTTTGTAAGATTTTAGCATGATTAACCTTCAAGATTTTAGCATGATTAAGCGTGTATATGTAATAAAAGTAAAATTTCAAAAAATATCAACAAAGCTTTCAACACTCAATTCCATATTTGGAAAATATGATACAATGATACAAAAGTAATATTTTCTCTATCCCATACTCACATATTATTTCATAGTATTCATAAAAGTATTTGATAGCCGTCAGCAATGTCGAGCAAAAGCAGACATTGAAATGGAGAAATAAAATGTTACATACGCATTCTTCCTCAAATGAACAATGCATGTCCGAATGCCAGCATCGCATCCCTTCTACGAGTCGGAACGACAAGATGTGATATACAGGGGAAAAGACAATCTTAAGAATCTTAGTTTTTCAGAATTTCCACCCATTGTAAATATACATTGAAATTTTCTTTTTTGGCTTGTCAGTTCCACTGATATCGCGAACGACGGGACGTTTCGGAAAATAAAATAAATACAAAGGCGCTTTGCTTGTCATTCGTGCTGACATCATGAACTCGAGATGCCTGCAGGCCGAATTGCGAATGATTCAACTAATGCTAGGAGGTTCGATCACCTTGCATGTGATATGAGAATTTATGGAATATTTATAGAATTTATATACTTTGTTATAAATGAACATATAACTTTCAGCATTGTTTGGTTTCAAAATAAACAATATTCTAGCACGTTGATTACAAATATTTTTTACTAAACTTTAACTTCTCGTAGGGTAAATTAATTTAATCGCCCGAAAATTGAAATTGCAAATTTTTGCATACCTCCACGTTTCAAAGGTTTACCTTAGATAAAATTAAGGTGACCATACGTCCCGGTTTGGCCGGGACCATGTGTTCCGGGTTTTTCTAAAAAGCAATATTTGTTCCGGATTTAGATCTTTTGTCCTGGATCGTTCCGATTTTTTTGAAAACTAATAGGTAAATTAACAAAAATTCATATAATAAACAAAAAAGTGCTAATATTTTCGAATTAATGAAAGAAAATTGAATAGAGGATCAAAAGCGAGAAAAACATACAGATAAAATATAGATAAAAGTATATTACATATAACTGAATAATAAACTTTTTACTAAAATTCCGCAATTCTGATTAAAAAAATATATTTAGATAAAAAACCAATTTTTTAATGTATCCTTAAGTAGCATTTGTTATTTTGATACCCCCCCCCCCTCGTTGATTAGCATATCTAAAAATTGCCGTCCCGGTTTTGTCTTAAAAAAATGGTCAATGGTAAAAATTTTGTTTATTCACGTTCCACTTATATAAACATCATCTTTATAAAACTTGTAAAGCTTATAAAAAGTTCAATTTATAAGCTCTTGTCAGTTAATCTTGTCAGTACAGTTAATATTCTTTGAATATTTCATTGGAGAACGGAAAGTTCCAGCAATTATTGACCTTATTGATACAATTACTGTTTGTAGTTAATGTAAAAAGTGACATGACAATAATTGAAAAGTTTTAGACATTGAAACAATTTAGTTTTTAAGTGTGTAAATCATTTATATTACGTATTATAATATATCTTAAGTTTATTAAGTAATATCTTAAGTTTTTTTTCGACGTGGAAATATATTATTTAATTATTTAACAGTCAAAGCATCAAAATAATAAATAAATAATAATGAATTCATTTAAAATTGTATGGTTTGAAAAACCAAATGTGTCATCGTTTATATAAATATATACAATATTAAGTACAACTACTAACTAAAACTACTTTTATATACCAACCAGATTTTTAAAAGCATTTTTTTAGAAATTTAAAATTTTATTTTAGAATTTTTTTTTAAAAAAAGATTTGCTTGCATTTTCTACTGCACTTTATAGTTAAAAAAAAACTAAGAAGCAACTTTTCCCGTAAGTACGAATAGAATGTCTCTTGTTGAATCATCCAAAAATCGTATCCGCACATACACGCACACACGTACATCCATCCATTGTTCCTTAGGTATTAGGAAAATTTTTCAGAACACCTTAAAACGTAAAGTTGTGCAAACATTTTGATTTCAATTTTTAATTTTTTTCGCGATTATTTAAACCTATCTACGGGAAGTTTGAACTACGTGTATTTAGAATAAACTAAATAGTCTGGGTTAGAATTCCTATGTCAAAAAGATGTGTATATATGGTTGCAGAGATCAGAAATTAAGGAAAGAAATAAGCCCAATAGAATATAATATTAATTTGATAGCTCATGGCAAATAAAAATTACGATACGTTTATTTATAGTGATAGCATGTAAAAAGCTAAAAACTGATTCTGTCACCATACTAAGTTTCTTTTTATTTTAATGTACAGAAGCTTAGAAGATTATATATTTAATTATATTTAAATTTTATGTTTCTTAAATCCTATAGGATTTCAAATTGTTCATCAAATTTCAAGAAATTTAAACTACAGTTAAACTTTACATTTCTTATTTTACAATTATTCGTAAGTATTGAAAATGTACATTCCCGCACTTTTGATATTCTTCATCCAGTAGTTTAAAGCGCAATGTAATTGCACCACTATCGAATACTTGTAAAATATGAAGTAAAATTCAAGCAGTTTGACTTGAGATATAAATCCACAGCTAATGTCGTTTCTTCACGTAACTTTCTGAACTTCAGATCAAAAAGCTTTCCATTAAAAATTATCCGAAACGGTTGTTGCACAGTCGATGGATTTTGTATCGTTCGGCCGTCTCGGTGTAAATAATGTCCAGAGTGGAGTTTCATTCCCCATTAGCAAACACGGCGGGGCGTGTTCGCTACAACATTATGGGAAATATTACAGGAACTTCGCTCGAATACATCATATATGGCTTACGACTTCCTGTCCATACACATGAGATAGTATACACAAAAGGCTTTCAAACCGCGAGAAACTAAATTGTACGATGCAGATTCGAGATGCAGACAAAGTATGTGGTGGTTACTATGAACAGGTACATATAAACTTTTTGAGAAATTGTGATTTAATTTATTGAAGTAACACTTCTTTAGTCGCGACATAAATGTAAATCAGAACAAATACAACGGAAGTGAGTTACGGCAAGGTCGAGTGCCAGTGATTCGTCATTCGCTCTCGATTATATCTCTATAAGGGTTCGGCGGTTGTGCGAGCCTTCCTGGAATGCGTGACTTAATATGTGCGTACGTCACCAAATCGTGTTCATTTATCGGTGTTTATCTTTCATTATTTATAAAAATGTGCAACTTTGTAATACTTAACAGCCATCATAAACGAAAAACATGTAGACTTCCTCATAAATTCTAAAAGTGTCTGAGATATAATTCTAAAAAAGATATATCTTCGGCATGTTAGAATAAAGCTGTACTGCTTTAATATTTTCAATATCTATAAAAATGCAGAGAATTATTATGTTAAACAATGCCTAAATAAATATTGTTTTCACAATTTCACTTGTCATGTAATTGTGTTTGAAGAACTTCATGTAATTAAAATTAACATACAGTCATAGATTGCCAAACTAATGGACCTATTCTGCCGCATAACAGACCAATGTTATTTTATGAAGAACTTTTCATACTGAATATAGGCGAAAGTCACGTGATTGCTACGCAGTCATGCGTTTTTCTCAGGTTATCAGATAAAAAACCTAACCTAGAAACCGCACAAATATCTAAAAACTATCTTAGATAACGAGGTCTTTCTGATACAGCTTCATTACATACAAGTGACGTTGCAGTTTATGTGTAAAACGTCTGAATGCACAGCAAATACATGACATTTTGACTGTACCCAGTATAATTCAGTGGCATAATGCATGCAAGTTGGGGCGTAACATTGGTCTGTTGTGCGACAGAATCGGCCCATAAGTCCAGACTTGTGGAAGAGGATGAAGTGTTGAGTCTGGAACATAGCTCTTTATGTATCAGAAAACTGACTCTAAGAATGGTTGACCAAAATTACCTGGAGGACTTTGAAATCTTGTGCTGGAGGATAATGGAGCATATAATGTCGACGGACAAGATAACCAATGAAGAAAGAACTTTGATCAGACCCATTCTGAAAAATTAGAGCCTTCTACATGACGTTGTCGGATCTGTTTGCTCTCTGGCTGTTTCAGTTTAACCTTTCATGAGTTTAGACAATTAATTATTTAAACTCAAATTGGACTTTTGCGCCCCACCCTACTCAATAAGTAGTTATTAATAAACTTCACTACATTAGTTATTAACAATTATCACATTTGCAATTATCCCCTGCAGTTTAACTAGTTTTCTATAAAGACAAAACTAAAAAAAGTAAAATATTTATATAATTATAAAATTGATATTATTGAATAAACTCACAGAAATTTAATAGAAAGTCTAGGGTATATGGTATATTTGATATTCTCTGAGAGGCGTGTGGGGCGTTGGGGTTAATATGGGGTTTGCAGTGATTCCAGGTCATATCACAGCCCCATACACACAGTTATTCTGGATGATATATTAACAGCGAGGACCCGTTGTCATGTCGTACGCTGGAAGTGTCGTTACAAACCGTACACTTTATGGGATACAACCAACAACGCCACAGATATGTGTCTATTCCAACGCTTATCCTTAACGAAAATTTATTAAGAACATTTTTTAAATGATACACATTAAATATATAGTTAATTTTTGAGGCCTCTCTGTGGCTTAGTTGAAAGTGCTTTGGTGTTCCACAGACAGCATTTGATGTCATGCAGCAGTGACGGTCTGTTTTCACTTCTAAGTATGTCCAAGTGAAATTTTGCCTTCTTTGGCAATGGAGCATGGCATGAAAAAATATTACATCTGTATATAAGTAAAATTATAATATTAAAAATATATCAAAAATTGACAAGACAACAGTTGAATAGTCTTCTAAAAATGCGACGTCTTTAATAAATTGTTTCAGCATAACAACTGCTGAGGTTTGATTGGGATGTAAAAATCAAATAAAAAACTACACTCTGTCTGAAGAAGTTATTATTAAGTGATTTTTGTAAAAAACACAAGGCTAGACTCAGTTTCATATCCATTCAGAAGCTTTAGATATTTTTGGACCTAAAACGAAACCATAATTGCAAACAATATTTAACAAATAAGTTAATAGTTCACTTTCATAAATTTATATAGAATAGGTATTAACGGCATGGCAGAATGTTTCATATACATTTGTATAAATGCCTATAATTACTATACAAAATAGTATTATACATGATCAGTTATTTTTTTTAACAGTTTTCCAACTATATACGTTTTGCCAATATTTTATTAAAATGCATCTATAATTTCAGAGATATAAGTAAAACCATAACTTGGACATATCATATCACATTCAATTGGAAAGAACATGATGTGGTTAATTAACATTTCGAAGTACAAGTTAATGTTTTGATCTAAATTCTCTATTTGCAATTTTTGGTAATTTTTGATATATTGAGTCACTCTGAACATTTTGGCAAAAGCAGTAAAAAAGCATACAAACGCTTTCGACTTTTGCTAATAAGTTTTGTAAGCATTTTGCTGATTTTAGTAGGTAAATTGTCATATGATGAGACTTAATATTGACTTTGCATATTTATCTTTTATGAATTAAATTACAAATTGCTTATCGATTATTCCGATTTTTATATCTATCTGGGTAAAATTAAAAAAAAAAAACGACTGAACAAAATTATTTAGGTATTTTTTATAATTGTTTTATAAATAATATACATGAAAAATCATTTCTGATTCAGAACCGACCTAGAATTATTTTAATAAGAGAGGATTACTTACTAAATTTATGCTCAAATACAAAATACAGCATCAAAAATAATATTTTTATTGTATCAAAATAATAATCATTTTCCTATACCATTTGGCTTATAAAGCAGTCAATTATTGACATTGGAATGTTGATCTTCAATTTATTGTAAAAGTTTTCAAGTTTTCTAGTTTTTAATATATAATTTTAATACAAAATAGAAATTGATATAGCTATTAATATTATTAATATTATAATAAATTTATTCATCAAAAGTAATTCATTCAGACAATTACAAAAGGCCGTCTCGAGGATCATCCAAACCCACTTGCCAGAGAACTGCTTTTCACTAATACCAGGGCAAGTTTAAAAAAAAGCTTGCTACTATAAAAACGTTCGTTTTAAAAAACTGTGACAATCGTCGAAAAATTTTGTATTTTTATAGTCATTTTGTGAAAGCTTCAGTTTTACTTGCTGTCGATTTCAGGACAGGTGTAGAAATTACTATATAATAAAAAAAAATACTGATGGACTGATGGTCAATAGACAGTTTTCTTCATTCGTAAAAACACAATTTACTACTTCTCATGCAAAATTGTTGGTAAATGATAACGTGCAATATCTGAAGGCTTCAAGTGAAGAAATTACCATATATGTCTGCAATTTATATGATATGTTATATAATAATTTTAGCGTTTTCACTATTCAAACACATACTTGATCTACATAGAAATATATATTATAATTTGTGTTCGCTAGCGTTTTCCACTGTTTTTTTTAAATATCCTTATTATTCAATAAACTGATTGAATAATGCAATAAATTAGCTTAAATTACACAGGGATGGAAATTTCGTAACCCTGCTCTAGTTGCGAAATGTGTAAACAATAAGATGATGTCGTAAAATTTGTAACGCAGTTCTGTTTGAATATTATAATTTATATTTGGTAATTAAACATCCGATTTGATATAGAAGACATATTCAGAGTGCTAATAACCTGAGCGCGATAAAACGCTCTCGACAATAAGGCATTGGAATAATGTGCCATTATAAGCCTGATGGCGTTCCAAATTGAATACCAAGAAGTGATTAGACTTTCCTTAATGATCCAGCAGAGAGGCGTCTACCAGGACATCTCGGATTAGGCGTCGTTATAATCATATGCATGGATGCTAAATAATTAGGTTACAGTAGCATCGAATGGTATCGTTAATGAAAATTTACAAAGTAACTTCTAATCAACCACAGATTTATCCAAACTATAATTATCTATATATTACATTAGGCCTTAAAGAAAGTTGCTGGAACTTTCCGATTCCTAAATAGGAGAGACTTGGTACGTTGTTCCAGGGTACGTTAGTGAAAGTTGTTATAACAGATAAACTATACTGATCTTTTAGATAGGGTCCAAAGGAAGAATGATGAAGTATGATTGTTCGAACAAGTTTCCATTATTGTTTTCAGTCAGTGCTTTAAATTAATATGATCTGTAGACCGCATTGCTTTTAAAGAGTTTTTTGGAATTCTTTTAATAAAAACTGTTTATTGTACACAGATATATCACTTTGTTTGTTGTTTTGCTATAAGTTGAACATTAGTTATTATTTACCAGCAAATAGTTTTTTACTTAAATAATTTAGCTCAGTCTTGATGATAGTTTTTTACTTGAATAATTTAGCTCAGTCATGATATGTTTTTAAAAGTGTGCGTTGAGTTTTAAGTTTTTTTTACTTTTAAGATTTGAGTTTTAAAATTATGGCAAAATTCGAGGGTACGATTATGACATGTAATTCTTGTTTTTTTCGGGTAAACATTAAACAGATAAGTAAATTTAACTTAACTAAGACATAATACGAATTAAAAAGGAAGAGGAAAATTAAACTCACGATATAAGCTTCACAAAAAATTCTTGTTAAGTCTAGTTAACTTTGTTCAACAAATTATCTTCTGTTATAAAATGTTACATTTTATTCATAAGTTTTGCTTAAATGTTCATGATGTGTTGTTTTACATGTTATTGTTATTGACGACTGGGGATGCGCCCCTTTTCTTGTATAATTTAATTTTATGACTAATCCTCCTTTTTTCTGTATTTTTATGTAGACAAATGTTCAAATTATCATTCAATTTATTATTGTCCAAGCTAACTGGTATATTGACAAAATTATGCTGATCAAAAGAGAGTTGCACGACCATACCCAGTCTTCCACACATATCAATAAGAATGTTAAAATTAAATAAAATGAATATGAATTTTATAAAACTAGAAATAGTTGCATTTGTAACTAATTGCAAACGCAATATATTATTACAAATTATTATAGTTACCATCTTGAAGAGAAGTTCATGTTTTTGCCTCACCTATTCAAATATCTATTTAAAGTTTTATATTATATTGACTTCTGATTTTGGTATGATATAAAATGTTCAATCTTTTTTTGATTATTTAAAATTATTAACATCGGTTAGTAGAGCAGTACCATTTTTTATAACAATTTCATTAATTTATACAATTACAAAATGGCTTCAAGTAGCACTAGTTTTTTACAATTACATATATAGAAATTAGCGCAACCGTTTCTCCAATTTATAACAATTTTAATTTTGCGAAGGACTAAAGTTTGTTCTCACCAGAAAATTACATTTACTAATTTTATATTTTTTGGTAAGTTAAGTAATTTTGAGTCGTTTAACACCCAAAAATAAAATATGAAGGTTGTATATGTAACTAAAAATTGACCTTATCGTACCAATAATAGTGTGTAAGTTCAAGTTCTAAGTGTATTATTGACATAAATGCAGATTTTTTTTAAATATATATAAAATTTGAAATGTGATAGCTATTATAGAGCATAGATATATAGAATAACAGGTTTTTATTATAGTCCCGAAATCTTTTATAATATATCATATTAACTTCCCGTAGGGTAAGTTATAGTAATCGCAAAAAAATCGAAAATGAAAATTTTTATATATCTTTACGTTTCAGAGGTTTCTTAACATTTTGGCATACCTTAGAAAAAATGGATGTATGTGTGTGTGTGTGGTGTGTGTGTGTGTGTGTATGTATGTATGTATGTATGTATGTGTGTGTATGTATGTGCGGATACAAATTTTCGTCGACGATTTCGGGAACACGGATCAACCGATTTGAATAATTCAAAAACATTCGATTCGTATTGATAAGGAGACGTGCTGATTAGTTTTGTGAAGGCAGGTCCAGCGGTTCCGAAGATACGGGGCAAAAAGTGCCAAAAACAGTACCTCCGTTTTTAAGAGAACGGAGCGTCCGATTTGAATAATTCAAAAAACATTTTACTTGTATTGACAAGATGTAGAAGTGATCAAATTTTCATGAAGGCAGGCCTAGCGGTTTCGGAGATCTAATGAAAAAAGTAAAAAAAAATGCCATTCGGCGGTTAAAATGATCATTAGACATATGCACATCAAATTGTCAGATATTTTATAGATATTTTAACAATAAGTATAAATTTTTTTTACATTTCTATGGGTTCCGTACCAATGCTTATGCGTTAGACGGCGGCGCGGCACCTGCGAGCTTTGACATTTCGTCTCTATGCAGTTCAAGCAGTGCGATTGCTTTGAAAAAAAGTTCAGAATTTTCAAAATATGTCAAAATGAAGAAAACATTTTTTTTTCAAAAAAATTTTTTGTTTTCAAAAAAAAAAATTTTTTCTCAAAAAAAAATTTTTTTTCAAATAAAAAATTTTTTTTTTCAAAAAAACGGTATTTTTTTGTCAAATTATAGTTTCTCAAAAATCTATTTTTTTCGAAGTAAAGTTTTTTCAAAAATGTTAATCGTTTTTAAAAAAATAATAATTTTTGGTACGGGAAGTTCCAGCAATTTGCCTTGGCACGATGCCCTAATTGCCTTAAGCCAGAATTCCACTTACAGCTAGTTACTTCTTTAACTTAACTTACTTTTCTATTTACTATTTTATATTGCTTACATCTTTGCCCGGGTAAATTTCACTTGGTTTTTTTACCCCACCCACGTGCTTTTATAGAGATATTTTATAAAATTAACAATGCATCTTCTTAAACAATTAAATAATGTATCTCAAAAATTATATTAAGGTCTGATAAACTAAACAACAGTGCTCACAAGCAATAACCCTAACAACAAAAGAAAACACTTTTGTTATGAATTTTCAAATCATTCCGTTTGTATGACGTTTGCAACGTCATAAGAATCAAAATGATGGCTAGTTATATATCATTTTCTTCTACTTTCAATTTTTTTTGTTAAAAAAATCTTAGCTCTACTTGTTTTTGAGATATCGATGGCGGACGTTTTTACCTGCGTATCTGTAAGCCCCGCTCTATTCTAATATATCATTTTGTTGTTAATTATAAAATACATCTTACAAGTATTTAATTATTAATTATAAAATACATCTTCAAAATAAATTGTTTACAAAGCCCATTGAAATACAAATGAATTCGATTTCTACATTATGTAAACCTTTACATGTGCTTTTCTCTGTTATATTTCCGAACCCGATAGGAAAATTACAGCTTTGACGTTCAACTCATATATCAAATATGCGAATAGTATAAATTTTAAATGAAATCTTTTCGGAATATATAAGAAGGGTATATTATTCGTAATAAATAACGAGCTCAGGTGTGTATTATTTAGATATTCCATATTGATAAAAAACGCAACGCTGTGCGGTTCTGCAAGAGCAGATTTATAAATTTATTTATTACCGCGTTGTGGCAGTGATTCTTTATTTATTACAATTTTCTGTTTATATATTGAATTGTGTATTGAAATTTATTGCGTTTTCGCATAATTTAACGCGAAATCCATTGCTAGTAGAGCGAAATTTTTGCTGTTTGCCACACTCCGGGATAATTTGTATACGCCACACGTTATTTATTTCTACAGGTACGATGTATTTTTCGCCTGAGACAAGAGTACACCTTCTATTTACGTTAAAAATACATTGAAAGTTTGAAAATAATAGCTTTGGAGTAACAGGTTTTTATAATAGTCCAAAGCCTCCAATAGTATAGTAAGGCGGGACACAGAGGTCCAATTCAAATATGAGCAATGATATTGTGAAAACCATACCAATTAGTTCATAACAAGTAACACATATCAAATTTACAACTGAGTATTCTCAGTAAAAAAAACTCCCAGCTAATTTATCGTTGTAGAAATATATTTTTTTGCTGTTTTTCCAAAATTTTCTTTTTACTCAAAAGTCCGTTTTACCCCATACGATGGGTGAAAAGAGGCAGCCTTCGAACAAACAGATATAGTGTCTTATTTCATAAATTTCACGAAATTATTGCCAAAGCAAAATATAGATATCTTAAATATATTTTTAAAGAGATCACACTGTATACAACCTTGATCTAGTAATTTGTCAGAAATATTCATCAGCAGAGTTCGAAGAAGTATTTATTTGATGGCTGGCTATACAATTTTTACCCTCTACTTTCAAAAATCGTCGTAAACTAGTGGGGTGCATAGCATCGTGCCTTAAGGAAAATTTTTATATATCTTGACGATACATGTGTGTGCGTATGTGTGTGCGCGCGGATACAAATTTTTGTCGACGATTTCGGGAACACAGATCAACCAATTTGAATAAATCAAAAAACATTCGATTCGTATTGATAAGAAGACGTGCTGTTAACATACACAAAGTTGTTTGTAGAATACGCTCGTCGCCTAATTTAAGAAGCACTTATGAGTTTACAATATGTATTTATTATAAACAATTTATTTGAAATTATTTAAAACAATTATTGATTATTTCCATTTCTCGAATATTTAATTACGGTACGGGAATGGGAAGTTCCAGGAATTTGTCTTAAGGCACAATGCCATGCACTCTGCTAGTTTAATAAATAACTGGAACTACGCCTCCTTAATCATTTGATTTACAATTAGGAATTAATTTTTATGTAACTCAACTTCGAATTTAAGATTATATTATTATTATTATTATAATTATTATAATTTATTTATATAATAACTGTTCTTAACTCATTTATAATACATAATCGTTTTCTACTGTATGATGGATATGTACCCTGGTTATATTACAGAAAATAAATTATCCTAATTGAATTAAGTATAGTAAAATACAACTATTAAACAATATTACGCCTAACATTAGTAATATCTAATATAATAACTTGAAGAAAAAAAAAAGTAATAAAATTCAAATAGTTTAATTGTTGTAGATTTTGAGAGTCTTCTTATGGTAAAAAAATCCTTGAAATATCCGTTATGCAATTTTTATTTGAGTCTCTAATCTGGAAAATAAAAATTAAGAGCAGTATCAAAAAAAAAAATACAATATGAAAATAATTGTAATGATAAAATACTTAAAGTAGGAAAATGGTAAAATAATTTAGAATAAAAATTAGAAAAGGTATTGAAAAGGGAAAAAATTCGTGTTTAGCATTCGAGTCAGCTTAAAAAAATAGAGCAATCGTTAAATGGTGTGATTTCGTTTATTAAATATCTACTTTTGGCAATATAATTTAATCCTCATACTTCAAATAGAAAAATTCTTCAAAAATCTGGAACAACACATCCTCTATCTCATACTGTTACGATTTGATATTTTAAATGACCTTGGAATGATTATCAGGCAAAACTAACCTAATTATTTGTTTAATGAAAAATTATTCATTATTGTAATAAACATTTTATTTTCCTAAAACCGAAATTTAACTCTCAGTTACTTCCTTGGCGTGTTTTTCAACATGATCTGTTTGCCTAAAACTCCTCTCAAACTCACGGGTGACTTGAAACTGGAATTTCTGAGTTTACTAAAACCTTTTTAAAATGATTTTACGTTATTCAAGGAGTATTTAAAACAAAATGTTAAGATATTCATAAATAGACATCAAATCATGCTCCATGGCGTCTTTAGAGCTCGTTGACTTTGTACGCATCCATAATTTAATCTGCATATAAAACATTTTCCAACTAAACTTCTTGAGAACACTCCTAGCCATAGTTCAAGTGGATACGTTGCTTTTAAGATAATCACATTAGTTTCTCATATCTTAATAAAATTGCACTGATTAGGTTTTAACTTTGTGATGAGTGTAAAACTGTATTAAAAAATAATTAAATGCAGCAAGCCAATATAGATTAATAACCCTGAATAATTCACAATTAAATAAAACATATTCTGAAGTAAAACTTCTTTAGGCGCAACTAGGGCGTAAAACCGTACAAATGCAATGGAAGTGCGTTACGGCAGATAAGATAAGAATCGAGTGCCAATGATTCGTCATTCGCTCTCAATGATATAATTTCTATATCGGTCGATTGTGATTAGTCGTCGTGTATATGAATATGTAAAATATTCAGACCGATATCAACAAGGAAATCGACATAGAAAGATAAATAATCATTTTAAAATTACATCGTAGTACAAATCTTGATTTAATGAAAAATGCCTGAATCAGAATATTTTATCCTGTTCTTTGAATATAATAAAACAAATTAAACATTTGTTCCGTGCACTAAACGTAAGTTTATTGATTAGAAATTATTTCTATATTTTTCGTAGTTTCTATAAATCTTTGAAGTCATTAAAATGGAAAATATTTTTTAGGCAAGACAGATATTACAGCTGTTCAAAGAATGAGATTATATCGCCAGCGAAAACGTAAAAAATACAAGCAGTCAATAAATGTATCATCATATAATTACATGAAGTTCTTCAAACACCAATATTATATGATGATGAGTGAAATTGTGAAAACAATATTTGTCTAGGCGTTGTTTAACATAATCTACTATGTGAACGAATATAATAGAAGTTATTAATCAGCAATTACTTAATTTTTCTAATAAAGGTTCATTTCTGAATGCTAATTACAATAACAAACCGATCATGTCATATTTGAAGTATAAAGCCATACTTATACACATTATATAAATGTGTATAATGGTTGACACTAGTAACAAAATTGTTATATGATGTATTTATTTTTACTTAAATGCCATCTTGTACAGTAGTAGTAGTTTTACTTCAATCGCTTATGAACCTTACGCACATTTTTTTATATAAAAGTACCCAAGGTCTATTACAATACGTTAAAGGACTTAAATCTAATTATTACTTATCTAATTATACCGTACGATACCTAATACTATTAATTCCTACATTTATATATAAATCTATTATCGCTTCATCATTATTTTTTATTAATATATTATATATAACGTATACCCTACATATCTTTTTACCCCTTACAAACCTTACATTCTACCATTTACACGCTATATTTTACTCTTTTCTATTATCTCTACCCTACACCATATTTTACTCTTATTTATTATCTATTGCCTCTAACCTATACTCTATTATCTACCGCCCACACCGGGAATTGAACCCGGGACCACCGCGTGACAGTTTAGCGCCTTGACCACTACTCTATTGGGTGCCCCACAAATAATACATTAAGGGACGCACAGTTCTTCCGCGGTACCTTTACCTATTAATTAAGTAATGAATACTAAGGCTACGCGACGACACGCGGAAAAAGGCGAACAATCGCAGCGCTACGGTGGCGTAGTGGTTAAGGTCGCTGCCTTCCACGTAGAGGGCTTGGGTTCGATTCTCGGTAGGGTTCGAAAAAATTAGCGTTTAAGAAAAAATGTAGTTGTAAGATAAGAAATAATATTGGGTGTTTCATGTATATAGGGTCGTAGGTGTATTAGGCGTATTTGGCGTATATAGTTAGTTAAAAGGCGTACAACACAGAATTTAAGGTTTAGCCATTCGTGAATATGATATAGGTATCTTATAAGAAATACATGTTATGTGATAATCGTTAGCAGAATTTTGCCTTAAGGCACGATGCCATATACCGCTAGTTATTTATTAGTTGGAGTATCTGCGAGAATTTACAAGTTCGACAATTGTTTTACAAAAATCTGGCATGTTCTGAGTTCAATGTTAAACATGAACTTTTTTCAAATATTTTTGTACTCGTTTCTCTATAACTAATTTATTTTAATCTACTTTCCTAATAACAGATCTATTTTATCCAAATGCATTCTTTTTTCACATATTAACATGTTGAATTTAATGTTTTGAGAACCATTTACTTAAGTTTATTTAATAATACAAAAGGCACAAAAAATTTACTATTTTCTTCAAAAGAGCAAATATATAAAAAAATAATTTTTGATTTAGAATCTATCTAAATAAAATTGCATAAAAAAATCTACATTGATTAGTTATCAAGACAATATTACTGTTAGCTAATATATATTTTTCTGATGGTTTAAATCATTCTGAATCATTTGGAATACGTATTAAAGCAATATCACTTATTTTTTATGTTTTTTAACTTCTTGAAGGAGAAGTTTGTTTTCTGCCGGAAATTCTGGTTTGCTAATTTTCTTTTACGATGATCTAAGTTATCCTGAATCGTTTTATAACAAAATTTTATAAAAGAAATTGGAAAGAAGAAAAGAAGAATTGGAAATAATGTCTGAGACAAAATTTGATTTCTCACTAAGGATTTCTCAAAAACAGCGGCACCAATTACAGAAATTTACGACGTGCTGGTCCGTTTCTTTGTATTTCGTATTTAAAAGTGCAAATTTTGGGTCACGCTTTGATCAAAAATCCTAAAGCGATTTTGAAAATTAGAAAACCATTTGAAAATGCATTTTGATTATTTTTTGGTGTAGATGCAACTCATCATTTTTTATGTATTAGAAGTTCAATATTTTTATGGAAATTTTGACGACTTTGTAGAATGTTAACGAACATCCCGTATATAAACCTACAAAAAAAGAATAATTATGAATATTTACTTAAGTTTGGAATAATAGGGCACGCGTTTGTGGTATGTTAATATAATACAATCAGTTGGCAATCGCATTATTGATTTTAGAAAAAAGTGAAAACTATATTTTCTATATAAACAGTTAAATATTATATCGTAACAATTTCAAGAGTATTGCTACATCTAAATTTAATCGATTATTAACACAATTCGTGAGGTTTATGCAACTTGTTTTAAGGAAAAAGGCCACTTGGGTCAAGTCTTAATTAACTTGAGTAATGAAAATGAAATTTTTTATATTTTACGTTAGTTAGTGTGGTTGTACGGATACAAATTTTCGTCAACGATTTTGGCAATACGGTTCAACCGATTTGAATGATTAGAAACACGTACGATTCTTTTTCATGAGGAGACGTGCTGGTTAGTTTTTGGACTAGGCAGATCTAGCCGTTTCGAATATACGGGGAAAAAGTACCAAAAAAGTTAATTCAGGTTTTAGAGAACGAAGCGTCCAATTTGAATGACTCAAAAACATATTATTTGTATTGGCAAAATGAAGAACTGATTGAATTTTTGGGAAGGCAGGTCTAGCGGTTTCGGAGATTGAGTAAAAAATGCCACTTGGCAAATAATAATGATCATTAGACATATGTTCATCAAATTATCAGATATTTTATTGTGATTTTAATAATAGGTATAAATATTTATATTTCTATGGTTTCGACATTTCATCTCTATACTCCTAAAGCAGCGCCATTGCTTAAAAAAAAAAGTCCAAAATTTCCAAAATATAATAAAAATCATTTTTTTCAAAAAAATCATTTTTTTTTTTAAATTTCAAAATTCTCAATAATCAAATTTTTACTTAGTTTCAAATAAATTTTGAATATTTTTTTGGAAACTATAATTTTTGGTATACGGTAAGTTACAACAATTTGCCTTAAGGCACGATGCCATACACCACTAGTTACTATTTAATTATCTAATAAATATGCCAATATACATATAGTCCTAGTTACACACCATATAATGCTTAATCCTTCCTCAGTATTGCATTTGAATCCTCAATATCTGATGAAGCAATAACCCAACTGAGATATTATACGTCCCTGAGCGACAAACCCAGCCCAACCCTTATTTCCTATGCCGTTCGATGAATATGTAAGCGGACGCGACCAGAATATTTATTATTTAATCAAAGTTTCATTACGCCAGCTGCCGATGTCTCGATGTTGCCGCGCCGAGAAAAACGCGTTTGCCGCTTTTCTTCGCACCGTCTCGACGAGAAAAACTCGCAGAAACATCTGACACCCGTCGTTCGCAGTCGCGGCCAACTGCTGTATTAGGCCAAAAGTTTAGGGTGAAACACACCCCTGCGCATGATTATTATAATTATTAAAGGAGAAAGGATCAAAATCTTAATATCGAATATATAAAACACTTAAAAAGATTGCAAGTAATTAACTTTTAGTGAGTAAAGTATATTGTACAAAGCAAATTAAATTCATGTTATGACCAACCCGACAACAAGCAGTGTTAATATCCATTTTTAACTTCCCGTAGAGCAAGTTATAAAAATCGAAAAAAAATGAAATGCAATTTTTTATATATCTTCACGTTTTGAAACCCTCTGAACATTTTGGCATATATTAGAAAAACACATACGTGTGTGTGTTTATGTGTGTGTTTGAATATATGTATGGTGTATGAATATATATTTAACTACAATTTTTAACTTCTCGCAGGGTAAGTTATAGTAATCGCAAAATAATCGAAAATGAAAATTTTCATATATCTTTACGTTTTAAAGCCTTTTGAACATTGTGACATACCTTAGAAAAAATGGATGTGTGTGTGTGTTCGGATACAAATTTTCGTCGACGATTTCGGGAACACCGATCAACCGATTTGAATAATTTAAAAAACATTCGATTTGCATTGATAAGGAGACGTGCTGATTGGTTTTTGGCGAAGGCAGGCCCAGACTTTTTGTAGATACGGGACAGAAAGTGCTAAATTTTTCAGTTTTTGAGAGAACTTAGAGCCCGATTTTGATGGTTCAAACAACATTTTATTTGTATTGCCGTAGTAAAGAACGGGTAAAATTTTCGATAAGGCAAGCCTGAAAATTTTAGAGATCCATTTAAATAAAACTTAAAAAAAATGCCATTTGGCGGTCAAAAATGATCATTAGACACATCAAATTATCAGATATGATATAGAGATTTTAATGATAAAAACAAATTCTGTATACATTTCTATGGGTTCCGACGTAATCGTTAGACTGCGAAGCAGCGCTTACGCGCTTTGCTGTTTCGTTTCTACGTAGCTAATGCATTGCTATCGCTCGAAACAATTGAAAAAAACACATTTTTAAACTACTTCAAAATATAAAAATAATCAAATTTTTTAAAATGATCAATTTTTGATGAAAATTTGAAAATTCTCAAAATTTAAAATTTTTCAAAGTATAAGCAAAATTTACTCTTTTTTCAAAATTTTAATGTTTGGTAGGCTATCTATATAATGAATATGCATATTATAAGATATACCATCTTTTCAAGTTAAGCTATTTTAGTAAGAAAGTTTTTTTGTAGAATGAAGCTTGCTTATAAATACACCATAACAATTTCAATATAAATAATTGTTGAAGTTCAATATAAATTACAGATTATATTTTTAGAATTTTGAAAAGAGATTTATTCACATTTTGTTTGAAGTTATGAAAATATTAAAAAAAAAACATTCGTGCCGTGTACTAAACGTATGTTTATTGATTAGATATTATTTCTTTATTACCATAGTTACTATAAATCTTTGAAGTTATTATAATGGAAAATATTTTTTAGGCAAGACAGATATTACAGCTGTTCAAAGAATGAGATTATATCGCCAGCGGAAAAGTAAAAAGATACAAGCAGTCAATGAATGTATATAAATTTTAATTACATGGAAGTTCTTCAAACATGCTGAGTGAAATTGAGAAAACAATATTTGTTTAGGCGTTGTTTTACATAATCCATTGTGTAAACGAATATTATAGAATTTGTTAATCGGCAATTACTTCATTTCTCTAATTAAGGTTCATTTCTAAATGCTAATTACAATGACAAACCGATCATGTCATATTTGAAGTATGACTTTAATTCTATTATTGTTTTTAAATACTATACATATTTTTAATGCTTTTTATAAATATATAATTTATAATTTATTATTATATAAATATGCATAATGCTGCCTTTGCCGTTATCACTTTATAGAAAATTAATTACTGCACTTTTAAATACTTGTGTAATTATTAAGAATGAAAAAACAATAGACAAAAAATTGAAATTTTTTATTAAATGGTTGAGTAACTTGTGCGAGCTAAATTACTTAACATGTTCTTAATCTCGCAACTTACTGAATACTAAATATATAAACTTAAAAATGTAATATAAAAATTATTGAAACTTCCTGGAAGGGGGGAAGTTGACAAATATACTAATACAACTATAAAAATAGGAAAATTTCTTTAATCCGTTTAATACGGGTGGTAGCTTGTACACTTCTTTGGAAAGGTAAATGGATTTATAACCAAGATAAATTTGATGCAATAATCATGATCCTTTTATATTAAAAGGGATTTAAATTGATAATAAAATTAAAAGATTTGAATTTTCTTAGGCTATTTTAGGAAGAATACTTAATATGCACTAAATTCCGGTGCCTACATAACATAAATAATATTGTAATTATATGAATATTTAAACCGAGTTCTTAACAAAAATGATGATAAAAATATAAAAGAATCTTTAACATTTATTGTAACTCAATCGATTCATTTCAGCTACCCTTCATAATAACATATTAAATTTTTTAGCCATATGTTAGCTAATTAAGATATTTAATAAAATTATATAAAAAAAACATTGATATGACACTTTTAAAAGAAAAGTGCAAGTCTAGTTTTTTGGTTTTGCTATGCGCAGTTTATATATCACATCAGATCTTATGATTAACAGAAGAAATATAATTATTTCCCCGGTCCCTGTAGTGTAAACAAGGAATTTTCTGTAAAGCTCTCGAGAATGGGCCTAAAGTAAAACAGTTTTCATGATACCACAAGACTATAACTATATAATATGTCAAAATATAGTAAATACAAATCCCTTCCTATGACATTTCATTTTACCAAAGCTAATTTCAATATCGTCCTCATATATAAACAATACTTTTTGATTCGCGAAAGCTCCGAGGTGGCTCCCGCCGTAAAAACATGATTCTCATTAATCATTGCTTCAAGCGCAGCTGATACTTCGTCGAAAGTTTTACATGCATGTGTTGTACCTACAGAAACCTATGAATCTGTTAATGAACACCTCATGATTTACGACGTAATCTCGATATTATTACAAAGTTAACTCGCTTCATTTCACCAAAGTATTCATACAGGTTATTACACACGAAATATATCACCGGAACGAAAATAAGAATATTTTGAGTTTTGATTTGGATTAGGAATTTTGCTTATAATGTATTTGAAGAACAGTCAGAATTTAGGGTTCTATAAGTTGTTGTGATGATTTGATTTAAATAACTATGTCGGTTTTATAGATGGAAAACCAAACGGGTGCCGCATCTCTATTTGATAAATTTTATTATTCCAATTTCCATAATAGTGAAGATTTTTTTAATGCAGCTATTATGGACAAGGGCTATTTTCACTTGGAAAGATATTACTCTATTTAAAATGATATAAAAACAATTATGAATAAAGAATTATTTTGTATGCATATATTTACATATGATTCAATAATGTATATTAATTTATAGCCTGATGAATAGGTTATAATAACAGTTGATTGAAAAGTACAGATTTGATGAAATTATAAAGTTAGTAAAATTAGGCGGGGCGCAATAATAATTAAATAAGTACAGGGTGAAGCGATACGAAAGGGTTGATAACCACTAGCTTAACATCAGGCTGGCTACTCAAATTGAAGTCTCATAGCTTTAACCACTATTCTATGAGCGAGCCCTAAATTTTCTTTGCGATGATCAATATTATTTATGAATGTTATAAGGCAGTCCTAATTTTTAATATGTGCTATTATGGTAACCCTGTGGCTGATCTTTTCTACCTGTGATGATATCTTACTTTTTACGGAGATGGAAGGTACTTATTCTCATAATATCTTTTGATCTATCACATTAAGTAAAACTATAATTCGATTTAGAAATTTGACATACATTTTGCAAATTCATAGACCGAAACAAGAACAATATTAGTACAAATAATTTTGCTGGGCATGTTTCTTTATAATAAGTTTATATTATATATGTGGGCTAGCAGCAACTGGTCCCGGGTTCGCTGGTTTGATTCGCGCTACTACACATCAGGCAGCTTTGATGTCAAAATTTCCACTAGGGGTTATAGATCAGAATATAATTCCAAGTGGAAATCGTCCTTCGTGGACATCACTGCAACATCCAATCATATGTTAACTATTAGACGTAGGAGCTAATATCAAAAAATATCTCACACATAAGAGAATGGTTAATCGATGGATTACCTCTCATGAAATACATAAGTAGTCATAAGTCTTAACGAACAAACAGATTAAAGAACATATAAGAGTTCTGATTGCTGTTCAAACAATATAAAAAATATATTTTTTTTTCTATTTTAAATATACAAGAGTATTTTATAAGCAATTGGAACCATAAGTCCTAAACGAACAAACAGATTATAGAACATGTAAGAGCTCTGATTGCTGTTCAAACAATATAAAAAAAAATTATATATATTTTTTTCTGTTTTAAATATACAAGAATATTTAATAAGCGATTCGAATTAGTGACTATTCGTTTTGTAATAATTATCAATTTCTTGGCATCCTGGTATGGACAACAATTATTACTCCTCCAGTTTTGTTTTATTTTCAAAGTCTGAAATGCATTTTGAATTTGCTCTTCATTTAATAGCTATCAAATTTCTTGCGACTTGAAAAAAATCAAATTTGAATTGTCGGACCACAATAACAATTAGAATTAATTCGTTTTACAGCAATAACCTATTTCTTCGCAATCAAGAAATTAATGCTTTCAAAATTAGATTTTTTTGGAAATAAAAGTCGAATACTTGAGATAAATCAATTAAATCCATATAATTAATAATAGTTTATCAATATACGTTTATTAAACATATTTTAAATACATTCATATATAAAAATTATACATAGTCAAGTCGTATCAGTTGTTGATATCATTAACTTTCCGTAGGGTAAGTTATTGTAATCGTCCAAAAATCGAAATTGAAATTTTTTGCATTTTTCGTCGCTTTGAAGGTTTCTGAACATTTTGGCATACCTCACAAAAAATGGATGTGTGTGTGTGTTTTGTGTGTCCGCATTTTTTCGTTCACGTTTTCGGGCGCACGGATCAACAAATGAATGGTTCAAAAAACATTCGATTCCTATTGATGGGAAGATGTGCTGATTAGTTTTTGGCAAAGGCAAGTCCAGCAGTTACGGAGATAAAAAACAAAGAGTGCAGAAAATAGAAATTGAGTTTTTGAGAAAACGGAGCATCCGATTTGAATGATCTAATAAACATTCAATTAGCAATGATTGGGAGAAGTTGTTATTAGTTTTTGGTAAAAGCAGGCCCAACTATTTCGAAGATACAGAGCTAAATGTGCTAAATGTGCAAAAAATGGCAGTTTTTGAGAAAACTAAGCGTCCAATTTAATGATTCAAAGAACTTTTTGCTTGTTCCAACAAAATAATTGATTTTGGAAAAAAAAATATTTCAATGTTTTTTTTCATATTTTTTTTTTCAAGAAAAATTTTCTTTTGTATATCGAAAATAATTTAGATTTTATTTTTATTTAAACTGACTAAAGTTTTAATATACTTTAAATAAATAATTTTAACTTTGCAATTCAGTTTATATAATTCTTATAAATATTAGTCGATGTTACAATATTAATAATAATCTATTTAAAAACATTCAATATTTTCGAATATTTTGTTACGGTACGGGAAGTTCCTGCAATTGTAATAGTCAAGTTGTATCAGTTGTTATTATTTAAAAATTGATGATAAACTTTTTACTAATAATGTGCTTAAACATGACAAATATTAAGAACACTATTTCTGTTCAAAATTGAATCAGATTTTCAGTTAAAAGAAAACCTAACATCACATGGCAAAAAAATCTGTGAGAAACAGATAACTTTAAGATCGGTTTTCTAATAGAGTTAACACCTTTTAAATTCTAATCTATTCCGATCAAATAATCCTATTTTCGTACTAAATAAAGTTTTTGTTTGCTTTCATTTACCCGTTTGTGCAAATAAATATTCATACAAAGGGAAAATCGCTTCCGCAAAGTGTGGTGACATCTTGATAAAATCACCGAGTCACCGCCGACCACACGTAGGCCGGAGTATTTGTCGTGGCGATGTTTGTGCAGCGGAACAAGTGGAATCAAATTGGACAAAATCTTCTGTTTACTTTTAAATCAAATCTTCCACGAAGCCTGAGCACACAAGAGATATCAAGGGCGGCGTTGGAAAGATCCTGAATGAGGTGAAAATGCACACCGTAAACGAAAAAAAAATAGTTAAATTAAATGTTATAGATGAAATATAATTCTGTTTCGTCGATTTTTTAATTGAATTTACTATGGAATAATAATTTTTTGTGATACTAAGTAGAGAAATGATGTACAGCACAACAAACAGAATACGTGATACTAAGTAGAGAAATGATGTACAGCACAACAAACAGAATACAAAAAACTAGTCAAATAAAAGTGAATTGAATATAAAAATAAATGGAATTTGGTTCTAAAGCTTCGCTCACTAGCGCAAAAGATCATACAGAAATTTATTTCTAAATTTTCTTGATAGAATATACTACTAAGTACAAATACGAGAATACTTTATTTATAACTCTTGAAATTTTTATCTATTCTTATTAATCTAATTTATCCCTCTCAAAATAATCCCTCTCGAATGTGATGCAACCATGCCTACCCTTTTTTCAATTTTCAAAACTTTTTTATACTAGTTTTTTGCAATGGCTATTAGTCTCTTCTTTGATTTGCCTTTTATGTCTTCAATCGAATCCAAACGTCTACGCAATGGTCTTTCGAGTTTAGAAAATATCCAGAAGTCACACTACGTTAATTCAGGCAAATACGATGCAAAA
>NW_020536999.1:65002621-65071398 GCF_003426905.1 Ctenocephalides felis
ATCATGTATATAGGGTTGTAGGCGTATTAGTGTGTACTGTATAGTTAGTTAAAAAGGCGTGCAACATAGAATTTAAGGTTTAGGCAAACGTGAATATGTATGATAGGTATCTTATAAGAAATACATGTTATTTGATAATCGGTAGCAGAATTTTGCCTTAAGGCACGATGCCATATACCGCTAGTTTATTTTTTAGTTCGGGTATCTGTGAGAATTTATAAGTTCGACAAATTTTTTACAAAAATCTGCCATATTTGGATTCAATGTTAAACATAGACTTTTTTTTAAATATTTTTGTACTCGGTCTCCATAACTAATCTATTTTGAGGTGTTATACACTTATACATTTTACAAACACAAGTATACATCGTGTATACAATTTACTATTTTCTTCAAAAGAGCAAATATGTAAAAAAATATTTTTGATTTAGAATCTATCTAAATGAAATTGCATAAAAATCTACATTAATTATTAATTATATATCGAGAAAATATTACGGTTAGCTAATTTATGTTTTTTGAAATTTTGAATCATTTGGAATATGCATTACAGCAACATTATTTATTTTATATTGTTTAACTTCTTGAAGGAGAAGTTCGTTTTCTGCCAGAAATCCTGGTTTGCTAATTTTCTTTTACGACGTTTTAAGTCATTCTGAATCGTTTACAACAAAGATGAAAAAAAATGTGTGTGAGGCAGAATTTGATTTCTTAATAAGGATTTCTCAAAAACGGCGGCACCAATTTCAGAAATTTACGACGGACTGAGCCGTTTCTTTGTATTTCGTATTTAAAAAGTGCAAAATTTTGGGTCACGCTATGATCAAAAATCCTAAAGCAATTTTCAAAATGAGAAAATGTAAATTTGATTAATTTTTGGTGTAAATGCGACACATAATTTCTTATGTATTACCAGTTTAATATATTTATGAAAATTTTGGCGACTCTTTGTAGGACATTAACGAACATCCCGTATATAAATCTACGAAAAAAGCGTAATTATGAATATTTACTTAAGTTTGGAATAACAGGGCACGCGTTTGGGGTATGTTGATAAAATACAATCAGTTGGTAATCGCATTATTGATTTTAGAAAAAAGTGAAAACTATATTTCTATATAATCAAATAAATATGTTATTGTAACAATTTCAAAAGTATCGCTGCGTCTAAATTTAGTCGATCACTAACACAATTCGTGAGTTTCATGCAACTTATTTTAAAGAAAAAGGCCATTTAGGTCAAGTCCTAATTAACTTGAGTAGAGTAAGTTATAGTAAACGCAAAAAAATCGAAAATGATTTTTTTTTATATTTTTACGTTTTACAGGTTTCTAAACATTTTAGTATATCTTAGAAAAATCTGATGTATGTGTGGTTATACTGATACAAATTTTCGGGAACGATTTTGGCAACACGATTAAACCGATTTGAATGATTTAGGATTGACCTAGGATTCGAAAACCATTCGATCTCTATTGATGAGGAAACGTGCTGGTTAGCTGGTTAGTTTAGCGTCCGATTTCAATAATTTAAACAAGACTATTTGTATTGAAAAAATGAAGAACGGATTGAATTTTTGGGAAGGCTGATCTAGCAGTTTTGGAGAGCTTTTTAATAAGTATAAATTTTATTTATATTGTTATGGTTTCGACATTTTGTTTCTACTCATTAAAGCAACGTGAATGCTTTTAAAAAAAGTTCAAAATTTCCAAAAAAAAATTAAAATATGAAAAAAACTATTTTTTTCAAAAATGTCAACCTTTTTCAAAAATTTCAAAATTCACAAAAATCAAATTTTTACAAAGTAGCAAGTGATAAATTTAATTTTTGGTACGGAAAGTTACAACAATTTGCCTTAAGATACGATGCCATACACCACTAGTTACAATTTAATTACCTAATAAATATGCCAATATACGTATAGTCCTAGTTACACGCCATATAATGCTTAATCCTTCCTCAGTATTGCATTTGAATCCTCAATATCTGATGAAGCAATAACCCAACTGAGATATTATACGTCCCTGAGCGACAAACCCAGCCCAACCCTTATTTCCTATGCCGTTCGATGAATATGTAAGCGGACGCGACCAGAATATTTATTATTTAATCAAAGTTTCATTACGCCAGCTGCCGATGTCTCGATGTTGCCGCGCCGAGAAAAACGCGTTTGCCGCTTTTCTTCGCACCGTCTCGACGAGAAAAACTCGCAGAAACATCTGACACCCGTCGTTCGCAGTCGCGGCCAACTGCTGTATTAGGCCAAAAGTTTAGGGCGATACAAACCCCTGCGCATGATTATTATAATTATTGAAGAAGAAAGGATAAAAATCCAAATATCGAATATATAAAATACTTAAAGTGATTACAAGTAATTAACTTTAGTAAGTAGAGAAAGTAAAAAAAATATGTTACGGCCAACCCGATAACAAACAGTGGCAATATTTTTTTTAACTTCCCGTAGGGTAAGATATAGAAATTGCAAAAAAAAGAAAATGTTAATATATCTTCACGTTCCGGAGGTTTCTGAACATTTTGGCATAATGTATGTGTGTGTGTGTGTGTGTTTAGATACAAAATTTTGTCAACAATTTTGAGAACACGGATCAACCGATTCGAATAACTCGGAAAGCATTCGATTCGCATAAAATAAGGAGTCGCGCTGATTAGTTTTTGGTAGAGGCAGGTCGAGCCTTCTCGTCGGTGCAGAGTAAAAATTGTCAAAATTATTTATTAATTGTTATTACAAAATGAAGAATGGTGAAGAAATTTTTGAGAAGGCAGGTTTAACGGTTTTAGAGATCTAATAAAAAAAAACTTAAAAAAATGCAATTTGGCGGCGAAAAATGACCATTATATGAACTTCAAATTATCAGATATGTTATAAAGATTTTAATAACAGATTTTGTATTCATTTATTACATTTTGATGGGTTCCGACGTAATCGTTAGATTGCGCCGCAGCGCTTACGCGCTTTACTATTACGTGTCTACGAAGCTAACTCATGGCTATTGCTTTGAAAAAAGCACAGGATATTTCAAATATAAAAAAAACTTTTCAAAAAATCTAGGATTTCAAAAATCGATTCGCTAATTTTATGTTTTCTTGACGTTTCAAGTCATTCTGAATCGAATGAGACCAAATTTGGAAAAAGTATATGTGTGTGTGTGCGTGTGTGAACAAATTTTTTGCCGTAAATCAACGTTTTTCGAAAACGGCTGGACTGATTTCAAAAATTTAAACGCCATTCGATGTATCTCGATGAGGACTAGCGTTTTCAGTTTTGTGCAGCAATCGGCTGAACCGTTTTTTCGTAAATAGCAAAAAAGTGAAAAAAAAATTGTCCACGTTTTAGCCAGCAATTCTGAATCGATTTTGAAAGTTCAAAAACCGTTTGAAAAATATTGATTGGGAATCTGATTCGTTTTTGGTAGAGGTAGAAAAAAAAAATTCGACGATTTTTATAATTTTTTTGACGGTAGATACTATAGTCTTATAGATCATACTAAAATATTACGACCCTACAACAAGTCGTTTAATTTTAAAAATTCTTCAAAGTTTGCAAAAATTAGTGCCGTTTTTTGGCATTTGTCAAAAATAGACTTTTCATCGACGTTTGCTCGAGAACGCCTGAACCGATTTCAGAAATTTAAAAGCCATTTGATGTATCTCGATGAGAATTATCGTTTGTCACTTTTGTGCGACGATCGGCTGAGCCGTTTCTTTGTAATTTGGAAAAAAGTGTTAAACTTTTCCTCCACATTTAGGCTCATACTACCAAATCGATTTTAAAAAATCAAAAACTGTTCGAAAGAAATTAGTTGGGAATGATACTAATTAATTTTTGGTGAAAATCTACCGAGCCGTTTCCTTGTAATTAATAGTTGAAAAAAAATGTAAGCCAATTTTTTTGTATAGCAATGCACAATTTATATATCACATCAGATCTTATAATTAACAGAAGAAATATAATTATTATGCTCTCTGTAGTTTAAACACCTAATTTTTCGTGAAGCTGTCGATAATAGACCTAAAGTAAAATCGAGTTTTTATGATACCACATGACTATAAAAATATAATAGGCCAAAATATAGTGATTACAGATTCCTTTCTATATTTCATTACATCTAACCTAATTTCAATATCGTCGTCTTATTATATAAACAATACTTTTTGATTCGCGAAAGCTCCGAGGTGGCTCCCACCGTAAAAACATGATTCTCATTAATCATTGCTTCAAGCGCAGCTGATACTTCGTCGAAAGTTTTACATGCATGTGTTGTACCTACAGAAACCTATGAATCTGTTAATGAACACCTCATGATTTACGACGTAATCTCGATATTATTACAAAGTTAACTCGCTTCATTTCACCAAAGTATTTATACAGGTTATTACTCACGAAATATATCAACGGAACTAAAATAAGAATATTCATATTCTATAAATCGTAATAATAGTTATTATAGTGTTGCTTATAAATTATTTAACCAGTAATCAGAACTTGAGTTAAACTAACTACGTCAGTTTTATAGATGGCAACCCATCTCTATATGATAAATATTATCATTATATTTTCTATAATGGTGATGATTTTTTCATTAACGCGGCAGAATATTACTATATCATCAAGTGAGAACCGACGTCACTATTTCTCTTACACCAAAAATAATAAAATGATATAAAACTAGTGGGGCGCATAGCATCGTGCGTTAAGGAAAATTGCTGAGTCTTTCCGTACCAATTTTTATTTTTTTTTTAAAAAAAGGTTAACATTTTTGAAAAAGTTTTACTTTGAAAAAAATAGATTTTTGAGAAACTATAAAATTTTGACAAAAGTTTACTTTTTTTGAAAAAAAAAAATACTTTGCAAAAAAAATGTTTTCTTTATGTTAAAATATTTTGAAAATTCTGAACTTTTTTTCAAAGCAATCGAATGTTCTTTGAATAATCGAAAGTGTTCCCGTATGCGAAAATTTTCAGAAACCTCTGAAACATAAGATATATATAGATAAGAAAAGAATTATTTTTTATACATATGATGCAATAATATACATTAATTTATAGCCTGATAAATAAATTATAATTTCAGTTAATTGAAAGATACAGATTTGATGAAATTATTTTGTTAGAAAAATTAGGCAGGGCGCAATAATTATTGAAAAAAAATACAGCGGAAAGGTTGAAAACGATTAGCTTAACATCAGACTGAGTACTCGAATTGAAGTCTCATAGTTTTAACCACTATTCTACGAGCAAGACCTAAATATTATTTACAATAATTAGTTTCACCTACAATTGTTAACAATGGTTGTCTTGTTCTACTCTTCAGATATTTTTATTATAGGGTAACCCAATAGATTGAGATTTTTTGATGATTTAATATAATACTACGGATATCATTTTAATGTAAATACTATCCTTTATTTGGTACTTGTAGATGGTATCTCAATATAATTGCTTAGAAAGTACTCATTCTCGAGAACTTTTCTATCTATCATAATAATAATTTCTATCTATCATAATAAAGAAAAATTATATATAAAAATACATTTGCATTTGGAAAACAATTTTTGTCAGGCATGTTTAAAAAGAATAAATATTCTTTGATTTTAAAAGATCAAGATCATTTTACATGATCACAATTAGCACTAGTGTTTATTATTTTTATAATAATTATCTATCTCTTCTCGATCATATTTATTTATTAACTTTCCGTAGAGTAAATGATTGCAATAGTCCAAAAATCAAAATTGAACATTTTTGAATATCTTCACGTTTTAAAGGTTTCTGAACATTTTAGCATACCTTAGAAAAAATGTTTATGTGTTGTGTGTGTGTGGATGTATGTATGAATGCAATTTTTTGTCCACGTTTTCGGGCGCACGGATCAACCGATTTGAATGGTTAAAAAAACATTTGGTTTCTATTGATAGAGTGATGTGCTGATTCATTTTTGGTAAAGGCAGGTCCAGCCGCTGCGGAGCAAAGAGTGCAGAAAATAGAAATCGAATTTTTGAAAGAGCAGTGCATCCAATTTAGATGATCCAAAAAACATTCCAATTGTAATGATAGGTAGAAGAGATGATTAGTTTTTGTCAAAAACAGGTTCAGCCGTTTTGGAGATACAGAGCTAAATGTGCAAAAATGGCAGTTTTCGAAAGAATTAAGCATTCGATTTGAATGATTCAAAAGCTTTCTGCTTGTGTTGATAATGGATTGCTTTTGGAGAAAGCTTTTTCTTTCAATTTATTTTCAATACATATATTCTTGTATTCGGTCCTGATAAAAATAATAAAAGTTACAGTATTTATTATAATCTATTTGAAAACATTTGAGATTTCTCGAATATTTCATTATGGCACATGAAAGTTCCAGCAATTTACCTGAAGGAAATATGCCAAACACCATTAAATAATAGTTTAACTTAAATAAGTATATATTAAATAAATTTATATAACAATGCCTAACAAATTTTTAATAATAAATTTTTGTCTGCCCGAGGGAGGTCCACACTAATATTTCATATTACACACAAATTCGTAAATCATATGCATCAAATTACTAAGAAACTTTTATAATTTATAATCTTATTTTCAGTCCTTACCAATCACTAATTGTTATAAATAATTTACTTTATTGTTTAATATATATATATATATATATATATATATATATACATATATCTATTTAACAATAGATTGGAGGAAACCATAGTAGTTTATATTATTCGAAAATAATGGAATCTTAACTCTTTACTATCATTTATTAGTACTTTTATGGAAAAGGTCAAGAACATTATTAAAGTTATGTTTCGGGTTGAGATTGAAAAACTAACATCTTGTGTGAAAATTTATTATGCGGAAGCGATAATTTAAAGATCGGTTTTCTAATAGAGTTCTTTAACACCTTTCAATTTCTAATCTATTCCTATCAAATAATCCTATATTCGTACTAAATAAAGTTTTTGTTTGCTTCCATTTACCCGTTGTGCAAATAAATATTCATACAAAGGGAAAATCGCTTCCGCAAAGTGTGGTGACATCTTGATAAAATCACCGAGTCACCGCCGACCACACGTAGCCGGAGTATTTGTCGTGGCCGATTGTTTGTGCAAGCGGAACAAGTGGAATCAAATTGGACAAAATCTTCTGTTTACTTTTAAAATCAAATCTTCCACGAAGCCTGAGCACACAAGAGATATCAAGGACGGCGTTGGGAAGGTCCTGAATGAGGTGAAAATGCACACCATGAACGAAAAAAAATTTAAATAAAATGTTATAGTTGAAATATAATTATGCTGCAACGTGTTTTTAATTGAATTCACAATGAAATTATAAATTATTGTGAAACTAATAAGTAAGTAAATGATAAAAAAACATAACAAACAGAATATAAAATACAAGTGTAATAAAAATAGAATATAATATAAAATATAAATGGAATTTGGTGCTAAACGTTCGCTCACTGGTATATAATTTTCTTGATAAAATATACTACTGGGTACAAATATGAGAATAATTTATTTAAAACTTTTGTAATCTTTATCTATGCTTACTAATCTAATTAATTTATACCTCTCACAATAATCCCTCTCGAATGCAATGCAACTATGCCAACTCTTTTTCCAATTTTCAAAACATTTTTATACTAGTCCACGCAATGGTCTTTTGAGCATAGAAAATAGCCAGAAGTCACACTACGTTAATTTAGGCAAATGCGCTAGTTCTAGAACTCTTTTGATTGAATTTTTGTCAAAATTTTCACAACGAACGAGTGCAGTGGGCCACGGTGCATTATCGTGGTGCAAAAACGACTTTCAAAATATGACTAATCCATTTAAAATCCAACGATATCAACAAGTCATCTAGTAGCCAATCTAGGATTTAACAACATCGATTTTCTGATTTTGCTGATGAGTAGATATTCTTGGTCGTTTTTTGGTGTGGTTTATTTTCAATGCGTTCTTCTTTGAACATTTTGTGCCAATCAAAAACACTTGCTATTGACAATGGCTTCTTACCAAAGGCCTTCCGCAAATCATTGTGAACATTTTGCCTGCTAATGTTGCATGTTCCTTCTCTATTGAATAATTTCAGTCATAATAAAGAAGCAAAGAAACAACTTCGTTGTTTATTTGCAAACAAAAGCATAACTATTACACAAATAAACCAATTGACGTAAAAGCAACAGATGTCAATAAAAGCACTACTCGAATCGATAAACCTGTAGAGTTTAAAGTGGAAAGTCTTATTTATATTTATACACTGTATTACCAATATTAATTTGGTGTCATTTCACTTCTCTTCTAAACATATTCGATTATCAAGGAGCGAAGAGAATGATAAGAATACCATTTTCTTCGGCTTATATTGAAACTAATACATCATCAGACACTACGTGCATCGTTTGCATTTACTATTATTATCGGTATTTATTATAACTAACGGTCAATATATGCACTACGCAAAATATTTGATTATTCATTCCTACAATACATTGTAGTTTATATTTGTCCTTATTAGATCCATCCATTGTTCTTCGTCCTTTTAGAAATTTGCAATTTGTTTGCATTCACAATTAGTATTAGTTAACCAAATTCAAATTTAGTACTTACATTTTTAAAATTCTTCAAAATTATTATGTTAAAATTCGTTAAGACAACTCATTTGGAGACAGTATATAAAGTCTTGCAATAACTCAATAGAGTACAGTGTCAGAGTTAGTTTTAGTCATGTATCCAGTTCAGTAGTTAGTGGTAGAAAAGCAGTTCAATCATGTAGTTCAGTTCAGTCTAGGTCGGCTGTGTAAAATGTAAAATAAATATGAAATCCTCATATCAAAAATCTTTTTGTTCATACTAATCAACGCTCCACATATTATTTGGTGAAGGAGGACCTTACATATAATATTTTGTTGTCATCGGTGGGATCTCCACATATTTTGGTATCATCTGTGGTTTCAACAACATATTAGATATTTATTAACTCAAAGACGGCTTATAGAATATGTGATATAGAAGATATGGCAATTAGAAGTCTTATTTTTTATGCAATTAATAATTGAATTTTTTTTTAACTTCATGAGGGAGAAAAGGAAATCATAATCTCCAACTACTGCTCTCTTGATGTTTTGAATCATTCTTAATTCTTTTACATCACAATTGAAAGAAAGTATATGTATGTAAATTTGAAGTAAAATTTGATCTTAAATCGAAATTTCCTTAAAAACAGCAATACAGATTTAAAAAAATTTAAAGTATTTAATCAAAATCGATAAGGGCATGCGTTGATTAGATTTGCGTGACGGTTGGTCAAAGCGTTTCTTTGGAATTAGCAGAAAAATGACTTTTTGTCAACGGTTACGTCGTCTTGATACAATTTTGAATATTGAAAAATTGCTCGATAGATTTTATTTGTAATTTATGATATGCAAATTCATTGTTGAAAAAAACTGCGTAGTGTAACTATGCTTGCTGATAGATGGTATAGTTAGTCAAACATTCTAAAATATTATATCTACCTAGAGTAGTTTAATAACAAAAATTCATCAAAGTTTGGATTTATGTTCACTTAATTCTGCAAAACCCATAGAATATTGTTTATTACTGATTAAAAATACATATTGATAAATAAAATCCCATGAAGTTAAGTATGAAAAATCTACGTGAATGAATCTTTTGTTTCATTTCAATACTTAATATTTACAAGTAACAAATTTAACAAGTATAATTGCTAATATTACACTTTTGTTTGGAATGGAGTCAACTCTCCAATAACGCTGCGAAGTGTAGTGAAGTGTTTGTAAACAGTGCTATAAGAAACTCAAATTTGACATACAATCTATGCTTATTTGTAGTGCTCTCTATGAAATCCTGTTAGCGCGTTGTACGGAAACCGCGCTATAAGAAACTCAGAGAATAATAGTATTTTTTCCACGTTATATGGAGACCAAAAAAGTAGTAAAAAACTTCTTATTAATTCAGTCGATTATTTACGCATATCGGGAAGTGTGTGCAATTTGTCTTGTTAAAACAATGTTCAAGCTCAGTTTAAAAATGTATTTCACCGAATTTTCATTTTATGGGGAAAGTATTGTGTTCCGTAAAATTTACCCTCACTCTTACAAAAAAAGCGAAATTTATTTTATATTTTAAAGATTCACAAAGCCTCAGGAAATAAGAGTCTGTTTCATATTTCCGAATTCTTCATAACTTCAGTCAAATATTCCATATAGACCGCGCAATGATGAATATGCGTATGTCGTCTCTAAATATATTTATCTGGATGTAAATATACGCAGATATTATTGCGTATAATGTTGCAGTGAAACGAGGCCATGTAAACAAGAGTAGCAGATCATTCGCCGGCTGGATGCCAATTTGCGAGCTCTTGTTATGCTAAATCACTTATTCAAATGCAGAAACCGAATACCGCGACATCCGCATGCACGTATATATATCAACAGTTCAAAGACAAAACATACGATGGGAGTTAGCAGACACCCCTAAATCACCTGCCCTGACCCTGGGGGAAACATTAATAATATTTACTATGAAATTTCTGGATATATTATTTCATCATATAAAGGTAAACTTGTGGTGTATGGCATCGTGCCTTAAGGCAAATTGTAGGAACTTCCTGTACCGTAACTCGAGGAATATTTAATGTTTTCAAATAGACTATTATAAATATTGTAACATTGTCTAATATTTATAAGAATTATATCAACTGAATTGCAAAGTTGAAGTTATTTGTTTAAAGAAGTCTGCCAATTCAAATCCTTACAGATATGTCCAATTTTTATATCTATTATATCAGAGGACACGGAGGCCTAGGTTAGAAACAATTTTATCACTTTTATTAAAATTGCAACCACAATTAAGATCGCCAGAAGGGAAAGTTTACCTAAATTGAAACCAGAGTGTTCAATTCAATTCAATAAGATGCAGAAATGATTTAACCGGAGTTGAAGTTTTTTTGTTCTATTTTTCATTTTTATTTGATTTCGAACACTTTTAAAATAATGTTGTTGCTCATAAGTTAAATAAATAAAGCTCTACTTTTAATAAATTTAGGGTTATTGTATTTGGTAGAGCAGGACTTAAAGATCCGAGCAAAAAGGTCCACCACTGATATCTCGAAAACCAGTAAAGCCAAAAATAAACGACAATTAATTCGTAATTTAGTTCACGAGATCTTAATAAATTTTTACGTATACGTTAGTTAATTGATTTATAAAATGTGTTGTTAATTTTAAGTTAAAATCAACAGCTTTTGGCTAATCTCTTTAAAAGCTTTTACCTGGGTGGAGTAAAAAAGACCAACTAAACCTTTTCCCTGGAAAAGGTGCAAAAAATAGAAAATAGCAAATAAAATAGTGAGTTAAGTTAATAATAGTAATCTCACAAAAGATAAATGACACGAAAAGTTATTCCAAGTTGATAAATATTTCCGACGAAATACCAGGTTAAGGTTATTTACAGTATTATCTCTGTAGAAAATGCACCCATAAAATTTATGTTTTGCATTAGTTATATAATGTAGCTATTATTTTGTAAAATCTGTTCAAGATTAAAATAAGTCATTGGACCTGTTTACCCCCTGGCCGTCTCAATTCACACCGCCTATGGGGTAAGAAGTACCATATTACAAATGTTTGAAAAACAGCAAAAAAAACTAATTTTTCCAATGATGAATTAGCTGGCAGTTTTACTGAACATAGTCAAATAGTTGTTTGTTTCATATGTGTTGTTTGTTATGATATAATTGGTTTAGTTTTATCACAATATAATTAATCAAAGTCAAATTGGACTTTTGTGCACTGCCTTACCATATATAATGCAAAATTCTAAATCATATACAATGGTAAAGTTATGATAAAGTTTTAGAACATTAAAAAAGTTTAATGCATCATTTTCAAAGGGTGCTCTCTCAAAGTTTACTTATTTGAAAAAATATAAAATTCATAGTTCAATAAATAATCCAAATTCTTTAAAATTTGGGGCAATTGTATCATTATTTCTGACTAAGGTCTTAGAAATTTCATTCACGGATTTAAAGCTTAAATGAAGAAAATTAATAAGATTACCCGAAAAATGGTCACATTATTACAAAGCTCTAATTTAACTAATTTATCTAATTTTAATTAATAATTTTAAAACTACATGAGACTTTAACTTATATTGAATTTTTTTAACTTCTCGAAGGAGAAGTTATGTTCTTGTCAAATAATCCGATTTGCCAATGTTGTGTTTTCTGAACATTTTAAGCCATTCTGTATCGAATGAGAACCAATTTTTGACTTTTCGTGGAAATTTTCTCGATGTAACTTGATAAGGTCAGTTTTTTGCTACAATCAGCCAAGCCGTTTTTTTGTAAATAGCAGAAAAGTAAAAAAAAATCATTTTAAATTCAAAAACTGTTTGAAAAATATTTGTTCTTGTAATTAACTTTTGACAAAAAAATTGACGATTATTATGAAACTTTTTTTGGCGATAGATACTGAAACATTACGGCGCTGCAACAAGTCGTTTAATTTAAAAAAATCATAGAGTTTAAAAAAAATCATCATAGAGTTTGAACAACTGACCAGAGTTTTTTTGACCTTTATTAAAATCAGATTTTTCATCGACAGTTTTCTCAAAAACTGTCGAATCGATTTCAAAAATTCAAAACCCATTAGATGAAACTTGATAACATTAATAATATTTATTGTTTGCAATTTGCTTTAAGATAAATGTATACGCCTTCTGTTTACACCAGAATTTTTTTAATTATTCTGGTAGATTTTAATAAAATTTACGATACTTAACTAACTTATAGTTTTCTTACCTAAACAAATTTAAAACAACTTTTAAAACAAACTAATAACTATCATGTTATTAAAAATTAGTAAAATAATAGCACTGATAAACACGTCCCTCAAGAACAAAATAGATTTAAACTAAAATTCTTTCGTTCTAAATTATATAAAAAAATTGCTAATGATTTACATTACTCTTAAAACAAACAAATTTAGAGTTTCTCATTTTATAACTTTTTTCTAGTTGTATATCAAATTACCACGTCTTCCATTTTCAACTGAATTGCTTTTACAATGCCCCATGTGTGCTTCTGGGGGCACCAATGGTATTAATTGCTGTTTCGGCCCCAGGGCCAAACTAATCGCCGCGCTCGTCAGATAAATCGCCTGGAAACAATTTAATTAACGCCAAAATAGCCATCAATGACGTCGCAGGACATATAAACATCTTTGAGAACCGTCCGCGCGGCAAACTGACGTAATTCAACGCACGGAAAGCTCGAATATACCACATTTGCCGCAGACAAAAAACAAGGCTAACACGATGAGCTAAACTGACTGCTGCTTACCCAAGTTTTTACCAGAAGTTTGCTATTAGTGGGGTGACATAATGTCGATTGTAATATTAAACATCGAGGTTTTCTAAAATATTTATGATTTATATTATATTTGCTACTATATAATTCTAAATTGTAGTAAAATTCTTAATTTATGAAGTTCTTTCGGTAAATGGAGAGAATCTATAAGATGCAAAATAACTTGTCAAAGGTTGAAATTTTCATTGATATATTATTGGATTGTGGGGAAAGTTTCTTCGTTTCTTACAGAAATTCTGGCACGTAATTTTTGTGCAATAAACAAATACTTTATTGAATTATGTATAGGCAGTTCTTATCGAACATCTTTTATCATATTTATGGTATTAGCATAATTCCGAGATCATGCGGATTTTGGTCGTTATTGGTAGAACTGATCAAAGTGCTTTGTGGCATGCTGATTTGAGGTAAAGGTTTCACCGTCTAATTTTTTTTTAGTAGCCGGAACAAATAATGGTCCAATGATGACAGGTCTGGAGAATATGATGAATGTGCCATTGAGTCCCATTCAAACTACAAAAGCTTTCGGCGATTGACCAAACTTTTGTCAGGTCTTGCGTCGTCTTAATACAGTTCTATAACTTGCTTGTAGGTTAATTCTGACCTTTTTCTATTGATTTGCACCGTATAGTTTATTAACGATGATATAAGGCATCCGAATTAACCGATTTGTTGTCCTGGAAAAGCTGTAAAACAAATAAATTTAAAATCTTACTGAACATACTGCATCATCTTTTTATGGCAAATTTCAGCATTGCACCTGTTCAGAGCAAGTTCTTCATTTTTGTTTCATGTGCAATTGCATGTATTGTATTCTTTACGTCCTATTTGATATTCCTAGTGACAATTCGCTTCAAAACCTGATAATTTTTAGAATTTTTCAAAGGGGAATCGCTGACGCCAGTGCAATGAAACATATTTCTTAATATAAGAATTGAGTTTTGAGCAAAATGCCAGACCTTTTGAGTTGCCATGAACTATTGAATTTGATAAATTTTAACTCAATAGTTTGCATCGATTCGCGTCTTGGACTTGATGCACTGTTGCAATTGTGGCACTGTTGTACTAGAAACACATCATTTCCTAAGACATCGGTCTATTTCATTTTGATTTAAACAGTATTTTTACCTTTTTTATTGCAAAAGAGTAAAATACGTCGAAAATGCGACTTAGTTCTTTCCGTATTCAAACACCATCAAAAAACTACTGTATGTAATTGATTAGAATTTTTTACACAAGCTTTAAAATATACGTTTCTAAATCATATAATAATTATTAGGCTTAAGTGTGATGCTAGGTTCAAAAAAATACATTTAAATTCTGGTGGTAAAAAATGAAGTGACTTTCCGGATAACTTTATAGAATATGCAAGTTCATTTTTTACAAACATAATTTTATATTCTTATCAACATTAAAATGCTTATATTTTCATATTGTTTGATATATTCTTTTATTTCTATTTTGCACATCTTAACATAACTCGTGTTATAAAATTTACTTTTTGGAGTATATTTTAGAATATCGATAATTCGCTCTATTCCAATATAGGCTTGATTTAAGCATGTTGCTTCTTATCATCGTATGATTACTAAATACTATAATTTTTCTCTTATATTTTTACTATTCAGTTTTTATATTATTAAATATCTGCACTTTCATCTAAGTAACTAATTCCAAATTATCGTATTCAAAAATACGGTTTATCTATAACATTTTCAACTTTCCCCATAGGCTAAGTAAATAGTCACTAATTGGGGGCAAGTAGATTTGAAGTCCCAATTTCCATTTTAAATAAATAAGTGAATTAACAGGAATTTTTAAACGGTGCTGTTTGAAAACGTCGTCAGAATCAAGGTGATGGCTGGTTATATAGTTTTTCCCTCGACTTTCAAATATTATTGTTAACAAATTGGTAACCATATTCTTAAAATATCGGTGGCGGACCTTTTTACCCGCGGACGTTAAACCCCACTCTACTCTATATAGTCTGAATAATTGGGCCTTGCCAGAGTTAAACCATACTTAGATCTATTATGATTTTACTATTTAAATAATAATATCTGTTCCGGAGTAGTAGATAAAGCTACAATATTAGCTTACTTTAAAGTCGCTTAGAAAATTGTACATTAATTTTACTACGACTTGTCAGTAATTTCCTTAATTTGCTTCATATATTTTTAGAACTCACCTAATACTAATACTTATTGGATCATAACACATATTAAATGACTGGTATGCATATCTGTTAATTATCTGCTCAATTTCAATTTCATCCCACTATAATGGCACGTATCTGCAGAATGAGATCATAAAGCAAATCGTGCCGTAATTCTGTGTTGTTTTTCTGGTTGTTTCATTGTGAGCCGTTGATTAAATAAGAGAGTGCAGGGTATTTTGTACTTAATCCGCTCGGTACTAACATATATGGTCACATTTATGACTTTATGCAATTGAAAGATCTTTTTAACATGTATTAAATTGACTTACTTGACTAAGTAAAATAATTACTTATAAAAAAAATCGCAAATGTTTTTTGAGAAGCTTTAGGTTTTAACCCTTGTGAACCCATCTATGAGAATACGAACAAGTTTTTCTTAAAATTGGCTAAATATTTTGATACAATAGATACTACTAGTTGAATATTTTTATATAATTTTGATACTATTAATACTGCATTTTTAAAAAAGTCGTGAAATAGTGCTTGCTCTTGTATATAGTTGTCCAACATTGTTTTTCTTCGGACTTGTAAAGTAAGGTCCATTTTCCAAAAGACATTTGATTCATCAAAATATCGATTGTGTAAGATAAAGGTAGATTTAGAAGTTGAAAAATTACAAAAATTTTATATTAATATATCAAAATTTTATATCTTCATAAAAAGATATGCTATAATTTTTTTAAAGATTACGTATCCATAGAAAATGAACCCACAATAACCCATATTTAATCAAACTGCCGATATTTAAATAGAGGAATCTCACTGGTGATAATTGTCTGGTACCCCGAGGCAAATTACTGAATTTTTCCATTTTACTAACAAATTTTGATTTTTTTCGTATTTCTTAGACATTAAACCATGTTAAAATAAGATTATATAAATGAATGTGCTCAATGCAAAGCTAAATTGAAATAATTTAAGTAGTTATTTAATAGTATCTAGAAAGAATATAGATAATTTAAAACTATAGATTTTATAAAAAATAATATTTACTCACAACAACTGCATTAAAATTTATTTTTCGAGTTGAAAAAATAACAAACATTTTAATTACGTTACAATTGAACTTTAGAATCAAAAATTTTCTTTGATAATTCAAAAATTTGTCTAGTGAGGCTTGTAATATCTATAAAAATATTCTATTGTTTCTATTGTACAAGTAGAAGATCTTCAAACAAATTTTACAATACAATTACTAATTCAGATTTCAATTAAAAAAAAAAATCTATTACAAGTTCATAATTTTTTTCATTTTTTTTCGGATCAAAATGTTACTGTCAGACAGAAAACGAATAAAACTTTCATTGAACAAAGTTGTAAGAAGTAAATATATTTATTAACTTGCCGTAGATAAGTTATGAAATCGCAAAAAAGTTAAAAATGATAAATTTCATAAATCTTTACGGTTTAAAAGCATCTGAATTTTTGGCAAACCTTAGGAAAAATGGATGCATGTGTGTGTAAGTAGTATGTATGTGTGCAGTTTTGGATACAATTTGTCGCCTACGATTTCGAAAGCACAGATCAACCGATATGAATAATTAAATAAACAAATGATTTCTATTGATGGGGAAATGTGCTGATTAGTTTTTGGCTACGGCAGGTCTAGTCGTTTTGAAGATAACGGGCAAAAAGTGACGGGAATGGCAATTTTGAGAGAACGAAACGTCCAATTTTTGAGTGATTCAAAAAACGTTTTATTTGTATTGACATTATGTAGAAGGAAATTCAATAAAAAAAGTTAGCAAAATGCCCTTAGGCGGTCAAAAATAATCATTACACATTAGCACATCAAATTTTCATATTATATTTCAATGAGGTACCACATTCCAGGAGACTCGAGCAAAAATCACCAATGGATAATATCCTAATCTAGCAAATTGTTCAATGAAGCAATTTCTATATTTTTTAATTTCCATGGGCTTCGTGTCAAGATTTATTATGTTCAACAGTTAGACTGCGACGCGGCGCTTACGTTCTTCGATACTTCGAAAAAAATCTAAATTTCAAAAAGCGAAAAAATGCAATGTTTTCAAAAAAATTAAAATTTCCTAAAGAATATTTTGCCAAACGTAAAATAAAAATAAAGCTATTAAAGTTTTTTGATTAAAACTTTAATAAACGGTACAGTTAAGGCATGATAACCTAATATGGCCTATCTAATAATTATTATCTATGCTGTACCATTGGATGCCATTTAGGCCTATATATTATTATTTATATATATATATATATATATAAATATATATATATATATATATATATATATATATATAAAATACATACAAAAATAAACAATTATCTAAAAACAACAAGTATCAAATGAAAAGCAACATATCGTCACATGTTTAATTCATACTTTTAGCGCAGAATTGAACGCGTTCAAATTCCTCTTAGTAAACAAAGGCGAGCTAAATTGACATCTGCAAACAAACATCCCGTGATTTTCTATAGAGTTCTGAGACCGCAGTGGATTATTATTATTACGCGAAGCTCGAATGCTCTGTGCGAATAACCATGCAATTACCTATTCAAAAACGTACAAATTTTGTTTTGAATATGAATACAGTGTTTATGAGTGAACCCGGGGAGGCATTATTAAACATACGAAGCAACCGCCGAAGAGCAAGTCTTATGTAGGCAACGCAGAATAAGTTTGTTTGTGCGTCACGTAGCGATAAATTATACGCTATTGTTGCTTCTCTGATATTTTCTCGGCGGGCGATGTTTGGCTCTGGTCGAAATTATTGTTGAAAAGTTGATATAAACTAATTTTGTAATAAAAATATTAAGATGTTTACATACAGCCTTAAACAAATTCAGCAATTCAAGCATTTTAAATTCAATTTAATTGCTATTTGAATTTAATTAAATTTAAAACGACATAGGGCAGAGCGGGGCTTAAATGCTCGTAGGTAAAAAGGTCTACCACTAGTTGGGGTTTTTTAACAACAATATTTCAAAGTAGAAGAAAACGAGTGCGCGTAAGGTTCACACACGATTGAAGTAAAACTTTTTTGTTATCACAGGATGGCATTTCAATTGTAAATAAATCATCATATACCAATTTTGAATAATGTTTATTAGTAATATGGTAACACTCGCGATGCACACATTTATAAGTGTCAACCATTATACACATTTACTTAATAATAAATTATAAATTATATATTTATAATAGCATTAACCATATTTATAATATTTGAAAACAATAATGTGATTGAAGTCATACTTGAAATATGAAATGATTGGTTTGTCATTATAATTACCATTTAGGACTTGGACCTTCATTAGAGAAATGAAGTAATTGCTGATCAATAAATTCTATAATATTCGTTCACACAGTGGATTATGTAAAACAATGCCTAAACAAATATTATTTTCACAATTTCACTCATCATGTAATAATTGTGTTTGAAGAACTTTATGTAATTAAAATTAACATACATTCATTGACTAGTTGTATTTTTTTTACTTTTTCTCATTCTTTGAGCAGCTATAAAATCTGTCTTGCCTAAAATATTTTCCATTCTAATAACTTTAAAGATTTATAGAAGCTACGAATAATATAGATTATTCGTATAATTATTTCGATAAACTTACGTTTAGTACATGGCACAAATATTTTATTTATTTTATTATTTTCTTTATAATTATTTACGGTAAACAGGGTAAAATATTCTTCTGATTCAGAAATTTTTTATTAAATCAAGATTTATACTACGATGTAAACTTAAAATGTTTATTTGTCTATGCCGATTTCTTTCGTTGCATTCTCACAGATTTACACCCTAGTCGCGCCTAAAATAGTTTTACTTAAAAGAATATGTGTAAATAGCTATCGCCTCAAATGGCGGTAAACGATCATGTTTGAAAATCTATGGCAAAAGTATTTTCTTACGTTGTTAGTTTTTTTGTTGGTGAGCACTGTTGTTCAGTTTACGAGACATTGAAATAATGTTTCAGTATTTGTTATTCAATAGTATTATTATAAGTATTGTGAATTTTAAGTTGGATTCAAGAGATTTTTATACAGCATCAATATAATAATTGTGAGTCAATAATTAAAATGTGAATGTGGTAAAAAGGTCCAAATATACCTTTACTCTGGCAAAGTCGAAAACAATAAAAATTAATTAATAAAATATATTTTCTGTTAAAAGAAGCAGTTTTATATCAACTTTTCTGAAAAATATTTCTGAAAAATATTTCTGAAATACCTGATCAAGGTTATATACAGTGTTATTTTTGTAAAAAATGTGCCAATGAAATTTATATTTTGCATTTTTTGAATATTGTAGCTATACTATTATTTTGTATAATTCTTTTAAAATTCAAAATAATGGGATCTGTTTTCCAATTCACTTTGCCTATGGGGTAAAAAAAACAAGTTACATATTTAAAAAAAAAACAGCAAAATACACATTTCCACAATGATTAATTAGCTGGGATTTTTAATAAACATAATCAGATAGTTGTTTGTTTGATACGTGCTATTTGTTGTGATATAATTGATTTGGTTTTCACAATATAATTGCTCAAAGTCGAATTTAATATTTGTGCCTCGCCCTACTCTATCATAGAAAAAAATACATATCAAACAAACAACTATCTGACTATGGTCAGTAAAACTCCCAGCTAATTCATTAATGGAGATTTTTTTTTGCTTGTTCTTAAAGATTTGTCACCTGGTCTATACATTCTTACCCTATACGGAGTAAAATGGGACGGGCAAGAGAAAAATTTCACAAAATAATGTTCAACCAATGCACAGTATAAATTTTATAGGTTTATTTTTGACATATAAATTTTACAGGTACATTTTTGACAAAAATAACACTGCATGTAACCTTGATCGTGGTCTTTTCTACTCGCAAACCTTTAAGCCCTGCTCTACCCTTTTACATATTATTGAACTCTTCTATTTGGAGCCCTCTGTGGCCTTTCTGCTAAGAACGCAAGCTAGCACAAACTAGTCTTGGGTTCGATGCCAACCTTGGTTAGCTCGAAATCAGACAGCATGATATCAAATTTTCACTTAATGTTATAGATCTAAATTGCAATCCTTATAGTGAAAATCGCACATATCTGCAAAGTACACTCATAACCATTGAGAATATATCTTATACAGTCAACTTTCCATTAATATGGCACTCTGGAAACACAGTTTCTATATTACACGGAGCCAAAAACCCGAAATCCTTAAATAACACCAATCTCGCTCAACAGCCATGAGAGTTCCTTCCTCGCAACCTATGAATTGATCTAGTAATTAAATATTACTACGGGTTCTATTATCGACCATTTCATTTTGTACAATATGTATATGTAAACATGACAATTTATATAATAATTATGTAAGACATCGTATTAACCTATTCGGGACGGCAATTTTTTTCGAACGCGGTCCCCAGGAGCGATTTTTTTTTTGTTTATATTGTTCATTTTTAATAAAAAAAAATTATTTGCTATGGAAATCACCCAATTCGTAAGCAAATTTGCTTAAATAAGATGATTGCACACCGTGTGTGCAACTCGCTCCTCATAAAATTTATATTGCGAGCGGATTAATTACCATGTGTATAATGTAAGGTAAAATAAAAATACAAAATTAAAATTGATGAGTATTTATTTAAAAAAAATTAGATAATATAAAATTATTATGTTGCTTTCAATAATGAAAAACATAATAAAATGCATATAAATTTTTGAAAAATAGTAAAAAGTTGAAAGAAAAAAAATAAATTGAATATTGAAGAAAATAATATAAACAAAAAATAAAATTTTTAGAAAAATGTCTAATGGTAATAAAGTAACTCAATGATGAAAAATAAAAAAGCAACTAATTGATCTTAAAATAATTATACATTTGTTCCAAACATTAATTATACATTACAACCAATGTCTAATTTAGTTTTAGATACTATTAATTTAAAAAAAATTAATGAGTTCTATGGCTTGTTTTATTACACAACATTAGCCTTTGTAAAAAATTTAGCTTGAAACACTTTTCTAATATAATCATTTTCTAATATAAACTCTATGGGCTATGAAACCCACCTCAAACAATCTTATGTCAAGCAGTAGTCACATCGGTTTTCACTTGATGGTATACTTGGTCAGTCAAAATTAGTATTTGTGCAAGGCAGTCCAAAAAGTCTTCTTCCTAATTTTTGCTAATTTTTAAGAAGTTATGTCAACCCACTTTTTAATAATTTTAATTATGTCTCATTCCCAACAAATTGTTTCATATATGTATAACTTTTAACTATTTGATGCGTAGTTGTGATTTGATAGACCAATATAATATAATCTATATATATTTATATATATATATATATATATATATATATATATAATTTAGTGTTTAGGATATATATGCATTATCAGTATATCACGATGCCGAGCATATATATCACAAATCAAATTGGCGGTACACATGTCAAAACATTGCGTCGATACTATTCCCAAAAATATTCGATTACACTCTCGTAATTCTATTATTGAATTTACTAATTGTGAATACCATAACAAATGCATTTAATTAAACTTCATATGATTAAGTTGGCTCATGATTGCTATTTGAAACGTACGACAAACAATATATTATAATCAATTGATTTAATATTCGGAATATTATATTACGAATTTATAGGATATTTGAATACCGCACAAATAACTGATGGCGTGTTTTCAAAGAATCCTTATATGACCGATAATAATTAATTAAATTATGATGGCAATCACATACATCATTCGAAAACTGTTTTCCATTCATGTGAATTGTTGATAAATACGTGTAATCAGATCGGCATATATAGAATATGTATAGAATTCCTATGCTGATTTAAAAATAAAATAAATTTAATAATAGCAGTTAATTAAATAAAATATTAAATGGTTCATTAAAAAGCACAACATTCAAAATGCTAACTAGTGATGTATGGCATCGTGCCTTACTGCAAATTGCAGGAACTTCACGTACCAGAACTAAATATTCGAGGAAAATAAATAAGTAATAAATAAATATCGATTAAGATCAATAACTGCTGTTTTTAGCATCCTAAATAGATAATTATAATCACTATATATTCTAGTGTTCACAGTAACCATCTTGTCGCTCGAAAACTTGAAAAAACAAGAGGTGCCGAAAAAATTCATCTGAGTATATATTTTGTGGAAAATGATTTATTAAGTAAACCGTTTACAAAATGGGAACTAGAAAAAATCTGGAATAAAAGAACGGATACAGCGCCGGGATTAAATAATATTCAATATTCAATGTTAAGAAACCTTCCAGAGAAAGGTAGACAAATATTACTAAAGATAATTAATAAATATTGGAAGAGGCCTGATTTAATTGATGACTGGCATATTAATAAAGTGATTTTATTAAGAAAACCAAATATAAATAGAAATGAAATAGATGCCTATAGACCAATAACTTTAAGCTCGTGCATAGCCAAGATAAAAGATAGATTGATAAAGAGGAGGCTAGAATGGTGGTTGGAACATAATAAATTATTCCCAAGAACTCAATTTGGTTTCAGAAGAAAACATAGTACAATGGATAATTTAAGTATATTTATTAGTGACATATATTTGGCATTTTCTAAAAATACATATGTTGTAGCACTATTTAGTGATATAAAGGGAGCTTATGACAATGTAATACCTAATATTTTAATGGATATATTATTAAAGTTAGGTTTGCCATTAATTTTTGTACGAAGTATAATTTATAATGTTTTCCAAAGAAAAATAGTTTTAGAGATGAATGATAGAAAATATGAAAGATACTTATACAAAGGACTTCCGCAAGGGGGTATACTAAGTCCTATATTATATGCTTTATATACTTATGACTTAGAAAAAATTTAGGTACCTGGAACAAAGATCTTACAATATGCTGATGATGTTGTGATTTATGTAGAAAGGAAAACATTAAAAGATGCTTTGGAGATTATGACAAACAATATTGATTTATACAATTTATGGTTGAGCAAAAATGGTTTAACATTATCAGAAGAAAAAAGTATGATTGGTATATTCACTAGACATAATAAAAGAAATTTCCCAACAAGCATTCAAACAAAAAATTATAATATAAAAGTTCAAGAAATAAATAAATTTTTAGGAATTTATCTAGATCAAAAGTTGGCATTCAAGACACATATAGAAAGTATTAAAAAAAAACAGAAAAAAGTATAAATATATTAAGAATGTTAAATAAAACTTGGAATGGTATACATCCAAGTTCAGCATCAAACCTATATAGAGTATTAATTCGACCAAAATTAGATTATGGCTCTTGGATATTTAGTAACAGTGGAAAAATTCAAGATTTAGACAAGCTTCAATATCGATGTCTTAGAATAGGTATAGGAGCAATGAAGTCAACGCCAACAAATGTATTATTATTGGAAAGTGGAGAAATGTCATTAGAAATAAGACGAAAGCTCTTATGTGATAAATATATTTTGAAAAACATAATAAATAATGAATCTGTGCTGAATTACAAACTGATGGAAATATGGAGATGTATAGACAGGAGCACATATTGGATAAACAAAAAAGTACCAGACATTCTAAGCAGTTTTCAATTTTTAAAGGATTATAGGAAATTTAACGTAGTCCATGGAGTTCATCCATATTATGAAAAATTGTATTATAATAAAAGAACGATTGTAGTCAAAAAAGAGTATAAAAAGTGGATAGAACACGATGGACCTAATAGTATAATTTTATATACGGATGGGTCGAGAAATAATGTTTCACATAGAGTTGGATGTGCAATATGGATTGAAAAGGAAAAAATACCCATATGTTATAAACTCCCGGAGTTTATTTCTATTTATTCGGCAGAATTAATAGCTATTCGTGAAGCTGTTAGAATAGCTGAAATGAATAAGTATAAAAAAACTATGATTTTAACAGATAGTTTAAGTTGTGTAAATAAATTAGAGAAGTTCATGAATACAATAGAATTTGAAGAAAAAATATATTTTGAAATATTGAATGATATAGAGATAATTACAGGGATTGGAAATAACATAAATATTGGATGGGTACAAGGTCATATAGGTGTGAAAGAAGGCTGATGAACTGGCAAAAACAGCAAGTGTAAGCGGACAAGAATATAATAAATGCTTATATGGTGACATAATTAAGAAAATTAAAATTAAATCAGAGGAGAGATGGAAAGAAGTATGGAGAGAAACATCGCAAAGAAAAGGAAGGCATTACAAATTATATAATGACTGTTTATCGTTTAAACCATGGTTTGAAGAGTTTAAAAATGAAGAAAGAAGTTTTATTGTCACCATCAGTAGGATAAGAACCAAACACGGAAGCTATGCGAAACACTTGCATAGAATAAAAGTGATAAATTCAGATAAATGTGAATGTGGAGAGGAAGAAGGTACTCTGAAACATATAATTCTGGAATGTAAAGAATATGAGGAAAACAGAAAAAGAATGTTAAATTATATATATAGAAATTTAGATATTATCAAGCCGTTTAACTTAGATCTATTAATTTGTAATAGGAATAGCTATAGAGTAATATATGAATTTTTAGTTAGATCAAAAATTAAAATATAAATATGTATATTTAAAATTATATAGAAAATATTTAAGTTAAAATGTATGTTATATGGTTAATTGTATAATAAGAGGAAGCCAATAAAAAAAAAAAAAAAAAAAAAAAAGATATATTTTGTTACGATTAGATTAACGCATTTGAAATACATACATTTTCAAACTAAATTGTAATTTTAAAATTGATATTTGAAGTATAAAACTTTGTATATTTTTTAAAATTTTGAAAAAAAAATGTCAATTTTGAAATTTAGTAAACTTAAAAAATTAATAATCTTGGTACGGCACCCGAGAGAATTGTAACAAAATTAGTATTTATTTTTAAAATTATTATCAAATATCTGAAAGTTTGGCGTGCATACGTATAATAATCATTTTTGATCGCCAAATATCATTTTTTCTTAATTTTTCCTCTGTAGACCTGTCCTACCAAAAATTATCATCAATTCTTCACTTCGTCAATACAAGTTAAATGTTTCTTGAAACATTTAAATCGGGTACTTTGTTCTTTCAAAAACTGAATTATCGTCTTTGGCACTTTTTGCCCCGTATATTCGAAACGGCTCGACCTGTCTTCATCAATAACTAATCAGCACGCCTTCTCGTCAATGGAAAACGTGCGCCTGAAATCGTGGACAAAAACTTGTATCCAAACATACACACATACCACACACACACACATACACACAAACATACATCCATTTTTTTTGAGGTGTATGCCAAAATGTTCAGAATTCTTCAAAACGTGAAGATATGCAAAAAATTTTAGATTTTTTTGCGATTACTATAACTTCTCCCATCGAAAGTTGAAAATGAAAAAATAAAATTTATTATTCAACAAGTATAATTTCTTGAAAATATGTTTTGTTCTTGCATTAGTTAATGCAAGTTAGTTTATAATTAAGTTTTAATAAACGAAGATCCAGTAAAATAGGGACGGAAAATCAATTAAAAATTTGGGTAGAGTAAAATCTTAGAAAACTAAACTTTTATAAACATGTTAAACATCTGAAGCTAATTTGTTGTAAACAGAGAAAATATCCAAGCATTTGATATTAAGAAATATATTCTTATTTGATATAAGAAAGGCATTTGGAAACTCACTGCATCATTTCGATACAGTTTCAAAGTGGTCTATTATTTGATTTTTATGTTTTGAGATTAATATAAATTTTGATCCAATTAATATTAATCTCAGCAACTTTCCATTGTTGTTAAGGGCAATTTTGACTATTATTTCACTAAACAATTTTACTAACAGAAAGAACGGCATTATATCACGAATTTTTGCTTCATGCCATTATTCATTAATTTCTGCGAAAATTGCACAAATCCATAAACTTGAGATAGTGAGATTTTTGCGTAAACTTTTACACAAAGCACGTGTTTTCTAATTTCAAAGAAATGGTTTGGCCGATCATCACGCAAACCTAATCGCGGCTCCTCGAGTTTCTTAAATTTCTGAAATCGATAAGTTAATATTATATTGATTTCGTGGCAAAGTCGATTATTTACACATGTTGGAAAATTTAAGCGCTCAACGTGCCACTTGCGCTTAGTTTTAATATCTTTTTATTTTCAGCTAAAAATTATAAAACAACATCGAATGATCACAGCAATAACTAACTAATTTATAAATGCTTATTTATTATAATAATTTAATTTAGATAATATCCCATGTAGAAATTAATATGGTCTGAATCTACAAGCAATATAAAATCTACATTGGTCAAATTTGAAACCAATATCGGCTGGTCATAAAATTGAACATTTTTTATATTGAGGCCATATAGGTAAACCAACATTGGTCTATATTGGTCTATATTTGGAAATTTGGAACCAATGTTGCCTACAAATTGTTGAATGTTGGTAAGGTAATATACAATTAGACAGAGAGCTGGTAAACATTTAGAATTATTGATTATTGAATTATTCTGAAACTTATAACTGATGAAATATTACACAAATATTTGAAGATTTGAAGTTGAAATATATAACGCATAAATCAATGTCATTTATTTAACAATAAAACACCTGAAATGAACATTAACATAAATTTATTAAAAATGTTTTTGTGGAAATTCATTTATTAAATATAAACAATGATACAAATATATAACTGCATTAAAAATATGATTATTCATAAAACACAAAAGTGTCATGAATATTGATTATTTTTAATGGATATTTATTAATACATATCAAGTATTTTTTTTTTTATAACAATAACAAAGGCAAATTAACTTTCCTATTTATAACATCGTCACTCGATAAAATATTGTACAGCATCTGAACATATTTTATTCGTTGTTAATATATTTATTATCCATTATGAAATATTTATTTCTTCCTTCTGTGTTCAAAAACATTTTCAAATGAAGCAATGAAGCCCTCAAGATTTCAAGATCATTTGAATAGAATGCATCCGGATAAGAAGGATAAAAATGTTGACTACTTTCGAAATCTGGAAAAGACGTATATTGCTCAGCCTGGTGTGTCAAAACTTTTTTCAGTAGCTGCTAAGCAGGACGATGACAGACTTCGAGCGTCATACAATATCTCTCGGTTAATTGCCCAAACAGGTAAACCACACACTATTGGAGAATCATTAATTTTGCCAGCAGTAAAAAAAGTTATAACTACTGTGCTACATAAACCAGCAGCAGATATAATTCGCAAAATTCCTTTGAGTAATAGTTCTGTGCAATGACGAATTGATGAAATGGCTGAAAATATTGAAGAATTATTATGCAATCATTTGAAGTCTTGTAAATTTTCACTCCAATTGGATGAGTCTACTTTACCAAATAATGAAGCGTTGTTGTTGACTTACGTGAGGTTCATTAAAGATGAAGAAGTATGCCAAGAACTTCTATTTGTTAGAAATTTAGAGACAGATACAAAAGGAGAAACCATATTCAAAACATTGGAGAAGTTTTTTGATGAGAAAGATATTCCATTGAAGAATATTATATCAGTTGCTACTGATGGTGCTCCAGTTATGAGGGGTTGTCAAAAAGGATTCATAGCCTACCTAAAAAATAAAATTCCCAATGTTCTTGCTGTGCATTGCGTGATACATCGACAGCATCTAGTTGCCAAAAACTTAAGTGAACGATTGCATCAAGCATTGCAACATGTCATCAGAGCTATTAATAAAATCCGACACAACTCTTTAAATGAGAGATTGTTCAATCAGCTGTGTACCGCTAATGATGAAGAATTCAACAGATTGTTATTTCACACAGAAGTGCGTTGGCTATCAAAAGGAAATTGTCTGACCCGTTTTTACAATCTGTTTGACTCCGTTGTAGAGTTTTTAGAAAATAAGGACACACAGTTGTGTAAAGACCTGATATCATCAAAAAATGATATAGCATATCTCACAGACTTTTATGCATTACTCAACAATATGAATCTACAACTTCAAGGCGATGGCTTTAATTTAATAAAAACAAAAAATATCATCGCTGCTTTTATAGCAAAACTGTTATTACATAAGAAAAATATTGGCAGACGGGAGTTTCATAATTTTCCAAATTTATCGGTATCATGCAACGAAGACTTGCTCGTGTACTGCCAACATTTGGAAAATCTTCATGGAAATTTTATTGAAAGATTTCAAGATATTTTGAATTTGGAAATACCAGGCTGGGTATTAGACCCTTTTTCAAATGCATATGTAGAAGCATCAGCCCAGCTAGAAGAAGACCTTATAGAATTAACAACGAATGAGGAATTAAAAATCAAATTTAAAGATGGTTATCAACAATTTTGGCTACAGAAGTCAATTCAGCACTTATATCCTGGCTTGTGGTTGGTTGTTCAAAATTTTTACTAGCATTTCCATCGTCATATTTGTGTGAACGTGGATTTAGCACTGTGACAATGCTACTTACTAAAAACAGAAATCAGTTGCAAATTACCAAACGCGGTGACTTACGACTGTTTTTGAGTGAAATGGAACCTGATATTGACAACTTGTAAAAACCATCAAATTCATCCTTCTCATTAGAGTTTAAAAATAAAATTTTATATACTGTATCAATTTGATTATAATATATAAAATATATGATTAATGTCATAAAGTTGCGTTTTATTTGCTTTCACTGGTAAAAATGTCTAATTTAGAATGTAAGGTTGCATCAACTAATCACACTATAACTATATTAATAAAAGTAATAAAAGAAACAGTTTTCATATATTGTATAAAAAATTTGGTAGGGGGGCGATACAAAAATTTTGATCTTCAAAGGGGCGATGGAAGAAATAAGTTTGAGAAACAACTTGGTCTAGAATCTTGCTATGCAAATGTACAGATTTATTGACATTCCACATTGCATTTATTATTATCAAACATTATGATATTCTGTCAAAATTTATATCTTTCCTTTCTATAACTTATTTAGTTACAAACTTTTGATGAAAACCTTTTCGATAAACATTTTATTACTAAGCAAACCAGTTTCCTTTCTTTCTGCGCTTACAACAATATTACCTGAAAAAATAAATAAAAGTTTTAAAGCAGAAAGATAATTATATTATAGCAACTATTGAAGCTTTCCTTTTATAAATATGAAAGTGTAGAATTTTTTTCCTCTCTACTATATTATTATTTCCTGAAAATAAGTAAGTATAAGTTTTAAATGAATAGACAGAATAATATTGAGGAATATTATATGCCTTTACCTGATAGTTGCAGCGCGTAAAATTCTCCTTGCCAGAAATTAGGTTATGTTATGTTTGATGTCTATAAAATATTTCACATAATATATACGGCAGATTTCTCAATGCTGTTAAACTCCTGATCAAATTAGAAAATCTTAGTGTAAAAAGGTTATTGAAGACATGCAAATCTTTTTGAAAATAATCTCGAAAATTCCAGCTTCAGACATATAATTAAACATGAGACACGGCACAACACAACACAACACAGTTGTTTATTTACAATTTATAACTCATAACACAATCTACACACATACGCACATTATCACTATTCTTTTAATAAAAACATAATTTGACTATTTACAATCGAACAAATAATACATTTCGTCAAGCGACGCTCATGATGCCTATTGAAGAACCACTTTGTTGTATTAATGCGCTTAAGCCATGGAATATTCTGGAAACGATACAAATCGTATTCATCCGCGCCAAAAAATAGAAAACTCATAACTTTATTAAATTCAAGATATTTAATAAATTCGTAAAGAAATCACAACATATATTATTATATATTATTAAATTCGTCTTAGAAAGTTTTTCTTTCATACAACTAAACTTCGTATTGTAAACCGTCTGGAAAATAAGCTAGTCAGACTCCTGTAATTTAAGAAAAAAATCCAAATTCATATTGTCATAAATAAACCATATAAAGTATTATACATTGTTAGAATCGTCTCAAAATTTTTAATTATTCTTTCATATATCACAATTCCGTATTTCAAACGGTTTGGCCTATGGGCGAGTTGCAGTGCTAAATTCAAGAAAAATTGAAAAATCTGAAAATAATTATATGAACACACATATTGAATTATATATCATTTTATTCGTATTTTATTCCGCATCTTTCGTCCGAATAAACTTTTTACGTATCTTTTACATTTTAGCTTGTAGTATTGAATATTTGTGAATAATCACATGGTTAAATATTTAAAGCCTTATGTGGCGCGTATATTGCTCTCGTTCTATACGAGTCCTTGGCCAAGCGGTAGCGTTGCTGCCTCTTAGCCTCGTAGTCTCAGGTTCGATCCCAGACAAGACTTTTGTTTTTTATTTAAATATAATAACAATAATTAGGATTTTTTTTAAATTTGGGCTAATTTGATTCAGAATGACAAAATTCGACAAAACATATTATTAGCAATGTGGATTTTCCCAAGAAAACAAACCTCTACTGTGGGAAACAATATTTATTATTAACATGAGAACAATATTTAATAGTCAATTATAAAAAAATGTTGCATCAATATTTATTTTTTATTTTGAGGACAATATTTATTAGCTTATGATAAAAAATTTTGTACCCGATGATAAAATTTTTTGCATAAATATTTATTTTTCAATTTGACGATAATATTTTGTACCTGTTGATAAAAAATGTTGCATCAATATTTTTATTTCAATTTGTGGACAATATTTGTCAGCTGATGATAAAAAATATTGCATCAATATTTATATTTCACTTTGAGAACAATATTTTTTAGCCTATGATAAAAATGTTGCATCAATATTCATATTTCACTTTGGGAACAATATTTTTTAGCCGATGATAAAAAAATATTGCATCAATATTTATATTTTAGTTTGAGGACAATATTTATCAGCCCATGATAAAAAATATTGCATCAATATTTCTATTTTATTTTGAGGACCAATATTTATCAGCCGATGATAAAAAATATTGCATCAATATTTCTATTTTAGTTTGAGGACAATATTTATCAGTCGATGATAAAAAAATATTGCATCAATATTTATTTTTCTATTTGAGGACAATATTTATTAGCCGATGATAAAAAATATTGCATCAATATTTCTATTTTAGTTTGAGACCAATATTGGACAAGGCCATTTATAGAGATTATTGCCTCAATATCGGCTGACGTTGGCCTGATCGATTAGTTGACATCATCACAGAACCGACGTTCGCCGATATTTTTGCAATATAGGCAATCACGGCCACAGAAAACCGATATTGGTAATATATTGTACCGATATTAATTTCTACATGGGATATTATTAATAATAATAGCTGGTTAAATTTTATTGATGCCCCGAAAAGCTATCACATATAAACATATTTTCTACAAAAATGCTACTTATATTTTCAAGGCAAAAGCTTTGAACCAGGCTAAAAAATCTTGAACCTCATCTCCATGAAATCTGGAAGCTTTTTTTATCTATTCACTGTAAAGCCCACATATAATGCATAATACTATTGATGAAATACTATTTCAAATTTTGTATGGTTCGCATTTTTTTGACTAAATATAATAGATTGGTCTAGATTGTTTGGTTTTGGCATATTTCACCATGTTAATTTTTCATATTGTTCAACTTTTTTTTTCAAATTTAGCTCGCAATTAGTATAGATTGCATAAAGGTGAAATACTGCACGTCCTGCATCACATTGTTTTTGCGCGCAATTCAGGTCGATTGACACTGTCATTATTATTTATATAAGCGATAAAGCACGAAAAGCTTTTGGGAAATTCGGGATTGATGGACAAGCTATCGTCGATAATGTGCTTTTGTTAAATTTCCGTATCCCCTTTATATTGTTATTATTCATGAACGTCGAATATCGGGCGACATTATTCGAAACATCCGTGACGCGTGACGAGTGTTTAATTTTTCGGCTATGCGCTCCTATCATTTGATGAACTCGATGACTAATGGCGGGCTGTTTGTGCACGAAATTAGGCAGATACAATGGCAAAGAGAATTAATAAGTGATATCAGAAATTGTTTATCTATATACATAATATTTTCTTGTCAGGATTATTACATTGTCGCGGAAATGATAATCGAGTTTATTATATATTGCAGGAAATGTGATCGCTAATATATCATATTACATAAATATCTTGAAAAGTAAAACATCTTATAAAAAATGTATTTTTTCATTTACAAGAAGTATTATTAATATATTGCATACTTAAAGTGTAAAAGAGCGGGTAAAAGGCCCACTACCGATATTTAAAAAACAAGTAAATTTCAAAATTTCTTAACAACAATATTTGCTAGTAGAGATTCTTACATCGTTATCCAGTGATTTTTTTTTTATTTGGCCTCGCTTATTCTGAGCATTTAGCCACCTCCAACATTTTTTATTTATTTACATTCTAATTTTCATATCATTTTCAATCTATATGTATCCTATTTTATATTCTTCTTAATTTTTCTTCTTTTTATTTTCTTTAATTCTTGCTCGTTTTTCAGAATCTCTAATTCTATTTAACTTCTAGCTTCATTCCATTTTTTTCTTCATTCTTCTTTTAATTTCAGCAAGTTCCAATATTACTCTTCTTACTCCTAATACAATTCAGCTATTAGAATTCTGTTCTTCCTATTTTTCTTATATTTTATTCAAGTTTTACTAAACTTGACTACTTAATACTACTTGATTCTCTCTTTTTTATTTGATTTCGAATGAACTACACATTTTTTTTTCCTATATTCTAAATCAATGAGAGGATTTGATCCGAGGATCCCTTTCATGTGAATCGAACACGCTACCAAGTGAGCTATGCTCGCCACCTATCCAGAGATAATCGTCAATGTTTGAAAATCCGAAAAAGGATAAACTATATTTCTGTAAAAAGTAGTGTGAAGTTAATAGTTTTTTTTGGTTGTGAGCACTATTGTTAAGTTTATGAAACCTCAATATAAATTTTTAGTCTACGTTCTTTAAACGTTATATAATATGTATTGTTATTTTTAAGTTATGTCCAACAGTTTTTTTAATATAACTTCTATAAAGGCTTATGTGTGGGTGTGGTAAAAAAAAACCTATCTGAGCTTTTACCTTGGCATAAGTGTGACGTTAACACTTTTCAAATAAAATTTATCTTGCTTATCTTTACGTTTCAAATGTATTTACTTTCAAAATGTACACTTTGGCATACCTACCTTAGAAAAAATTGATGTTTGTATGTGTGTGTGTGAGTATGTATGGAATCGATATTTGTCCATGTTTTCGGAGCACAGATCAACTGATTTTTTGAGAGAACATCCGATTTGAATGATTCAAAAAACATTCAAATATTAGTGATGAGAAGACGTGATTAGTTTATGGCAAGCTAAAAGTGTACAAAATGACATGTTTGAGAGAAAAAAGCTGCCGACTCAAGTGATTCAAAAATATTTTGCTTGTGAAGAAACGATTGGCTTAGAAAGGCAGAAAAAATTGCCAAAGTTTCACAGTTTTTTATTTTTATTTCCCGAAGGAGAAGTTTATGTTCCCATAAAAAAATCCGATTCACTAATTTTATGTTTTCTCGACGTTTCAAGCCATTCTGAATCGAAAGAGCCAAATTTGGAAAAAGTATGTGAGTGTATGTGAACAGATTTATTGCCGTAAATCGAGGTTTTCTCAAAAACAGCTTGACCGATTTCAAAAAAATTAAAAGCCATTCGATGTATCTCGATGAAGACTAGCGTTTATCAATTGCGCGACGATAAGCCAAGGCGTTTCTTTGTAATTTGGAAAAAAGTGTTAAACTTCTTGATTTAAGTTCGTACTACCAAATCGATTTTAAAAAATCAAAGACTGTTCGAGAGATATTAGTTGGATATGATACTGATTAGTTTTAGGTGAAAATCTATTGAGCCGTTTCCTTTGTAATTAACTGCAGAAAAAAAAAATTAAGCTGATTTTTATGGATTTTTTTTTGGCTATATATATCATGCTCTCATAAAACTTACGGAAATATTACGAAAAGTAGTTCACGTCTTACGAAAAGTAGTTTAGTTTTAAAAATTTATCAAAGTTTGAGAACATGAGTAGTTTTTTTTTTGACATTTATTAAAATTAATTAAAATTAAAATTAAACGATTTACTTGGTATAACGGTAAAGTACTTGGTCTTAATGCATATACTAAACCCTACGGAAACTGGTTCAATTATGAAAATGGTTGATTTTTCAAAATTTCCGTTAGAGATAACGTGTTTGTTCATTTTCAATTATGTGTAATGAATCCACTCGGAATACTTTCAATCACTTATAAATTAATGTATTTTTTATTTATTAAATCGATTATTTACATATATCGGGAAGTTCATGTAACTTGCCTCAAGGCAAAATATCGATACCATCTAGTTTAATTTCTATTTGTATTAAATATTAAAAATTGTTCGGATTCTCATTTTAATTCTAGCCAAAATTCTAAATCTCTCTTATATACTCCAAAATAATTTTAGCTTTGCAATTTTGTTTATATAATTCTTAAAACTATTTTTTTATTCTCTTTATTGAATTACAATCTGTCTTTACAAAAAGAAAGACATTCAGTAATTTTGATGATATATGAAATATTAAACATAAGATCTAAAAGGTTACCCAGTAGTAAGCCGTTTTAATTTTGATATATTAAATTTAAATTTTGTGATTATATAGAGTAAACTTAAAAAATAAAATAATCTATGAAGTAAATAAACAACAAATAAAAAAGATATAAATAAAAAACTAAATAAGTAGTACTGCTAATTAGAATGAATATATCATGTGGAGGTCAATGTATCGGATCCGTCGAGGGGGCGACTTCAATAAATTCTTGGCCAGAATATTAGGATGGTTTTGTACTCTGCTCATATATTTTTGAATAATTAATTTAATTTCTTCATTAAGGTGTTTATGTTTATGTTTTGATGGACTAACCAGTTTGGTGTGTATTTGGGGGCGTTTAGTATTTGTTTTGAAATCTTTGTATAATTGCAATATTAGATTTACGCGCTGTTCCCCAGAGTTGAAGTTCATAAGTCCAGTCTTAAAAATATGAGAAATTTATTGTAACTTCACTTGATCACATTTTGTTCATTCACTGTTAATGTAAACATGTATAAATGCCATTATATTTTGTCTCTTACTTTTTCTATATAAAATATGAATGATAAAAGTTACATTATTTATAATGATATAGTTGAAAACATTTAATATTCTTCGAATATTTTATTACGGTACGGAAAGCTCCAGTTATTATTGTAATGATAATATGTAATTGATCGTTTAAAATTCCCAAAACGAGTAGTTTCCAATTTTCCCAATTTAACAACTCCGATTATTAATGGTTTGTTCTTACAATTAGTTACAACAATAAGTCGTTGCCAAAAGTCTAATCATCGTGCACAAATGAAAGATATTAGATAATGCTTTGCTGGCTGTTTCGAACGTGTGCAGTCGTAGTCGTAGTCTGCAAGTCGCTACGGCAGCTACGTCTGTGCTGTGCAGTGCTACGCGCAGACTACGTTCGGACTGCAGCTACGGCTGCTACGGCGAGTGCTTAAATTATTCCGCCAGATGCTTTGTTTGTTTTATCCTTAACTGCTTAATGCACTCTGCTATGGCTGACAATTTCAACATCGGTTCTACATATGTTGAACAACGCGGTTCATTCCAAAGGGCAAACGGTCACAGGAAAACTGTGAAATGTACAGAATAAAATATATGTCGTTCGTAAATATATTATCAGATGAGTATACACTTCTGTAACTATGATCCCTGTTATATGAAGCAAATTGCAATGCAGAACTCATTTTAGTTGAACCAGAACTAAATATTAAGGGCAATGGTAATTCCGCCTTGGTATGTAACTAATGAGATCATCCACAAGGATCTGGAAATTAAAATTGAAAATAAAATTATAAAGACCCGGAGCTGTTCTTACCACAACAAATCGATGATCATTGGAACGCTGAAATACAAATCATCAACAAAAAGGTTCAAACAAGAAGGTTCAAGAAGAATTGGCCAAAGGACCTGCAATATTTAATTATATAAAGACAGCTATAGATCAATTCTAGCAGAGGACCTCTTCAATGGAGGTGACTTCTAAACGCCATATATAACATCATCACATAGGCTTATAGAAACAATGTATTCTGCCTATTGAATAATAATTAAAAAAAAAAATAGTTGAGTGTAATTTGTAAGGCAGATTCAGGAATTCATTCTATTCTGAACATTATTTTTATTTAAATGATCTACCTCTGTTTATTTTAAATAAAGTAATAAGCAAGTAAAAATTATTATAAGACAGAATAAAACTAGTGGTGCTAGGCATCGTGCCTTAAGGTAATATAATTTCCCGTACCGTAATAAAATATTTGAAGAAAATTTAATATTTTCAAATATATTATTATAAATTCTATTTTATAGACAAAATAAGATATCTACCTCCGTTCATCTTAAATAAAGCAATAAGCAATTTAAAATTATTATATGGCAGAATAAAACTAGTGGTGCTAGGCATTGTGCCTTAAGGTAAGATAAGAACCTAGAATTTCCCGCACCGTAATAAAATATTCTGAGAAAATTAAAAGTTTTCAAATATAAAATTCTATTTTATAGACAAAATAAGAGAGCTTATAGTTGATGACGTTTATTAAAGATTTCATGAAAACTGAATGAACAAAACTTAATCAAGCGGTGTTAAAATGTAGGAAGTTAACTCATATTTCTGAGAATTATATAAATTGAATTATAGAGTTAATATTATTAATTTGAAGTATATAAGTGAGCTTTAGAATCTTAATTAGAATTTTTCTTGTAAATTAGAAAACAAAAATGAAATTTCGAAATAGAAAAATGTTTTTTTTCAAAAATTAAGCACTTCATCAACATTGTCAACACAAGCAAAAATTTTTTTGATTTATTTAAATATGATGCTTCGTTCTCTCAAAACGTTCATTCAGGCCCAAATCTCCGAAATGGCTGCGCTTGTCTTTGTCAAAATCTAATCAGATCATAATTACAAAATCTCTCATAATTACGAATTGAATGGTAATTTTTTTAATTATTCAAATCGGATGCACTGCTCTCTCAAAAACGTAATTTCTAATTTCTGCACTCTTTGCTTTGTATCTCCGAAACCGCTGGAACGGCTTTTCAAAAAAAACTAATCAGCACTAATGCCCATAAGTAGGAATCGAATGTTTTTTGAAACAATGAAATATATATTCATACATACACAAGCTCACACATCATTTTCTTCTAATGTATGCAAAAATGCTCAGAAGTTTTTAAACGAAAAGATATGCAAAAATTTTCAATTTCGATTTGTTGCACTATAACAAAATCGTATCCTACAAAATACAAATAAATGTAATTCATTAGGAATGTAGAGTGTATACTTGTATTTGTTATTATATAATCCTTGTTTTAATAAGCAGCTAGCAATGTAGAATTTATCTAATTTATGTTGCATATCAATTAAAGTAAGTTTCAGGAATAGATTTCTTTCATTATGAACTTGTTATATTTATATATTGCATCTAATTTCATTCTGTAAACTAAAACATTGCAATGCTATGCACATAGCTTTATTTACAGAATAATATATATGCCATTAGTATCCTTGTAAATCTTCGATTTTTATTTAATCAAGCATATTACAATGTTGAATACACCCAAATCATCTTGAATGTAATTTTCAAGAAAAAAATTGCAAGAGTTCATTTCGAATCTGAGCTGGGTATTTTTATAATATACTAATTGAACTGATCACTTACAAATCTCTAATTTCTGTTTAATTGAGATTTCAATGTGGAACTCACCTAATTCATGTTCTAAACCAATTTAAGTAAGTTTCAGAAAACGGTATCTTTTATTATTGTTTTTATTATATATACATACTCTACACACAAACATCATTTTTTTTTAAGGTATACCAAAATGTTCAAAAACCTTCGAAACGTAGAGATATGCCAAAATATTCTTATTAAATTTTTGGGCGATTAGTAACTATCCTAACGGAAAGTTAATAATAAACAGGAAAGTATTTCATGACTTACAATTAATGGTTAACGTGCCTTGTTAGAGCTTTGGTATTATCTGCATACTCCAAAACTTTCTCGATCAAGAACATTATCTATTTACATATTTAACAGTTAAACAAATCAAAATCGGCAAACCAAACAGTTGTATCATCTCTATTGTTATTAATATCAATACTACAATTTCTGCAACAGTGAGGAATTTTATATTAGGTCTGCAATACTGGGTTAGTGCTATTTTTACTTGAAAACAAATTATTCTTTATATTTCCAAGACAAAATCGATGCCATTACTGCTTGACATTAGGCTGCCCGATGCGGATTGCACAGAAAAACAGAAATTAGGACTTCTGATTCCGTTTTTTCGCTCAAAAAACTTGCAATTAGGTGACGATCCAAAAAGTTGATATTGATATTTAGAAATTTCTTCACCATTATTGAATTAAATAACATCATTTCCTCTAGATGCCTCAATGAAGACGCGAAGCATCTAATGTCATATGAATTTTTTTATAATACTTTATCATATCTGATCGGTAACAGAATGCAAGATTATATCCATATGGAATGGCTGCGGTTATCTGCCGCTGGACGATTCGGTTGTGTACATGCATTTCATTCAATGCACCATTTGGCTAGTTAGTGCGTTTCCGTTGTATTATCCGGATGTGCGATAGTCGCCATATGCAAAATCATTCGGCGCGTTCATACGGCGACCGAGCGTCGAATTGTCATTCCGCTACGTTACATGCGTCCAATTGTAATGTGGATATACACGTAATAATCAGAGAGGCAACGAACTTTTGATACAAATGTCTTTTAAAAGTAACAAAATTTTTGTCATTGCTAAATAACATTTCTGATTTTATATTAAGGTAATCATATGACCTGGGCTTCCCGAGACAGTACTGCGTTTCCACCTTGCGTCTCGGATGTTCCTAGAAGCGATATTGGTCATGAATCCAGGGAATTGTCCAAAGGTTCGTGTTTTTAATATGTACTAATTTTACGTCTATTCCAACTATTTTTTTTTTTACAAAATTTGTATCAAACCAATTGTCAAATTAAAATAGATGACTCGAAATAGACATACTAATTGCTATATAATTCGGCAGAGTTATTTATAAATAAATTGTGCAGAATTTTATACTATTCTTGAAACTGAACAAGATATAGTATAGAAATATATAAATTTTCATACTTTCCTTCTCCGTTATGAAATTTTTGAAGAATATTAAATGTTTTCAAATATATTATTGCAAATAATATTGCAAATATATAATATTGCAAATATATTATTTCAAATAAATTACAGTATTATACATAAATACTGTAACTTTTACTGTTAATATTTTATAGATAAAATGTAAGAGCTTATAAATTGAACGATGGTGTTTATGTAAGTTTACAGTAAATACACAAAACTTTATCAAGCGGAGTTAGAATGAAGGACCTTATCACATATTTCTAAGAATTATATAATCTGAATTGCTGAGTTAAAAAATTTTATCTCATGTATATAAGTGAGCTATAGAATTTTAGCTAAAATCGTAATTAAAATCCAAAGTACTTTCGATATTCACAAAAAATTTTTTTGAATATTGAAAGAAAATTATCGTTTCGTTAATACAAGCAAAATGTATTTCAATCATTCAAATAAGATGCTTTGTTCTCTCAAAAACTACATTTTTTGCACATTTAGTTCCAAAACTTTAGAACGACTATATCTTTGTCATCTTTGTCAAAATCTAATCACCTATTACTTCTCCCTATCCTTACAAATTTAATGTTTTTTGAATCATTCAAATCGGATTCCCGTACTCTCGAAAACTCGACTTCTATTTTATGCACTCTTTGCTTCGTATCTTCAGAATGAATGGACCACCTTTTGCCAAAAACTAATCACACATTTCCTTATCAATAGAAATCAAATGCAACCTGTGCTCTCACGTTGACGAAAAATTATATTCATACACCCATACATACAAACTACATACACCCATGCATACACTCATTTATTAAAAAATTTTATTTACGATTTTTAGTCGATTAATTTCGTTTACCTTACGGGAAGAGAAAAAATTGATGCATTTAAAAAACCTGATTTGTATTATATTCTCAAATAGTGAACTTGCCGTAGGGTAATTACAAATATAATAATTTTGTATGTGTGGGTGTATGTGTCATACATTTCCTAAACTATTAGTTTAGATTTAGTAAGAAAAATGTGCACACACACATATATGTATAGATAAAATTTTTCGTCCATAATTTCGGGCGCACGAACCAACCGATTTGAATGATTGAAAGAACATTCAATTTCTATTAATTTGGAGCCGCGTTGATTAGTTTTTGGCAGAGACAGGTCTAGCCGTTTCGAGATACCGGACAAAAAGTGCAGAAGATGGTGATCCTGTTTTTGCGAGAACAAAGCATTCGATTAGATTGCTTCAAAAAACATTCAATTTGTGTTGACGGAGAGACGGAGCATCTGGTTTTAATAATTTTACCTTTGGTAACGAAATGAAGAATTTATTACATTTTGGCGATATCAGGTTCCGCGGTTTTGAAAATTCAGATTTGTGACATAAATTGACAGTTGATGATCAAATATGATTTTTACAAATCATTATTATTGATTCATATATTTCACTGTAATAAATTGTAAATAAATAGACAGGCAAACAGATAGACAGGAACAAGAGTATAAAGGTAAAAAGGAGGAAAAATTTAAAATGAGAAATGTAGACAGGTGAGTGGGTTATCAATTATAATTTGTGGACAGATAGACAGATATATTTGTAGGTAGACAGTTAAATATGTAGACAGATGGACTAGTAAACTTATAGACTGCACAGCTGGTAAACAAGTTTATTAGTAGGCAGATAAACTAAAGCAGGTAAATAGGTAAACGAGCAAACAAGTAGACAATGCGTAGGTGAATGAAGATACATGCAAAAAGGTGGATAGGTAAACAGATGGAGGGGCATAAAATTTCTGAACTTGTAATGTCAAAATATTCGCCAAAGTTTAACAAAATTACTACTATTATTTTTTAACGGCTATAAAACAGATACTTTGAACCAAAAAAAGTTGATATTTACCATGGTATTCAGATGTAAATGCAACCTTAGAAACTCTACGTATAGTAAATTAGAAATATTTAGAGTACATAGAAATATAAATTCTTGTTTAATGTCGTTGTCCCCTGGTCGATGAATAAGCGAAATGTGTGCTATAAAATATATATTGATGAAACATTACGACAGTACCAAAGCTATACATATTTGGCAAATGTGTCAATATGCAGAGTACGATATGAGATTTGATCAAGTTTAGTATGTGATAACAAACAGCAATTATGAAATGCCAAGCCCATATACTACAGGTATATTAATTGCATCGATCAAATAATCCTTGCAGAAATGGGTTTTTGAAACAAATTATAACCTTAATTTCTCTGATAATGAATTTTTTTAATCATTATCTATAGTTACCAGGTAGTATATTTTTCAACCAATTTTTAATGGTTTCATTTTTTTTATAATCAAGTGTTGTCGATAGAAAAAAAATGAAGAACTCACAAATGAAAATTTATAAAAATTATTTATTAATTTTAGTTAGTTTAGTTATTATAGTTTTTTTTATTAAAAATATTATTTGCTGTTAAATTATGAATTTTTATTAAGTTATCAAAAAACATCAAATATCTTGTTATCAATAAAAATTTCACATATTTATTAATTATCCATTCAAAATAAGTTTCATAATAAAATTTTAGTGGCATAAACAAAATAATTAACATTTCATTTTTCTGATGCATACTCTGAAAATACAATATTCTAATTCTGGTACTACATTTTATTATTGGACTTTATTCGATATTATCATTCGATTATTAAAAAAATATATATTTTTAATATAATATCTATTCTTTAGAGGGTCGTGAGTTCAAACCACGCTCTTGACAACCTGACATCATACAGTAGCGATGTCCGTTTTCACTTAAAAATATAGAACAAAAATATGTTTTCAAATCCAATTTTTCGAATTTCCGATTCTTTTCTGAATCGGATCTGCCCTAAGGCAGTACTGCCCATTGTTTATACTTCAACAATTAGAAACGAATACAATAATGCACAAAATATATTTTTTTGTCAACTTTTAAAATACTAAATTTTAGTAATGAACTACGTCCGAGTGGTTTTTAGCCTTAGATGTGTGTAGTTAAACTGCTTAATAAATTTAATTTGTGACAATATTATTCTAAAATTTTGACATTAATTCATATTTAAATTAATATCCACAATTAAACCACTTTTTGTAGCCCTTTAATATGTTGACATATTCGTTAAAACCGTTTTGAGGTTTGGAACAGATTTTGAATTTTCAAAATCTGTTTAGGACTTTGGACGAAACATTTTGAATTTTGCTACTAATTATAGCAAAACGACTTACCCGATCGGTTTGCAAAATCATACAATGCTTGTTCATATTGAGTTTCATTAAGATGCTCTTGAGTTTTAAAAATCAGTTCAGCCGTTTATAAGCAAACGTCCATAAAAGGTCAAATGTTGGCTCAAATACACATACACGGACATAATATTTCCAATTTTTTGTCAAACTATTCAGGGTGATTTTTAAAGTCAAAATACATAGTGAAAAGGGTTTTCTGTCATAAACCTCCTTCAGGAAGTATAGTTTAGATTACGTGTACAAAAAATATGTGAGCAAACAATTCATTCACCTACTATTTGAAATAGTTAAATTTCACCATTTGCATAAACATAGTTTGTTAAAACACTATTCTTTTATTATAACTTCAGTTACGTTTCCCTATAGATTATTAATCTCCATATCATCGTGCGCATGCATGCTCATACACGCGTCCATGTATATGCAAACTTGGCAAAGTCTCGGAAAGCAATCGAATGTTGATTATTTTTAATATATTCCATTTTCTGAAGATCAAAACCGTGATATTCAGCTAGTACCGGGTAGATATAGCTTCAAACAAGAAAGTTACATACAGCGATATGTAGTATCAACTACGCTTCCTTGCCACTTTGCATGCGATACGCGTGCGATTATAAGACACGTATTCAATATACCCTCACCAGGAAAATAGTATAAGGGCGGCAGGCACATTTTTCCATTAACATTCAGCTATTGTAACTTACTGAATACATTAATGTTATGCATTAAAGTAAATAATATGAATAGGTAATCACGTTTACCGCCCCACGTAAGTACTCCATACATCTGAAATATTTACTTTAAATTCCTGATCCTGTCTCGATCTAAACTCATATGAAATGTAAAGCCAAGAGCGTTCACAAGAAAATAATATGTGATAACACGCCATTTATGTCTTTTATTTGTAATAATATATGATTATCATTTGTATAATTAAAATTACTGAATGAGGTTGAAGGACTTGTCGAAGTTGTTTGTAAGATGATATAATATAATTTCTTATACAAAACTTTGCTGTGAAGAAAAATATTTCTCAGTTAGTGGAGAGACTGAGTACGATTATGCCAGGGTACGGTAGTCACAGCCATCATAATAACTAATCTAAACCTCTTATCTCACGATGACATCTGCTCGCTCGTAGGTAAGTGTCTAAAACGACTAGTCCTGGATCAGGGGTCCCGGGTTCGATACCCACTTCGAGCAGCCTGTTGTCAGGCAGCAGTGACAACAATTTGCACTTGGAAATATAGATAGCAATATGTTTCCAAGTGTAAACAGCCCTAATACGGCATTGCTGCACCAATGAAAAGTCTTCAATAGTACAATAATTGTAATATTAAAAATTCAGCACATAGAGGTGAGACAACTGTTTGGGTTGCCATCTATAATAAAACAAACACTTTGTAAGAAATTCATCACAACAGCTCATAGAACCCGTAAGTTCTGATCGCTATTGAAATAAATTAAAAAAACCATAACATCTAATCTAAATATTAGGATAGGATCCAAAGGAAGAAAGATGAAGTATGTTTGTTGGTACAAGTTTACATTATTGCACTGAATCAACTCTACTTTAACATGATCTATGGTTCGCAATGCTTTTAAATAGTCAAAAAAACTTTTTTTGATTGAATTTTTCTATTTATCATCGTTACATGTTCACAGATAGATCACTTTGTTATTTTACTGCAAATTGAACATCAGTAGCTAATTACCAGCCATTAATTTTTGCGAAGATAATCTAGCTCAACCATAACAAAAGTGTGTTTTGGGTACGGTTGTGACATGTGGTTGTGGGTCTTGTCCTGTTCATGTGAAGATTAAACAGATAAAAATGAAAGAGAAAAACAATTTACGGAAAAAGGAGAATCAAATTTAATAAAAAAAGATTTCACCAAGATTAGTCATTAACTATGTTTAAAAAGAAATGTTTTGTTATAGATTTTTATATTATATTTATATTATATTCATAAATTTTGTTCAAATTATTATGTTGTGTTGTACAATTCATAAATTTTGTTTAAATTATTATGATTAAGTATATGTTGAAAATATAAGTTGTTAAACTATTTGGATGGTAAGGACATACCGAGATGCTAATATGAAACAAAGCCATTCACAAATAAGTTACTTTGTCTTTTTTGGAACATTAGCACTGCACCGGTACATATACACATTTGAAAGCTTTTATTTTTTGGCCCTGCAATGCTTGCGAAATAATACTATGTCATTTGATCCATTGTAGAAGTATGTCATTTTGTCCGAAATTGATCAAACATGAATAAGTGCCCAAAATTTCTCCAAACAGCTGATATTGCAATAACATTGATCGAAATCACTAAGTACAGGAATAAGTTAATTGATTTTAATTGAAATGATTACGAAGTTCAATGAATATACAAACAAAAAAATAGAAAACCATCATCTAAATAAATTTTTCAAGCGGTGAAACACGTTTAAACTGATTACTGCGACAATGACGCTTAACATCTGATATGATTAATATTTCTTTCTTCATGTTATACAGTTTTGGAAACGTTAATAATACTATCAAAATTTCAAATAAGGCCACTGTGTTATTTCGCCCATATATATGTTAGTACTATTTTTTTCGTATTTCTCTATATTTTAAATTACAGCCAACATTTATTCGAATTTCAAAGTGATCTACCTGGGTAATACACAAAGCGTGAAATTGAATGTCAGATTACCAAAATAAGCATTTCCTGTATTTTCACGAATCCGAGAGCAATAAAACAAAATAATTATTTTTTCGTATTCATTATATGGGCGTCAAATCTTGTTTGGGTTGTTGTGAGAGGATCATAAAAAATATGAAACATTTTCCTCGCACGGGAATATCAAATATAGCGCTTATTCACGTATAGGTACCGGCGTGTGCGATAAAAACGCATACGGGTGGCGTGGAAATTGGAATCGTAAAAATCTCGCGTCAAGATGAAAATAAAAATGCCGTCGGATCTAGGCTGCGAGGAGGTTCCGTTCCTTGCTATGATATCGAGGCGTGGGCGATAAACAGAACGGCCTAAAACCAGGGCGGAACAACCTTATTCCATGCGAATATTATATTTTACACATAAATTAATTGAAAAATTAATATTCGGTTTATGCTTTGCATTATAATTTTTTTTTGCTCATTTTTATAGCAAATTGCTTCTTACAACATATTTCATTTACTAACATTTATACTGTATTTATTCAAGGTGGAGCGCATTCCATAAATACTGAGCTACGATTTAATTAAAACTCACTAATTAACTAATTTGCAATGATTTATTAGACATTGCCTTTGAATGGATATATTTTAAACATACATTTGTTTCTCTATTATTTATGTCATGGCAACTATGATCTATATTGGAGCAAGCTTGCTCCACAAGGAATTGATTTAAAATATTTCTAATAACATTTCAATATATTAGGCTTTAGTATTTCAAGTACAATTTTTAAGTTCATTATATTTTGCAAAAGCAAATTCGATCCAAGTAGGGAGCTGGGTACGGTTGTGCCAGGGTACGGTAGTGACAGTCGTCACAACAGCAAAACTAAACTGATTTTAAAAAAGTGTTCAAAGAGAGAATGATATAGTATGATAGTTTGAACAAGTTCACATTAATGCTTTCAGTCAGCGCCCTACATTAACATGAACTTTGGATGAATAGCAGTTAAAGAGTCATAAGATGATTGTAAGTGTTAATTATATACATATAGATTATTTTGTTTGTTATTCTGCTATAAGCTAAACCAGCAATTGTTTTTGCATAGATTATCTAGCTCGGCCATAACATTGATTTGTCTCCAAAAGTGAGTCTTGGGTTCGGTTGTAACAAGTTCTGTGGATACGGTTGTAACATGTTTGTTATGTTTTTTTTTACTAAAAGGCGGAAAAATCTGAATATGTGAGTGAAAATCTAACCAACAAAACACGAAAAGGAAAGGGAAAGAAGAAACCGATGAAAAAATAGAAAAATTCTAGAAAACTAATATTTTAAAAGTAGAGGTAGCGTAAATATAGACAAAGTGTCCAGGTACATGCGGTTACTGGTTTTACGTAAATTTTGCTTGGGATAGTCACTATTACATTTATCACCATTGTAATGACGATTCTGACTAGATCTCATTTTAAAGAAGAAATTTATGATGACACTAGTCGTGATGGTGACTTGTTAACTATGAAAAAAAAAATTGATTGCATAGTTCAGTTTATTTCTTGTTAACTTTGTAAAAAAAATACATTCTGTTATATGTTATCATATTTTAGTAATGAGCTTTGTGATTATTTAGATGATTATGTTGTGTTTACATATTTCTGACAATAGATCTTGATATAAACCATTTTGAACCCTTTATAAACATCAAAACGTTACTTTTTGTCCTATGTTTATGTCGGTCTATACCCCCAGGACGGTTGTGACACTGGCTCTTTTTTCGTATGATTTAATTTTACTACTAATTCATTGTATTTGAGAGCAGTAATTCAATATTTCTACGTAGACAAATGTTTCTCATTTAATTTACTTTTTTCCCAGTTTATTTTAATATTATTATTATATATATAGAATATTATTAATAATTGCACGCTTATTTGTATTTTTGGATTTGCCATTGTATTTTAGTCCAATATGAGCAGATCTATCTTATTAAATAAAGCATAGTTTTTGGAATTTGGAATGACAATTGGCTATGTACTTATAATGAAGAATTATGTTCCGTAAAAAAATTCAATTATACACCAAATAACTTTAGAATACGTCCATTATGGCACAACTAATATAATTAGTAAAAAGCAGTTATCAAATTTTCTAAGGGGCAAACTGATTACATTTTAAACAATTATAATTCTATTATATGAAGCATAAGTTAATTGCATGCTTTTTGATGAAAAAATTATTTAATTTTATAAAATACATTTCATTAGTCTCTCATTTGTATTCTAAGTAATTTATTTCACTGTTAAAATATGCTTTACAATAAAATTTAATTCACAATATAATAGATTTTTTTTATTTATTGTTCATAGCAAACTATCTATCTAAACAACACACACTACATTCAGCTACTTTACAGGTATATTTTATGCCAATACAATATGCCAAATAATGTTGAAATAAAAAAAAAGATTTAAGTATTTCCTGAAATATAATAATTCTGCTATGCTCTTTGCCTGGATATTATTTCGTCAATGTTGCCAATCTCCTTTATGAGAATCTAAGACGACAAGCGTCTGAGGCAATCTTCACGCGCCCTACAAACGACGCGTTTACTACTATTCTTTCGTTATCTTCCTCACGATGCCGAAAGAAAAAAATCCCTAGCTTCAACAAAGTCAAACTATGGGTGAAAATGTGTGCATAAAAATAACAAAAAAGATCTAAACGGGCGGTACGTGCGAGCAGATTTATCAAAAATAATAAAATAGGATACATGTACGAGGTGCGATTTACAAATGATCACCTAGAATATGAGAAAAATCATTATTATCTAAAACCTTCCTAAAGTATATTATTAAGTATTTTGATTTTATCATAATTTTTAACTTTCCGTAAGATAAGTTATAGTAATCGCAAAAAATCGAAAATGAAAACTTTTGCATATCTTTATGTTTCAAAGGTTTCTGTACATTTTGGCATACTTTAAAAAATGGATATATGTGTGTGTGTATGTATGATTAGATACAAATTTCGTCCACGATTTCGGGCGATTTGAATTGTTGATTCATCGATCAACCGATTTGAATGATTCATAAAACATTTGATTGCAATTGATGAGAAGACGTGCTGATTTGTTTTTGGCGAAGGCAGCTTTAGCCGTTTATAAGATACGGGGAAAAAAGTGCCCAAAATGGTGTTTTAAAATAAAACATTTTACTTGTATTGACGAAATGAAGAATTGATTAAATTTTTGGAAAGGCAGGTTTCAGACATACAGAGAAAAATGTATTTTTTTCATTTGAAAATTTGCTTTATTTGATTTAAAAAAATAGATTGATTTTTACATAAAGATTTAAATTGTATACACTTATTCTAGGAATATCATTATATTATCATAATATAATATTGTTTGCATATATATTTGTTTTAATTAATTAATATAAGTATGAAAAGAGCTATTAAAAACATACTGCCATAAGGAAAATGTAGTAAAATGGTATTTAGCGGTTTAAAATGATAGACATAAAGAATCAAATTCTCAGATATTTTCTAGACATTTTATAGACATGTGTATAGACTTTGTTACAATTTTTTGGGTTCCGTAACAAGATTTTTACGTTTACTCATACATTTTAAACAAATTTCAAAATTTTAGCTTCATATATGAATTTTAAATTTAAATTTTAGTTTAAAAATGCGTATATTTCATATGCGTTATTGTAGATGTAGGAAATATTACATAAGGTGGATTCATTCATCATTCCTTCTTAATGTAAACATTTTCAAGTGTTTTGAAATTCTCAATAAACTAAATTTCCATGGAGAATCCTTCAAAAAATAAATCTCATTTTTCTTACGATCAATTTTTCTTACATTTGTCTTATATCAATCGAAATTTAATTTGATTTTTATAAAATGGTTTGCATTCAATGTCAATGTTAATGTTATTGTTATTTCAATGCTAAACATTATAATAATAATAAACAACTATCACTTGTTCATGGTGCTTATCAAGTTCAGAAATTAATATTTTAATGTCTTTTACTATTACAAATTATGCTATCTGTTCTTGTGTTCAGTACAAATTAATTATAATTATATTAAAAAATATAGTGTAGGGTAGTAACTAAGATTATTATAAATAAACAAACGATAAATTAAATCAACTTGTCTAAAAAAATACTACTAACATCATATATACAAACATTATTTAAAATTTTGACTGATGACAATTCTTTGTTTATACGCAATTCATTTGTACATAATTTTAAAATTTTAATATTTGTTTCATTTTTACGCTGATGATTGAGTTTTTGGCAAAACACTACGCTGTATATATTTATTTTGAATTATTTTGTCTAAAGAATGAAATACACAGAGAAAATGTATATCTTTTCCATCAGACATCTTAATCATAGTAAGGGTAAAATATCCTAAGAATATAAAGAACCCCATATGTCTGTTGGTATCAGAAAATATAGAATTGGCCTATTAATTATTAAAACAAAAATTTATATACAAAAGGTTTCAAATCTCATAAAATATTAGTTACTCAATACTTCAAATTAAATCTTAAGGATTCGAATAATTAATACATTTTTGTTAGATTAATATTACAAGTATATTTCATATATTTATATCCTATAACATTCTTCAGAATTTGCTATATTATATGCTCAAGTTTTCAATCTGAATTGATGTTTTCATAACATATATTTAGTTTGCATAACTCATAACTCAAGCAATTTTTCTATAATCTTTCACAATTGTTAATATATTTAACTTCCCGTAGGGTAAGTTATAGTAATCGCAAAAAAATCGAAAATGAAAATTTTTATATATCTTTACGTTTCAGAGGTTTCTGAACATTTTGGCATACCTTAGAAAAAATGGATGTATGTGTGTGTGTGTGTGTATGTGTGTGTGTGTGTGTATGTATGTATGTGTGTGTATGTATGTGCGGATACAAATTTTCGTCGACGATTTCGGGAACACGGATCAACCGATTTGAATAATTCAAAAAACATTCGATCCGTATTGATAGGGAGACGTGCTGATTAGTTTTTGGCAAAGACAGGTCAAGCCGTTCCGAAGATACGGGGCAAAAAGTTCCGAAAACGGTAACTCAGTTTTTAAGAGAACGGAGCGTCTGATTTGAATAATTCAAAAAACATTTTATTTGTATTGACAAGATGAAGAATCGATACAACTTTCATGAAGGTAGGTCCAGCGGTTTCGGAGATATAGAGAAAAAAGTAAAAAAATGAGCCATTTGGCGGTCAAAAATGATCATTAGACATATGCACATCAAATTATCAGATATTTTATAGAGATTTTAACAATAAGTATACATTTTGTTAACATTCCTATGGGTTCCGTACCAATGCATAACGTTAGACAGCGACGCGGCGCTTACGCGCTTTATATTTTGTCCCTATGTAGTTAAAGCAGTACGATTGCTTTGAAAAAAAAGTTCAGATCTTCCACAATATGTCAAAATAAAGAAAAAATTTTTTTTCAAAAAAAAAATTTTTTTCAAAAAAAAATTTTTTTAAAAAAATTTTTTTTTTCAAAAAAAACTAATTTTTTGTCCAATTTATAGTTTCTCAAAAATCTTATTTTTTCAAAGTAATTTTTTTCAAAAATGTTAATCGTTTTTAAAAAAATAATAATTTTTGGTACGGGAAGTTCCAGCAATTTGCCTTAAGGCACGATGCCCTAATTGCCTTAAGACAGAATTCCACTTACAGCTAGTTCTTTTTTTGTAATTCTAAATATGAACATTTTAATTTTTTTATTCATTAGGCCTCGCCACTCTGAACATATATCCATTTTTTAAATATTAGCTTACATAATATAAATCGACGTTTACAAAGTCAAAATTTGTGGTTTAACTTTCGTAGTTGTACAATATTAATATTGTAATATTATTATGAAAAATATTTCGAGTAAAATTATTAATGACAAAAAAAAGATTTCCTCGATTGCTTACTATTATAATTGCTGATTTTTTGAAAATTAGTGATGATATGACAAAAATAAATAAGATTTAGGTAATTATAAATGATTTGTAATATCAATTAAAACCTTCTTAACAACTATGAATTAATCTTAAAAATTAGGTAAACACAAATTGATTATTTTTTATATTTTTCAATAGCTTTCGAAATAGCATGAAGATTTCTGCTTAAACACAATAAATATTATTGATTGAAATGGATTTATTAATTTTCATTAATTAATAAGGACTAACTATCTTTCTTTAATTTAAAGTTAGATATTCATTATTACAGTATTTGAGTATATGAGGGCAACAATTCATCTTTGAAGACTCCATTTATCGTTAGATCAAATCTTAACACATTTTCAAAAGTTATAAAAAATATATTATGGACAATTTTCACTGTCATATTGAGAATAACTGTTTTGACCTTCCACTCAGGGCAAAATAATAATCAATTTCCCAAAACCAACTTTTGTTAAGGGTAGTACTTATCGGTAACCATTTATACGGGCTCATGAACACTTTGATTTCATTTAGGATCCTTCTTATCTCATAACATTAAATGCAGGGTACCAATATAACGCACTTCCATAGCAAAAGATATGGTTTGATCTCAGCTAACATGTTCTCAATAAATAACTTTCCGACGGGAAAATTCTCTACGAAAATAAGATTCATTGATCATTGTACTATTAAGCTTTAGGTCTATGAAGTGGTATGGTTTTGATATCAGTTATAAAGTCCATTGAAAGTTCCATGATACTTAATAGTCTTTATTCTTAATGATAGTTGACCACAAAATAAGTTACTCAGGTTAAAATATTTTTCTCACAGCATCACGTAGATCATGTTTCCAAATTATTGTTTTATTCATTATTATTTGTATTAGGAAATAGTAAATATGTAAATATTTGTTAAAAATGGGCAAATCACTAATTATTAGTTTCAGTAAAGTTTGAACCAACGAATTATTATTAAACACTTAGCAAATAAAGTTTATTTTTTTAATTACTAGCTGTATCTGTTCAGGCTTTGCCATATTTTACTTTCAATTAAAATTTTGAACAATTATGCATAATTGTTACATCTAGTATATCAGTTTTTTTTGTCTTTTAGTCTACCTGCGTATATAACTACCTGTCTACCTGTCTGCCAGTTTACCTGTCAACCTGTTCGTCAGGTAACTAATTTACCCGTCCACCAGTTTACCAGTCCAAAAGTTTACCTGTCCACCAATGTACCTGTCAACCTACTTATAAGCCTACCGATTTAGATGTTCACCAATTTACCTATGAACCTATTTATAAATCCACTATTTTACCTGCCTACCAATTTACCTTTCAGTCCGTTTTATATATCTACCAATTAACCTGTCCACCTGTTTATCTGCTAGTCTACCAATTACCAATTAATTAAAAAAGATACTATAATGATTTATACGAAACAGGGGTTTGTGGTAGGGGGTTGAAAATTTAGGGTTATAAGTGTTTTTCATATTCGCATTATAAAAAAATGATGTACAAAAGAACATACATCCATGTATAAAAAATAGAACTGAAATTTTGAAATAAAAATTTAGTTTTTTTTTATTTTAACCAATAATGTGAAAAATCGTTGAATAATGTGCCCAAATAAATAAATTTTTGTTGAATTTTGAATAGTTGTTTATATTGCACTAATGCGAAAAGATGCAACTAAAATATAGATAGAAAATCTGTCAAATTCCAAATACTATTTTTAGACATTGTATCTCGTATCTTAACGGATTTTCTTCAATATTTGCTTTTATTTTATTTGACGTGTTTTGTGAAGCAACTTTAAATTTTTTAATAAAATTATAGACTTTAAATATTATACTAAGGTAAAAATTCTCAATTCTTTCCTAATTATTATTTTCCAAATTCTCAATTAAATTTGTAGAAAATCTGAATTCATGCCTAATAGACACACTAAAAAGATTTTAGGAGTGTTTCGAATAGATTTTGATAGATGAAATACTATATAATTGATGCAAATTATTGAGAAATTACATTTTTTGTTTTTCATTTGATATGGTCGACCATTTTGACAGTATAGAATATAAATTTGATATAATATTAACAGCTTATAAAAAAACTGTATCAAATTTGAAAGCTGCTTAATAAAAACTAGGTATTTATTTAGGTATTAAATATTTAGGTTTAATGTTGCAATCTAGCCAATGTAACTCTATTCATATATTATATTTTTTAACAAAATGAAAATTCAACCATAGCATTTAACTTTATTTTATTTAATAATGAAAAATATTCACAGATTATAGTACCTCTTTCATACTTTTATTTGTAATAGACAGTGGTGTTGTGCTAATATTTTTTTTGCCGGAACGCTGAAATTTAAAATCCGGTTCATAAACCGGTTCAAAAAATTTGATATATTTCGATAAGAACTCACAAATCTAATATATTGACTTCTTATATAATTAACTCTATTATATACAGCTAGTCTATACATTAAATTGTACAAGTATGAGGGAATCATTGAGTACATAATTTATATTCTTCAATGACATTAATTATATTTATTCTGGTATTATTTGTATTCATTAATACCTACAGGTATTTATTATGATATAAAAGTACTCAAGATTTATTACAATACTGTATAAGACTTAACCTAATAATATGATAGATAACCTATTACCTATCATACTATACTATATTATTGTATATCATAGATAGATATCTATTATCTATCATACCGTGAGATACCTATACCGTCATTAACTTATTATATACCTACATACCTTTTACTTCTTATAAATACTACTGCCTAATTTATATATTCACCTATATTATATAGGTTTACCTTACGCCCTATGTATTATCTCTACCAATCTATTGTCTATACCAGGAATTGAACCTGGGACCTCCGCGTGGCGGTCGCGCACCACTACCCTATCACTAATATATTTGAAATATATTAAATATATAAAAAATCTCAAATTAGGAAACCAATTCAAATAAAATGCAAACATATTATTAATGTTTAAGCCATTGTTTGTTAAAACACTGAATAAATATTTATTTTACATTTTTTTGTGTAAACCAACTGAATAATTAGTATAGCATGTCTAAAATATAATATGCTCTATATTGAATAATATTTCAGAAATATGCGTAAATGTTAAGTTCAATTTATAAAATATAGCTAAATCATGAAAAAATCTGTTTTAAATACTCAAAAAAAGTTTTTAGTTAACCAAATGAACTTTTGACAATTCATTCCATGAATCCATAAGTATGATTATTTATTATAATTCGAATATGATTCATATTTAATATGATTATGATTAGAGACATTATATCAAATATTATTTTGACAAGAATGAGCAAAAATATGCTCAAATGTAATTACTTTCATAAATTTTAATAAATCTCGTCATCTATGCAAATATCATGGAACTTACCGATATTGAATATATTTTCTGTATGATTACTTACGTCGCATACGTTATAGGGCATCGATTTGAGTTTAATCGTGAGTTTTATTGACGAGCAGTGACATCGAATATAAAAATGACAAAAAACTGTCAGTACATAAAACGAGGGAGGTCATGAAATTGAAATTAAAATAAATTATTCATGTCCCACGTCGACGTCTCGGCGGCAACGGCGAGTAATACGTAGACGCTTCTGGTTTAGAATATTTAATGCAGGAACGAAATATTACTTACTTTTATATTTATATAATGTAATAATAGTATTTACTTAGATATTTTTGATAAGGTGTAAAGATTTTGTATCAAAATGTGTTAAAATCTCTTAACCGATAACTCAAGCCGTTAGGTTATAATTTAACCTTTGCAGCTGTGGGCTCTATGAAACTCAGATTTGTTGGTATAATTTGTGTATTTGTTGCAAGTTCTAGTTACAATAATGATTTGTCACTGAGTTCTAATTGAAGAAGATATATTATTGATTGTTTAGTACATATGCTGTTACGCGGACTTTGGTTTTAGAAGTGCAAATTTAGTCCTCTCAAACTCTACCCTATCCTTTGCACAAGAGTAGCAAATTTCCGGTGTAAAAGCTCAATGCCATGAAGATTGTCACTTTCATGGTCAATATAATCAAATAACTAGTGGGGCGCATGGTATCGTGCTTTAAGGCAAATTGCTGGAACTTCTCGTACCGTAATGTTTTCAAATAGATTATTATAAATACTATAGATTATTATAAATAATGTTTACAGAAAAATATATAAACAAAACTTAATCAATCGAATTTAAAATGAAGGGCATTGTCTAGTACTTAAAACAGATTATATAAACTGAATTGCAAAGTTGAAATTAATTATTTGAAGTATATAAATGAGCTATAGAACTTTAGCTCAGAAAAAATAAAATTCGAATTATTTTCGATATTCAAAAAAACATTTTTTTTGTCGACACTAGCAGAAAGTTTTGTGAATCATTCAAATCGGATGCTCAATACTCTCAAAACTTGATTTCTATTTTTTGCACTCTTTGCTCCGCATCTCCGAAACGGCTGGACCTGCCTTTGCCAAAAACTGATCAGCACATTTTTCTATCAATAGGAATCAAATGATTTTTGAACCATTCAAATCAGTAAAAACGTGCGCCCGAAAACGTGGACGAAAATTGTATCCATACATACATACTTACACATCCATTTTTTCTGAGGTATGCCAAAATGTTCGGAAACCTTTAGAACGTGAAATGTAAAATTTTATAATTTCGATTTTTAGACGATTACAATAACACCCTACGGGAAGTTAAAAATACGCCCGAACAAATTTTTAACTTCCCGTAGGGTAAGTTATAGTAATATAAGACTTCATAAGTTTCAGAACATTTTGGCAAACTTAAAAAAAATGGATATATGTGTGTGCGTGTGTGTGTGGGTGTTTGGATACAAGTTTTTGTTGACGATTTCGGGAATACGCATCATCCGATTTGAGTGATTCAAAAAGCATTCAATTCCTATTGATAAGCAGACGTGCTGGCTAGTTTTTGAACAAGGCATGTCCAGCCGTTTCGAAGATACGGGACGAAAAGTGTCAAAAACAAAAGTTCAGTTTAAGGGAATGGAGCATCCGATTTAAATAATTCAAAACAATGTTACTTGTATTTAAAAAATAAATAACTGATTAAGGTTTTTGGAAGACAGTTCAGCGCTTTCTGGGATCCAATAAAAAACGTAAAAAACTGCGATTTAGCGGTAAAAAAGATCAAAACATATGCACATCAAATTATCAGATAATTTACAAACATTTTAATACTAAGTATAAACTTAGTTTAAATTTCTATGCGTACCAATAATAATTCGTTAAAGTTTTTGCAAATTTTTGATTGAATCTAAGTTGTGAAACAATTTTAATTAAAATGTAAAATCGCATCACTCATAAAAGATTTGATGTTATCAAACATTCTAAATCTTCAAACCTAACCTCGAACAATCATTTATTGGTGATTACAAAATATTTGAAAATCTATATTTTCATCTTTCTAAAAACTTTCATCTTGTTTTACAAGTTCAGTTCGAATAATTAAAGTTTTTTTGTAGTTACATGATCAAATCACGCAGGAATGCGCCGGCAGACGAGTATGAAAATAAAGAAAACGCATCGCTGTCCTGCAAAAAATATTACGCATGTCCTGGAAAAAACAATAAAGTTTTTTTTAGAATTTGATGAGAATTTTCAAACTGTATGCAGTGAATTATTATTTTCTACTGACATATATTCTCAGAGTAAAATTTATTGTGGAAAAATATATTTGCCACAAGTGAAATATTAAAAATATACTTCATTTTTATATAAATAAGATAAATATTAAGTAGCAGTTAAAATTAGATAAGAATAGTTACCTCATGTACTATCTTCTTCTTGTATTTGACTTTAATTAAGTTTGAGGTTGACTTATTTCATGTTGAAAACGTGCATAGATATAATTTTTATAATAGTTACTTAGCACAAGCTTTAATTGTAATTCTTACCTTACCTCACCTTTTCCATATCAAAACCTTTATAATTTTTCTAATATTATTCATAATTTAGCACTAGTCAAAACTATATAACTTCTTAGTTTATTCAGGCATATATAATGAAAAGTTTAAACAAAAAAAGACAATTTGAACTTTCATCGAGTAGAAATGGTGATAATATAAAGTTTGTATAATAAATAATAATATAAAATATGGAGTTACTGATACTAATACTAATTAATTTGATATTGATCTCATTTACTATATTAATATTGAATTCTTATTATTTCAATTTAAAAATTAAAAAACAAACATATTTCAAGACTTGCGTTGATTAGTTGGTTTTGCAGTTTTCATTAGCAGAAAATAAATTTTACTTGTATTGACGAAATGAAAAATTAGTTAAATTTTAAGGAAGGTAGGTCGAGCAGTTTCACAGATATAGAGAGAAATACAAAACAATATATTTGGCGGTCTAAAATGATCATTAGAGATATACACATAAAATTATAAGAAATTTTATAGATATTTTCGTAATCAAAACAAATTTTGTTACGATTTTTTTAATACCGTGCCAAAATTTTTAATTTTTAAAGTTTACTTATATGGTTCAAACAAATTTCACAATTTTCAGAAAAAAAAAATACTTTAAATATAAATTTTTATTTACAATTCGGTTTAAAAATGTATATATTTTATATGCGTTACTCTACTCGTAAGCAATTTGCCTTAAGGCGCGGAAAGTTCCAGCAATTTGCCTTAAAGCACGATGACATGCGCCCCACTAGTTACAATCATGAATTAACTGAGAGATAAAGAGAACATATAGTTTGATAGTGATTTGTTTGATAAGAGCTACTTTTTGTCATATAATTGGTTTGATTTTCACAATATAATTCTTCAAAATTAAATTGAATCTCTACGCCCCATCACACCATAAAAAAATTTTGCATCGAATGCTCTGAAATATCATTATAAACATCTGATCTTCTATTACTTTGTAAATCGTTTGTTCGCATATATCGGAAGATTGATTATCTCTTAATAAAAGTTAATATGTATTATGTGTGGTGTCTTCATTTGAATTTGTGATATGTATGTATCGGCATATCCAACTCCATATTCAGAATTAAATGTTTAGTCGTATTCAAAGCTTTTAATTTACAACGCTAAAAGAGTACTTTTATGTATAAAGAAACGTGGCGTCAATTATACCCTGGAATCATCTACAAATGTTTCATTGCAACCATCTACAAATCCTTTCCTCTCCACTCGAAAATATATAGTACTAATTGCGCCGAGTGGAAATTCAACTAGACAATGCGAACGTAAAATGAAATACGATAATTCTTCCCGAAAGGGGTTGCCATTGAAAACAGACAAAAGACGACGTATTTTCGAGTTATGTCTTGAGGGGGTAGGTTTGGGGCGCTGAACGGGCGCTCTCCAAGGAATTGTTTTCATTCTCGAAAGCGGTTAATTACACTGTCAAAATATTATTGTCGCTCTAATGTGCTTGCTCTGGGGCCGTACGTCAACTTTGTACTAGCCAGAAATCCATTAAACCGTCAGACGGATTATGTATTATGAAGATTTTCTCTGTTATTATTTTCACGGCTTTAATAAAAAGAAAATTTGGCGAGCGCGTGACGAATTTTGCTCGAGCACTGCTCAAAAGTACGTTGACACAGATAGAAGATTACCAAAGGGTATGTTATTGAAATCAATCAACACTTGTACCAAAATATTAATATTATTAATAATATTAACTACCCTAAGGCAAAGTTTTTGTTTTTGAAAAATCGATTTGCAAAGTTTGTTTTCCCTACGTTTCAGGCCGTTCTGAACCGAATGAAACCAAATTTGAACTAGTTGGTATTGGTATTTTGTCTTACAAGTTACATGAACTTCCCGATATGTGCGAATAATCGACCTAATCAATAAAAAATAAATTAATTTATGAGTGATTGTTTCCGAGTGGATTTATTACACATATTTGAAAACGTACGTTAACTTGAAGTATTTTCTAAAAGCAAATTTTGAAAAATCAACAATTTTTATAATTGAACAAATTTCCGTAGGACTTTGATGGTTTAGTTTGTTTATTAAGACCTCATTAAGGTACTCTATCGTTATTTCAAAAAAAATGTCTGATTTTAATTTTAACAAACGTCAAAAGAACTACACATTTTCTTAAACTTTGATAATTTTTTAAAATTGAAATACTTGTCGTAAGGCCGTAATATTTCAGTAAGTTCTATAAGAAAATCGGCTTAATTTTTTTTTCAACAGTTGATAACAAGAAAACGGCTTGATAAATTTTCACCAAGCACTAAAACTAATCAGTATCATTTCCAACTAATATCTTTCAAACAGTTTTTGATTTTTTAAAATCGTGAACTGTAATAACAATTCGAATCATTATTTTGTTTAATAATTACAAAACGCGTTGCTAGTTATATGTAGGTTACGCGGACATCGGAAGTGCTTACTGTTGGATTTTGTAAATAGGTTGTAAACAATAAATTAGTATATAAGAGTTAGACAAAAGTTAGACAGGCAGTCAAACTTAGAGTAAGACTCGGAGTCAAACTTGGAGTCAAACCTGGAGAGAAGCTTGGAGTCAAGCTTGGAGCCAGACATAGTATTCAGTAAAATGTAGTCTTTGCTGATATGATAACCAAAAGGTTATCAATAAATATTAATTGTAAAAATAGTGAATAATAAAGTATAATTCAAAGTAAGAAGTGTGTTTACAAATTACTATCAAATCGCTGTTCGTACTAAAGGCCTTTCACACTACCAGTGGACTCTGGAGAGTCCACATCACAAATATAATATTTCAACAACTATTCAACTGTTTACCGCTCGGGTCCAGCCTATCATTACAATTCCTGGTCGTACTGGTGATCCAGAACATACCTCCCAATACATCTATCAACCACCAGCCAGGACAATTCATGGTGGCTTAGCGGTTTTTTCCCTCGTAGCGAGCAAGAATTTTCTGGCGGAGATATCGAGTTCAAAGCTGCCACAACTCGACAAACCGAACGATCATTCGCAGCACAAACTAAGGGATGGTGGCGCCTACCGAAGCACTTTAGAACGAACGCGAGACTACGACTAACTTGGACATAACTATCTCATCGGATTCAAGTAAGCAAATCAAAATTTAATCATATCTCAAGATGGAACCCATTTTTGAAGAAGCTAGAAAAGGTAAAGATAATAGTATAGAAATAAATAAATTTAGAATTCAATTAGCAATTAGCACTATACCCGAATTCAATGGCAATTCACATGACCTTTATAGATTTTTAAGTACTGTAGACTCAATTTTAGATGATGTAGATTTTGAGACTTATAAATTTATATCGAAGATTGTTATTTGTAAATTGAGTGGAACAGCTTTTGATTGCATTAGACGGGCTGATTATCAGTTATGGAATAATATCAAACCTATTCTAATTAAACGTTTTAAAGATAGAAGGTCCGTCGCTGAGTTACATCACGAGCTAGCAACAACAACAAGACAAAATGGGGAATCGATTGAGAAGTTTGCAGAGAAAGTTGAGAATTTGCTTACGTTAATAAACAACGAATGCTATTTTACACATAATGAAGAAGCGTATCCATCATATTGTGACTTGGCTTTGGCAGTTTTTGTTAAAGGCCTACCATTGGACTTGAAAGTTATAGTTAAAGCAGCCAAACCGGAAAATTTGAAAGATGCTATGCACATTGCTGCAAAGGAAGGAAAATATTTAAACATCAGATCTGATAAAAAATACAACCCATTCGTCACTTGCAGATACTGCAAAAAAAGGGGACACCACATTAACCAATGTCGAAAACTTACAAATAGGAAAAGAGATGACAAACTTAGAATCTACAATGGTGGAAATGACGATAGAATGGACTACGAAAGTAATAAGGATCTGAAATATACAGAAACATATGATGATACATACAAGGCATTCATAACAACTAAGGAAGAATCTGAAGAATCCGAAGTATCCGAAGAACAAGAAGAATACAAAGAAGAAAGTTTGACTCACAACACCAAAATAGAAGAGTTGACGACAATAGCTGCAAATTCATACGAAGAAGAAAAGGATCTATATGTGGCCGAAGATATGGAACAAACCATACGTGCAAATTCATACGAAGAAGAAAAGGATCTATATGTGGCAAAAGATATGGAACAAACCATACGAACAAATTCATACGAAGAAGAAAAGGATCTGAACATATATGTGGCACAAGATATGGAACAAACCCAAGATGAGGTTTACGACATGAAAGAAATTAATGATAAACAAGAAGAAATGAGAATACTTAATGATGAAGAACCAGAATATATGAAAACTATTCCCATTAAAATAGAGAAGAAAAAGAAAAAGAAAAGAAATATTAAAAGAAGAAAAATTAATGATGAAATTATAGAAGAAAATAATCAAGAAACCAGGGAACATAAAGTTAATATGATAAGAAAATTACCTTCACAACGAAAATTGTCAATAAATGAAAATATAGCCACTATTACAGATATGTTCAACCGTAAGAATATGAATTTGAACACAAAGGAGAAATATGCACATTTACAAAACCATAGCAGCAGAAAATTGATATCGTCGCAAACACATGCAAAGAAGAGAAAGATTCCCGATTTTATTATATTCAGAACAGCACCAAAATTGTTTAATTATAAATACCGGAAGAAACTGAAAACTCGCCAGGTGTAAACACAATAGTAACAACGCAAGTCATTTTGTTTGGTTGACACATAAGCGAATTCTCACGTCCGTTCCAAATTTGATCTCATTCGATTCAGAATCAGAATAGCAGATTTTTTGATGAAAACATAAAAAAAAATATTCCGATTGAAGTTTTATAACAAACATAATGGTCATTCAAGAAATCGAACAAATAAACAATGGTTCTTCAAAGAAATCATAACAAACAAACAACTGTAGTGACAGTCGCATAACCGCTGAACTATACTGATTTTGAGATTGGGTCCAAAATGTTTCTCCCTGAGTGGATGAAGGATGAAGTATGTTTGTTCGAACAGGTTTCCATTATTACATTGAGTCAGCACTATACATTAACATGATCTGCAGAGTCTGCAGTGCAATTTTCAAAATGTCAAAAAAGTTTCTTTGTTCGATTTTTAATAACATCTGTTATTTGTATATTAATAGATCACTTTATTTGTTTTTTTGCTGCATGTTGAACATTAGTTTAGTTTTTGCATAGATAATTCAGCTCAGTCATAAAAATGATTTTCTTTCAAAAGTATACGTTGGGTATGGTTGTGACATGTGGTTGTGGGTCTTGACCTTTTCGGGTGAATATTAATTAATAATTAATTAATTTAATATGAATATTAAACACATAAGGAAAAATCTAACTTAACTAATACAAAATACGAAAGAGAAAAGGAAAGGAAAATTCAATATCAGAATAAAATTCAATTTAATTGTGAACACTCGAATTGAACGTTATTTGAATTTTCCAAATGGATTCGACAGTGTTTTCCAATACGTGTCAATATCAAACTAACATGAATATTTAAATAAATATATGCGATACGCGCACAAATATAATGAAAATATGAAAAAAATCATTATCTATTGTTTTGCAATTCCAATAAACATACCATCCTTCTCGGATTTATCAAAATTAAATATCATAACGTATGTGCTGTGTCTGAACGCAATTCGTTTATTATCACGCACCAGCGCTGGATCAAATTCCGTTATACGTGATTTGTTTTCTGCACACAAACAAATAAAACAGCCTGATTATTATTTCATGTCTGACCTTTTTGTAATTCAATTTTTCTCTCCCGGCGCAAAGTAACACATACAACATATAGAACATAGAACGGACCGAAATGGGTATGCCGGCGCTCGTCTCGATGCTATATCGCACGTTCGTCATAAAATTAGTTATATCCACGAACTTTCATTCCTATTATCGAGCACTCATCCTTCATAAAGACCATATTCCCATGGTCTCTAATGTTATTGTCCATTCCCTATTCTGCCGAAAGCTTATCAATGGTTTTGTTGGACCATTGTTATATGTCGACAGCAACTACTGTGTGCCATTCGAAAATTATATGGCAACGGGCATTTTGAACTTGTATACTGACATTAGAGGTATGATATTTTGATGTCAAATTAATTAATAGTTATATATTTACATAACAATGATTTTTTTATAATTAGTAATTATCACTTAGAAATATTATAAACAAAAGTAGAAAGTCTTTTACAAATTATTCTTTCACTATGTAACTTGCAGGATTACTCTTCTTTTTACATTATTAACTTTAACAAGTATAGTTGATTTCCATGATTTTGGTAAAAATGCTATTTGCTAATTAACTTCCCGTAGGGTAGTTATAGTAATGGGCTGAAAATCAAAAATGATTTTTTTTGCATATCTTAATGTTTTGAAAGTTTGTGAACATTTTAGGCATACCTCAAAAAAAAATTGATGTGTGTGTGTGTTTTGTATGTACGCATTTTTTGTTCACGTTTCCGTTGCACGGATCAACCGATTTGAATGGTTCAAAAAACATTCGATTCCTATTGATCGGGAGATGGGCTGATTAGTTTTTGGCAAAGGCAAGTCCAGCCGTTGCGGAGATAAAGAGCAAAGAAATCGAGTTTTTGAGAGAACGGAGCATCCGATTTGAATGATCTAAAAAACATTCAATTCGTAATGATGGGGAGAAGTGGTGATTAGTTTTGGACAAAAGCAGGTTCATCCTTTTCAAAGATACGGAGCTAAATGTGCAAAAAATTGCAGTTTTTGAGAGAACTAAGCATCCGATTTGAATGATTCAAAAAACTTTCTGCTTGTGCTGCTGCTGACGAAAAAATTGCTTTGGAAAAATTATTTATTTTTTCCAGGTTTTAATTTTAATTCTTGCTAAAGTTCTAATGCTCACTTATATACTTCAAATAAATAATTTATTTTTGCAATTCAGTTTATATAATTCTTATGAATATTAGCCAATGTTAGAGTATTTATTTATAATAACCTATTTGATAACATTTAATATTCCTCGAACATTTCGTTACGGTACGGGAAGTTCCAGCAATTTACCTTAAGGAACTATGCCTTACACACCACTAGTTTTATGTTTAAGTCGTGTTAAGCTTTTAAAATTTGTTCGACAAAAAAAATGACACAAGTATGTGTGTATATATGTGACTCAAAATTTGAGCTTTCGTCAACGTTTACTCAAAAAAGTTTAATCGATTTCAAAAATATAAAGTATAATTCAAAGGATTGATTACATTTGTCCGACAATTATCTGAGTCGTTTCTTTAAAATTAGTATTGAAGTGCAAAACTTTTCTTGCACCTTTTAGCCAAATGTCCTGAATGAATTTTGAAGATTCCAAAATAGTTTAAAATGGCCATCTTGGTAATGAGTTTTTGGTAAATATTGACCTGTCGTTTCTTTGTATAATTATTAAATGCTTTTCTCCAAGTAATTATGAAATAGGTTAATGAGTAGATCATTATTTATTAGTAAATTTTTAACGAAAGATTTCAAGTGTTATAAAATATTATAATCAAATGCAAAAAGGCAAATGCTTTTTAATAATAAAATAATCAGTATTTTAATTATATTGCATATTAAAATGAAAACTGCATAGCTAATTACGTTCTTTTGAAGTTAAATTCATTTTTTTTATTTTAAAGAAACTTGAAAGCGAGTTTTTTCATTGTTTCTTACACTCAACTTGTTAATTGGCAGAGGTAATTACAGTTTACTAGAAATTTTGTCCGTATTACAAGTTGATATTGGAAGCCACATTATGGATTAAAGAAAGTATTATTGTACACTTTAAATTAAAAAATGAATACCAGGTATAACAATGAATTGTTGAAGCGTTTGCAATTTCATCTAAAAAAAGGTTTTTTTTGCCAATTTTTTCTAAATTATTTATAAAATTAAAAAAAAAATACTGCGGAAGTTTCCACGATGATTAGACAAACTTAAAAAAAATGTAAATAAACGTATGTAGTTTTGGAAAACCGCGGATTTTATTCCTACCAAATAAAATTCTTTTAGCTGAAGATCTATTTTGTATTCACAAAAAACAATACTAAATCAAATGCATATCAATTTGCATTATAGTAGTATTAAAAAGATCCGCAATTTTTTTGTAAATTACAATTATTCCATACAAATATGTATATGATTGATGTGTCTGGGGATACTCGTTTAAACGCAGACTTGCTGAAAAGCAATTAAAAAGCTTTTATTAATGATTGTAATAGAAATTATCTCAGCTTACGAAACAATTATTCGATTACCACAATATAACTTAAATGGTTAATTAATATAAACATTTGTAGAATGATTAATTGTAATTATTTTCTCAAATTATTCTTGACTTCAAATTCGAATTTGTTATTCAAATCAACAGCTAATGAGGTTTTTTTAAAATGTTTGTAGAACTATGAAATTTAGTTGTTTACTCTTGAATATGAGAGAAAAAATCTCCTGAAATATTTCATGGTCTAGTTTAATTAATAAATAAGAAGAAATATTTGCAATTTTATTTGTTTTATGTTAAGTTTAAAGTCTATATTACACGATTTAGTCCTAAAAAATTAAGTACTAAAGAAACAGCAATATGAAATATAAATAATACAATATGTTTAAACTTATATTGCATTGTTAATGAAATATTGATACTACTCAATATGAACTCAATAATATCTTATCAAAGATACTTGCTAAATAATTTTAGCAATATTATATAGTTTCGTTTGGAAAAACTAATAGCAACATGGTAATATAACGATGAATTGTTGAAGCCTTTGTAATTTTATTTAAAAATGTTTTTCCGACCAATTTTTATAAAAAAAATTAAAAATGCTACGGGAATTTAAGCGATGATTTGACACACTTAAATAAAATGTAAATAAATGTATGTAGTTATGAAAACTTTTTTTACCTGAAAGCCTATTTTTTATTCACAAAAAACATTACTAAATCAAAACGAGATATTTTTATACACATTATTGGTTTTACATAGAGTTTTGGACTCTAGTAAAAATTATCTACTTCAGAAAGTTTGTATTTATTTTTAATCTATAATCTTATTATTATACTATAATATATTCTTATACTATAATATATACTATACCATAATATATATTCATATTACTTCAACTGGTTAAAACAAAAATCATTTTTGTTCTATCTGTATCGGTTTCTTAAAATTTTCAAAAATCGATTCCAGCAACGACAATAAATATCAATTAAACATACTAAATAGCTAGTAGTATTGATAATAACTTCAAACTATTTTCTGTCAATAGTTTAGAAAAGATCCAGATAATTTCCTCCGTTGTTTGCTCCTTGCACACTAATAAAGTCCTACACAAGGAGGCATGATGAAAAAGCAATATGAGAAGAACGGTGCCGAAGTGGCGAATCCAATTTCATAGCCGGGAGGAAAATAGCTTTTGGTCCGATGAGATAAGGACTAAGAAGGTTTTTCCATCCCCCTAACTGGTGGAAGGTGTGTTTTCCAAGAAAGCCGACTCCGAACGAACATACATCATACCTAACTCACACCGAAATAAATGTGGGCCTTCCGCCGCACGTTCTGGGATTACGTGATAATTGCCTTGTTAGCTTGCCATGAGGTATTTGATATGTGACTCGAGTACCGAAACTAAGGTATGCGCGATAGAGGACCACGCTTCTTCTGATAATTAGATCTTTGAGAGATTCCTCAAATATTTGTCTAGTTTATTGTAGTCGAGGAACTCGTATGCACCCATAGAGACCTTCGAAAAACCTATTATTTTCAGCTTCTTAATATGACAAAGATACAAAGATACCATAAAAATGTAAATTCGTTTCCGAAAAAAGATAATTTTATTTGTAATAAGTAATTGATCTACTTCCGTAGGACTAAGGTGACCACAAGCTTCGGTTTGGTCCCGAGGCAGTTTCGAATTTTTGCGATTTGTAAAACCAAAGTTTGTTTTGGATTTAGATTTTTTGTACCGGATTGTCCTGGGTTTTCAACAAATCTGTTTCAATTGAATTTACCCAATTACTTGATGATGAAATTGTAACTACCCATCAAATTTAAAAATCGCATTTACAACGATGATGGTTAATTGATTATTATATAACATAATACATTAAGAAAGAGAAAATTGCCGAAAGGTCCAAAAACGAGTTGAAATTGTCACTCACAATAATTTAAGACTTTTTCAGTTTCAATTTTACGAAAATTAACAACATTTACAGACGTACAAACGATGTTACGAAGCCCATAGAAATGTAACCAAAATTGATATACATTATTAAGATCTCCATAAAATATCTGATAATTTGATGTGTATATGTCTAATGATCATTTTTGACCGCCAAATGGCATTTTTTTTACTTTTTTTACTGGATTTCCGAAACCTTACATCCGCACACACTCACACATACATCAATTTTTTCTATGATATGCCAAAACGTAAAGGTATCTAAAAAATTTCATTTTCAATTTTATTTCGATTACTATAACTTACCCTACAAGAAGTTAAAAATATAGAAGCAGAAATTTGAAAATAATGTTTGCACAGAATGGATCTATCCTTAGTCAGAAAACTAATAACAAAAAATTTTAGGTATTTTTTTTATTTATTTATACATATTTAGAATTTATATGAAATTATTGATTTCCTTTTAGGGTAATTCATTGAACGTTTCATTTCATAAAGATCGTAAATGAAATCGTTTTGGGATCTTAACTCATTTAGATCTTCTGACTATCTTGCCACACTTTATATAAATATAAGTATAGTAATAGCATTCCGTTTATTGATTCAAATCTATAAGTATTTGCTGCTTTTTTTTTAAAGAACGGCTAAATTCAC
>NW_020536999.1:65072398-65091062 GCF_003426905.1 Ctenocephalides felis
TTTCGACTTTCAAGTCATTTACAAAAGACACGAATTTATGATGATCAGTTTTTAACGAAGATCTGCCAGGCAGTTTCTTGGGCAATAATTATTGAAACAAAAATTCTGACTATTTCAATTTAAATGGCGATGGAGTTTATGGTTTCAACGAATATAATGAGATTTTATTGGACCACAAAAACATTAATTTATGATTCAAAAATTATTTGAAAAATTGTAGCGCATCAACATTTATGATAATATTTAATAATTCTCATAAATTTCAATTGAAATTAGTGTAGTTGATTTTATATACTTATCGCTTAAAATATTAAGGCAAAATACTGCTTATACTTATTTTTGTTAGTTCAATATAACTTTCAAAGGTTCAATTAAATAAAACATGCATCAAATTTCATAATAATACATAATTATTAGTACGTGACAAATAATAATATAATCACTTATTTTACAAGAAGTAAAGCTCAGTTATCTTGTTTTAATTTTTATCTAAAGAATCAGTTATAGGTATCAGTTTCTAAATTTGCCAAATTTTGTTGAAGGTTTGCCAAAATGTTCAGAAATCTTTGATACGTGAAGATATCTAAATTATTGCATTTTTTCACATATATATCTATTGACTAATTTCTTCTTGATTAATAATTAAAAATTTTATTTAAAAAAATTTTAAACTATCGTAAATGATCACAATTGTTATAAATATGTTATAAATACAAATTGAATTGATTTGCCAGATATCATGATCCTTAAAAAGTTACTTTTTCTTAATCATTAACAGTTCTCTTGAAGTACTTTTTCCAGTGCATTAATGGAAATTGATAATATCTCACATCATGAATATTAACAGTTTTTTTACATTAATTAACTGTCCGTAGGTTAGTGTAGTTATACAAATCGCAAAAAAACGAAAATAAAAATTTATATATCTTTACGTTTTAAAGATTTCTGAACATTTGGCACACCTTCGACAAATTTTTTGTCGTCAATTTTGGGAACACGAATCAACAGATTTGAATAATTCAAAAATATTTGATTTGTGTTGATGGGGAGACGCGCTGTTCAATTTTTGGTACAGACAAGTTCAGTGGTTTCGAAGAAACAAGACAAAAAATGCATGAAACTGCAATTCAGTTTATGACAAAAGAAAGTTTAATTTGAATGAACAAAAAAAAAAATATTTGTTTGTATTGACGAAATGAAAAACAGATTTTGTTTTTGGAAAGGCTGGTTCATTGGTTATGGAGATTCAACAAATCTAGTTTAAAAAAATGTCATTTGGCGGTCAAAAAAGATCATTAGACATATGCAATATGCACATGAAATCATCAGATATTTTATAGAGATTTCAATAATAATAACGAATTATGCTTACTTCTATGAGTTCTATACCAATGTCTCAAAAACCTCTAAGCAGCGCGATTTCTTTGAAATAAAGTTCAAAATTTTAAAATATAAATAATAAATGGAATTTTTCAAAAATGACATTTTTTAACAATTGCAAAACTCTTAAAAATCTATTGTTTTTCAGTATTAGATTTTCATTGAATATTAAAAAAAATTGGTACTGGAAGTTTCAGAAATTTGCCTTAAGGCAAGATGCCATGCACCACTAGTAATACTATATTAATTACAGCTTTTCTTGTTTTTTCTTGGGCAAATATTTTTGTTTACTGGAAAGTTTATGAAACTTATCAAAAGCTAAAACTCTACCTTATTAATATATTTCAGTATTTTAAACAAATTTCTAATTTAATCGTCCAAAACATGTAAGCAATGTGTATGCAAACGTTCCAAAAATCATTCGTCAGTGAGGGTGTTGAACAATATTTGTCGCGTCGCATTCGCCCTGTGATCAATCATAAGGGCGCCTTGCTACCTGTCAGAAACTTTTAAAGTAATACAAAGTTAAACATTAACAAGAAACGTTGCCTTCTACCTTCCAGAAACGGACGATGAAAGAAATAACTCTCGCTTATATTTATTGCGTATGATGTTACAGAAGACGGTGGAAATGTTTTTGTTTTATTAAGACGAGCGAAATAATATTTACTTATTGCAGGCTGTAAGTAAAGATCAAAGCGGTGACTAACATAATAAAACCTGTACCATATATATATATATATATATATATATATATATATATATATATCTTAAACAATTTTAGTGAAAAAAATGTCTTTAGTAGGGTAGAGCGGGGGTAGTTGAGCATAGGGGAAGGTTGAGCAATCGAAATATCTCGAAAACTATTCACAGTCCGTTTAGGCATTGTATGGCGGAAAGATAGAGGTTTGGGAGAAATAAGTATCCCGCGATCACTAGTGGCCGCCGGACAAATGAGTGACGCTCACGGGCGTTTTGTTTATTTTGAGACCTAAAAGTAAAAAAGTCATTCATCACGAGTTTTCGTCTGGTTTAATCAAATTTTATTTATTTTTAATCAGGTAAATGTCATTCTTCCATATAATTATAGTACTTTTAATATGCACAGAGATTCTCGGTATAATTCTCACGGTTTTTTTATAAACTCACTTTTATTTTGAAATTCCGAGTTGGGGTTAGTTGAGCATAGTTGCTAAACTTGTTCTGTCACTAAGACAATTATCATTAACTTCTAGAAATTAATTATTATTTTTAAGATTTAAGCTAAGTCTATGAGTAATAATATAAAAATACTGAATATAATGGTAAAATAATTCCTAAGATACGATATTGTTTTGTTGATTCTACTTCTCGTTAATTATTCAAAGCAAATTACTATAAGTTTTGTTTTCTCTGTCAATTAAGATTATAAATATAGAACTGGTTATTAAAAACTTATTTTATTTCATCACTAGTCGACATTGAACCTATGATTTCATTATACTTTCTTAGTGCTCAACTTGCCCTAACCATAGGGTACATTGAGCACACTTGACTTTTTGCATTTAAACGGCTGTAGCTTTTAAATTATACTCATTACCAAAAAATAGTATTAACACTTTTGTTAAGCGATAAACAACAAATCCATTAAGCCGTATAGCAATTTATTGAGACTTTTCATTGAGGATGTACATTCGTTTAAGTAAAAATTTGCTCAACTAGCCCCGCCCTACCCTATTTAGTATTTAGCATCAAAAGTTTCGGGTCCTGATTTGACTCATACTTCAGTACTACATTAGAAAATTTCAAGATCACAAGTTAAAAATAGATATAAATATATTACAATTTACCACGATATCACAAATAAACATGTGAAATTATCTTTGATAATACATTTTATTATTGTTAACATAAAAAATAATTTAAAGAAAAATACAGAATAACACAGAAAATATGATACAACAATTAATATGACAAAAAGTTATGACATTTTTTTATTTATTATTAAATGAATAAAAATAAAATAAATAAAAAAGCTCTTCTCATCGAGACATATTATTCGTTTGCAACGCAGAAGCAAGTACTTTTATCAAGTAAAAATTAAAAACGGTAACATCCGATTTTTTATGAAATAGTCATGCTTAAACTATCATTGAAAATACATAACAGAAGTATATTTGTTTAATATTAATTTTGTGGTTGTGAGCTTTGTTGTTTAGTTTACAAGATTTTAATATATTTTTCAAGTATACGTTATTTACTTATTTTATAATATGTATTGTGGATGGGGTGAAAAGAACCAATTGAACTTGACCCTGGCAATAGCATAAAATTTAATACATAGTACATAAAAAAGTAAATTTAGTTAGAAAAAGCAAATTTACAAGCCATGAATTGAATTAATACTATTTATAACTCTGCTGATGAATATTTCTGACGAAATACCAGATCAAATCAAGTATACAGTGTCATATTTGTTAAAATGAAAAATAAAACAATGCATCTGTTCGGCCCCTGGCTGTACCAACACCCCGTTTATATGTAAAAAAGTCTAAGTGTGAAATGTTTGAAGAATAGCTAAAAAACATAAATGTACAAGGTCTGGGAATAATACAATAATTGGGGAATTTTAGTAAAAATAGTTAGATACTTATTAGTTTGATATGACGTATTCGCTTTGATGTAAGTGATTTGGTTTTTACAGTATAATTGTCAGAAATCAAATTGGACATTTGTACCCCGTCCTACCTTACTCTTAAACTTAACAGATAAAAGTTTGTATTAACCTTTACAGTTACCACGTATCTTGCTTCTGGTAAGTAATTCTCTCTAATTTATCATAATAAAAACCCAATGTTTCTATGAATACAATTTTTACAAATAAGATAAACATAACTTTTAATTGAAATACATTTATACATCTTATGAGCGCATTTTTTACAATGGTCGTACTCCATACAATCTTCGTATTGAACATCATCAAAAAAAATTATAATTAGAGTTAGAATAACTCTATACTAAATGGAACTCTATGCTCTTTATTAAATCAAGCAGATTTTATAAGACTTTAATATATTTTGCAAGTATACATTATTTAATTATTTTATATGAAATGTTGTTATTTTTAAGTTAGATTGAACAGTTTTTTTAAATGCTCTCTATAAAACCACACGTGAGTGGGGTAAAAATACCAATTGAATCCTAACCCTGGCAAAGGTTTAGGGAAAATACGGACAAAATGGCATATATATGGACAAAATGACATAGTGGGCTTATTTATGAATTGGCTAGTTTTATTCACGTTTCCGCGACTGTATAAATAAAGAAAGCCACAATAATAAGGTGACCATACATCCCGGACAGTCCTAATTATTCGCCTTGGGTCCCGGATTTTTCTAAAAGCAATATTTGTCCCGGTTTTAGGTGTTTTGTCCCGGATTGTCCCAGATTTTAAAAATGTTTTGATTGACTATATATTTTTAAATATATTTCAACTAGAAAATTTGAACCCAAAAAATTTGCATATAAGTTTTTAGCTCACCAACACCCAAATTTTATGCAAAAAAAATATGGTCACCTTAATAATAATAATCCTGTCAGATGTTGAGCGTCATTGTCACAGTCTTGTCGGAGTAATCAGTTCAAATGTGCTTCGCGCCTTGAAAAAAAATATTTTGAAGATGTTTTTCTTGTTTTTTTTTGGCAACCTATTTATTGATATTCGTAACTATTTAAATTAAAATCAATTAAATTATGCCAGTATTAGAGATTACGATCAATAATCAGATTCTCAGTGGAATTTGATTAATTACCATAATCAAACTCATAGTTTCTAGGCATACAATTTTTACAAATAAAATAAATACAACTTCTGATTGAATTACAGTTTATAAGCGAATTTTTACAAAGGTCGTACTCTATACAATCTTACAAAGATTGTTGATAAAACGTCGTCAGAAAAATGTATAATTAGGGTTAGAATAACTCTGTATCAAACAAAATCAAAATCTATGGAAAAACTCTTTATTAAATCAAGCAGAAGCACAATTTTCTTTGAAAAAATTCCATTTCAATACTGACATTGGAGATACGTACCCTTCGATTGCTGACAAAAAAATAATTACATCAAAAACATGAAAACCTATTCATTCATTCGTAATTAATTCTCATCAATATTTCCGACTTTTCCACAATATTTTTAGATAATTATCAACTCATCAAACGGCGTGCTTTGCATAATTAATACCTCTGAAAATGAAAAAAACACAACCCCCATCCCCTGGAAATACATTCGTTTTATGTCATTTTCTCCAGCGGGTATAATGAATTATAATTCTTTATATAATGTTTCATCGGGGCCGAGTTTAGGTACACAGGGGCATCATTAGTCATATGTACGTCAGGTTTGATTATAAAGCGAGCGTATTATATATATTTTTATGATAAAAAATGGATACCATTAATGTGTTGCGTTATATTATTCGTTCCACGTAAATACATCATTTGTATTGTTCGGGTTGTATCGTGTTTTATATTTTCGTTCTATTTTTTCGGATACACTTTTTATCGGAAATTACAGCAGCGCCGGGGTTTATGTAAACGCTAATGCACCCGTTGTAAAAAAAATCTAGGCTGATAAATTTAGAATATTCCGAGCGCGTGCTATTGATTTTTTTATGCTAAGTTAATTTAATAACTTAATGGCGGTAAATGTATAGGATGAAGGGTTGTTTAATGTGTGAAAGGTTGCTTATATTTAATCATAATAGAGATTGGCACGTTCCTATTAGAAAATAATTTACATTTTTAACGAATAATATTTTAAAATAAAAATCTTTAAAATACATTTCAAATATATTTATTCATAATTATTAACTTTATATATTGTTTCCAAAATCATTAATTTTCTTCATATATTTTATATCTTATATCTTGATTTTGTGATTCCTCACATTTCAATAATTCTGAATATTTAATGTGAATATTAGAACATGTTTATATCAATGCGGAATTAGTTGAGAAGTTTCCAACCTTAACCGTTGTTGTATCGGAAAATTTCTCGAAGTATTCAGACTGCCTGTAAATATTAATATGTTTGAATATAAAGGCAATAATTTATGCCCTTCGTCCAAATTTGTCTGTATTTCCCGTTTTAAAGAACTCAATTTTGTTGCTTTTTGTAGATTAGTTTCAAATGGTGATCAAATCTAGTAGTGCATGGCATCGTGCCTTAGAGCAAATTGTTGGAACTTCTCGTACCATAATTAAATATTCGAGAAAAAAAGATTTGAATCAATAAATATTGATCAATAATTAATATCAATTGTTTTAAATATTTTCAATGAAAATTACTATAAATAGTATATATTATTATTTATTTTATTTATTTATTTATTCATAAGCAAGCCGTAATAAGTAATTATAATTACTATATATTTTATACTACAAAATATATTTATTCGTTTATATAATATACGATGACGATCTTTTTAAATGAAACACTTGAAAATGTTTACTTTAAGAAGAAATGCTAAATGATTCCATCTAGAAATTGGTTTTAACCGTTTAAGTTCACTAATGAACTTTAAAAATTAAAAATCTTGGTACGAAGCCCAAAATTATAACAATATTTGTTCTTATTATCAAAACATCTATGAAATACCTGATAAATTTATGTGCATATGTCTAATGATCATTTTAAACCACCAAATATCTTTTTTTTGCTAAACCTGGCTACCCAAAATATAATAAATTCTTCATTTTGTCAATACAAATAAAATATTTTTGAATCACTCCAATAGGGCGTTCCGGGACATCAAAAACTGAATTACCAATATTGGCATTTTTGCCTTGTATCTTCGAAATGGCTGAACCAGTCTTTGCCAAAAACTAACTAGCACGTGTCTACATCAGTAGGAATCAAATGTTTCATTCAAATCGGTTGATCGGTTGAAACCGTGGACGAAAAACTGTATCCAAACATACATACATACATACACACAAATAAATATATTTTGTAGATTATATTCAAACTCATATGTCAGATTTGATTCAATATTGATTATTAGGATTGTACACAAAAGTTTGCCTATTTGAAAATGGCTTAATTCATTATAAACGCAAAAGGTGCTTTACGGTAAAGACTATTATCCTTATATTAAAAACATGATGTACACGCCCATTCTAGTTAAATTAGTATTGATTTTTCGTAACTTTATTGTAATTAGAACTCCATGACAAAATTTTGTCAAATGCTTAAACTCAAAATTGACTTAAAAAAAACTCTTTTCGTTGTCATTCTTACAAATGATTTATATGGAAACCATTAGCTATAGTTTAATATAATGAATACATTAATTCTAGACAAAAAAAAACTATTTAAGACAAACATTAAGAACAGAAGATCAGATTTTAATAACCAAAAAAACATTTAATTCGTAATGATGGGGAAAAGTGTTGATTAGTTTGGCAAAGGCAGGTCCAGTCGTTTCGGAGATACGGAGCAAAGAGTGCAGAAAATAGAAATCCAGTTTTTGAGAGAACGGAGGATCCAATCTGCATGATCTCAAAAACATTCAATTTGTATTGACATGAAGAAGTGCTTAGATTTTGGCAAAAACAGGTCCAGCCGTTTCGGAGATACCAAGCTAAATGTGCAAAAAATAGCAGGTTTTGAGAGAACTAAGCATCCAATTCAAATGATTCAAAAAACTTTCTGCAAAGTAATTGCTTTTGTAAAAAAAAAATATTTCAACTTTCTCATAAAAAAAATTTATTCGTCTATCGAAAATAATTGAGATTTTATTGTAATTATGGCTAAAGTTCTAAAGTTCACTTACATACTTTAAATAAATAATTTTAACTTTGTAATTCAGGTTACATAATACTTAAAAATATTAGACAATGTTCTTCATTTTAAATCCAATTTTAAATCCGAGTTTATTTAATTTTTATAAAAAAGAATAACGAAAGTTATATTATTTATAATAATCTATTTAAAAACATTCAATATTCCTCGAATATTTTACTTAAGGCACGATGCCATACATCACTAGTTATTTCAAAATTAAAAAAAAAAGAATCAAAAAAATTTTTTTTTGTAATATTGAAATTTATAATTCCAGCTTAGGTTTTAAAGCTCTCTTATATACTTTACATAAATAGTTTTAACTTTGCAAATCATGCAACATTGTCCTTCATTTTAAATCCGATTGATTAGGTTTTAATTATTTACTTTAAATAATAGAAGCTACAGTATTTGTAATAATCTATTCGAAAATATTCATTATTCCTCGAATATTTCATTATGGTACGGAAAGTACCAGCAATTTGCCTTAAAGCACTCTACCATACACCACTAGTTTTTGTATTCAGTTTATACCAGCTCACCAGATGTATTGATTTGACTTGCAAATTTCCTTTCCAAAAACGCTGGTACTCCCCACAAAATCAAATCCGCATAAAAATTTATAGGATATGAATATTTTCTTTTTCATCAAAAACTTTCCCAGCCATACTTTTCCGGGAACAGTTAGAGAGCCCTATTCGTGTGCCTGCGCTCCGGTGCTCCGGTCGCTTTTAATTAAAACTAGGTCCCACTCGCTGTTATAATATTCAGTTATTTCCATGATGATCGGGGTAATCTTCTCGGCGCGCTCACACGCCTTCGCGCTGTTTGCGACCTAATGTGTGATACATCTGAATATTGCAGAACCCTCTAGGAATTTATAACCCCTGGCTAAATCATCTTTTGACGCAATACATGAATATTAAAAACTTTGCGGTGTACGAATTAACTTGGTTACAGAAAATTTAATCAAGGATTTTGATTGGTTGTGTACTATAACTACATGGATTAGATTCTGTAGTTACTGTAGTAATTTTTAATTTATGTGAAGAATAATATTTATTTACATGCATTGATCGTTAGATTTAGAGAAAATGTGGCTAAGTTCTAGGAACTAAATTTCTCTCTAGTAGTAACTACTGATAAACCTAAACTTTATAAAACTTTGAACCAAATGTTAAAGGTATGTATATTTTATTTTAACTGCCGTATTATGTTATTAATGCGTAATACAAACCGTTATGATTTTTTTTTTTAATCCGGTATAATAACACACATAACAGCATAAAAATCTTAGTTTTTTTATAAAAAAAAGGCATTCTGAATACTACTAAGTAAATTTAACTTTTAAAAACGCTTCATCTAATAATTTACGACTAATATACTATGTAGCTGTGCAACTAAACTAAATTTTACGTTATCTAAACTGCTGCTTTTGCCTAAACTACTACAGTTCATCACAGGTGTGATGTGCAATTTTTGTTTGAAGTCATAGCGATAGATTAAAGTTAATTTATTAATTCATTGAAGAATACCAAACTTGTCATATAAAAAGTTTGGCTGACTTCTTAGGCTACTAGTCAAACGAATGCATACTTAAAAAATGACATTAAAAATTACATAGGCTGTGTTTAATTTCCTAGACGGATGGTGGTCCCAGGAAGCATACTGACTTGTAGATAATACTTGTGATGGCATGTTGCTGAGAGACATAAGTATAAAATATAAATACATGAAAAAACCTTAAAAATATTTTTAATCTAAATATAAAGCCTTTGCCAAAAATTAATTAGCCAGACTCATCGTCAATACGAATTAAAAGTATTTTACTTTGAATCAATGTAATCGAATATCTCGTTCTCCAAATTCCCATTTTCTGCTCTTTTTGCTCCATATCTCCGAAACGACTGGACCTGATTTTACCATAAACTATTCACCAACCACATTTCTCTATCAATAGGAATCCAATGTTTTTTGAATCATTAAAATCGATTGATCCTTATGACTGAAATCGTGGACAAAATATTGTATCTATAGAATACTTTACTCGTGGACAAAATATTGTATCTATAGAATAACTTTTTTCTAGAGAATGCCAAATAATTCAGAAACCTGAAATGTAAAAAACATCCATTCGTTATTTATGGACGATTACTATAACTTGTCCTACGGGAAATTAATCAGATGTGAAGAACATATTTTAATAATATTAAACTCTCGCTTCAAAGGGCGGATTATATCTGTAAATAAACCTTTGCATTTACAAATTTTAAAATAGATGGTAATAAGTAACGATTGATATTTTTGTCCAGAAAAAATAATAAAGGATAATCAAACTACCAAATCTTAAATTCGGAATTTATAGAAATAAAAAGGAACGTATGGGTACGTCTTGATCATTTTTGTACACAACAATATATAATAAAATTCTATCATAAAATAATATAAAAAGTTCCTAACAGATTTTATCATTGATTCATGTTTACTAGTACCTACTGAACAGTTTTTGTAAATGTGATATCATTTATTAATTTTTTAGTGATATATTGTCCATGAGTAGTTTTATTAATTATATTAAATACAAGTTTCTGTATTAGTCTATTCTATAATTTGAACTTATTTTATACAATTTCTAGTTTTAGATTATTAATTTTTTAATTAAAAATAGTTCTAATTGTCAAAATACCGTTAATCTTGATTTTATTCTAATTAATGTATGATTTAAAAGATTGCCAAATAAAGGATTATAAAAAGTTCCTGTTGTATATGATTTAAGAGATTGTATAATAAAGGATTATACAAAATATTTTAAACATTGTTAAAAAGCAGTTTTTTTATTTGGATTTCTTGTTAGGAGCTCTCTTTTATTCATCTTTTAGAGAACCTGATATCAATCAGAAGTAATATGAATTTTTACTTGAAAACATGAATCAAAATATTTTTTTTCAGTTTATAAAGCTTTTTCCGGCTTTTCTGTATTGAGTTTAGTATATATCATTATTCGAGGATAATCACAATCATGTGATTACACAATCATTAATACACATATATATATATATATATATGTATGTGTGTGTATATATATATATATATATATCCATACCTATTTGTATATATCTGTATTACTTGTTTATGCAAGATATAAGCCGGCTTAGAGCATTTGCTGCATCCATTACCTAGTAATCTGTATGAAACTATTTGACATTTAATCTGTACAAATGTTACCAACCAGAGTTATACTTTGATGTACCAAATTCATTAGTAACTTATGTCAACTTGGTCTTTAGCAATTCGAATCAAATAAGTATTTATATTCATAATCATAATAAAAATATATGCATTGTCCTGCGGAAACTCCATGATGTATTGTATGCAGCAGAACCCATATGCACTGCAGTAATATTTTTCCATTATTAATGATATGTTTTCATAAATATAAATTATTTTTGATGATGTAAAATATGTAAAAGACGATTGATGTACTGTTTTTGTGATTGGTAGCAGCGATTTGCAATAATGAATGTTTGACATTAAAAATGGTTAATGCCTGAAAGTATTTGATAGAATACAAGTTCGTTTGCATATAAAATTTAGAGAAGAAGGTTCATATTCATTTAAAATATCGTTTAACAATTGATTGAAGAATATTATATAATCATTTTGATGTTCCGAATCAAAAACTTTTTTTAGTCAAATAATTTTCATATAAACAAACTCAGCCACTCAAACTTTTGTTTGTCTATGAACATTTTTAATTTATATTCATATATATTGAACTATCTTTTTAACAACTAGGAGCAAGAAGGCGATAAATTTATATGATTCTGAGATATCAATAATAAAGTAGTAAATAGAATCAATATCAATATCAAGATCAATAAATAAGTATACAGTAAATAGAAAAGTAGAAAATGATACAGGTATGATATAAAGTCTGTTAGGATAGACTTAAATGGACTAGAATGGATGGATAGAATAGATGGACAGGTAAATACATGGATTTGTAAACTGATTAACAGATAGACAGGTAACAAGATAGTAGACAGGTAAACATGTTAATAGTAAGACAGTTAAATAAGGGGACAGATATACAGATATACAGATAAACATGTCGACAAGTAGACAGGTAAACATGTGGACAGACAGGCAGGTAAGCAGTTAGACATGGGAACAAGTATATTTGAAAACTCAAAGGAAATTAGAAAAGTGTACATTTAGGGTAGTTGAGAGAAAGATTGCTTGACAGGTAACTCTTATATAAATCAGAACATCATTATTGATTAACTCGATTTTTTAAACTTATCAGGAAGTTCATTCAACCTAACTCATCGCAAAATGCCACTCCAAATAAGTTAACTTCCCGTATAGTAAGTAATCGCAAATAATCTAAAATGAAAATTTTTGCTTATCTTTACGTTTCAAAGGTTTCTGAATATTTTGGCATACCTTAGAAAAAAAAATTATGTGTCTGTGTGTGTGTATTTATGTTTGGATATAATTTTTCATCTACAATTTTCTATACATTCTACATTCCTATTGATGAGAAGACTTGCTGATTAGTTTTTAGCGAAAACAGATCCAGTCATATTAAAGATACGGGTCATAAAGTTTCAAGAATGGTAATTCAGTTGTTAACATAACGAAAAGTCCGAATTGAATAATTCAAAGAACATTTTAGTTGTGTTGGTGATTAAATTTTTGGGAAGGCAGGTCAAGCGGTTTCGGAGCTACAGAGAAAAAAGTAAAAAAAATGATATTTGGCGGTCAAAAATGATCATTAGACATATGCACATCAAACTATCAGATATTTTATAGTGGTTTTAAAAATGAGTACTAATTTTGTTACAATTATTTTGGTACCAAGATTTTCAATTTCTAAAGTTTACTTATACGGTTCAAACGAATTTTAACATTTTTCAAAACATTTTTTTTCAAAATGTTCAAAAATATACAAAGTAGTATACTTGAAATATGAATTTCAAATTCACAATTTAGTTTAAAAATGTATATATTTCATATGTGTTATAAAAATATGGTCTCTGATATATTCATTCGGCATCTCTTGTTAAATGTAAACATTCTTGAATGTTTTGAACGATGAGATCATCACAGTATATTATATGAATGATGAACAAATTGACTTCTATGATGATATATATATTTTATATTTAATTATAATTATTGATGATTGATTTTTTTCATAGAATATTTAATTCTGATACGAACGAATACGAATCATGCCTCAAGGCAAATTGCTGGAACTTTTTGTACAAAAAAATTTTTTTTTTTAAAAAGATTAACATTTTTGAGAAAAATTTACTTTGAAAAAGATAGATTTTTTGAGAAACTATAAATTTTTGACAAAAAATTACTTTTTTAAAAAAAGACTTTTTGAAAAAAAATGTTTTCTTTATTTTGAAATAGTTTAGAAAATCTGAACTTTTTTAAAGCAATCGTACTGCTTTAACTGCATAGAGACTAAATATCAAAGCGCGTAAGCGCCATGTCGCCGTGTAACGGATAAATTTTGGGACGGAATCCAATGTAAACAAAATTTATACTTATTGTTAAAATCTCTATAAAATATCTGATAATTTTATGTGCATATGTCTAATGATAATTTTTGACCGCCAAATGGCTTTTTTTCTTTTTCACTAGACCTCCGAACCGCTAGACCTGCCTTCATAAAAATTTAATCAGTTCTGCGTCTTGTCAATACAAGTAAAATGTTTTTTGAATTATTAAAATCGGGCGCTCGTTCTCTTAAAAACTGAGTTACCGTTTGTGGCCCTTTTTACTCCGTATCTTCTGAACGGCTAAGCCTGCTCATTACTAAAACTAATCAGCACGTATTCTTATCAACAGCAATCGAACGTTTTTTGAATTATTGAAATCGGTTGATCCGTGTTCCCGAAATCGTCGACTATAATTTGTATCCGCACACACACACGCACTCATACATCCATTTTTTTAAGGTATGCCAAAATGTTCAGAAACCGCTGAAACGTAAAAATATATAAAAATTTTCATTGTCGATTTTTTTGCGATTACTATAACTTATTCTACGGAAAGTTAATAATACATAGTCTTACGGGTTTTACATAGAACTAAAGCACAAACCTGAATTCTTTCAACAAACTGAACAAACATAAGCTGAAACGTAAACCCGTGTAACAGGCATAACGGGTAAGCACGGCGTCAACAGCAACACGCAAACCCGTAGCCGTCGCGGTCGGCGACGAAACTTCATTACGGATTCCTTTAGATTAATCGCATTCAAACAGAACTACACTTCATTTCTGGCTTTACGACCGTATCAAATTCCGGTAAATATGTAAATAATTAAAACGGCATTAAAAACACACCCTTGCGTGCCCTTGAGAGACGACCGAGCAGCGACGAAAGCAGTAAAAAACAAGCAATTCGACCTTTCGCCACGCGATTTTCACGCCGAGAGATTTTATTAGAGTGCCCGTCCGTGTGAAAACCAGACTCAAAATTATTCAAACCTAGATTTTCTCCGTGGGACATGCAAACTGAGAGCTAGCAAGAAAATAATATAATCTCTTTTAAGGCATTGAAAGGCCATAAAAATGTTCTAAGTTTTGCTGTTTCACTAGCATAAATGATTTTTTTCACATAATCTGAATTATTTAAAATTTACTATTTTTTTGAAATATTTGCAGAATTTGGAGAGTGGTATTTCATCAGGGTTTTCAGTATCAAATGAATTAGTATTGGGTTCAATATTTTGAGATTTCGTAATATTAAGCTAAGCTAAAAAATTAATAATATTTAAGGGTAAGGCTGCGCAAAACGTACACCGCATTGCTATAATAGTTAGTAAATTTAAATAAGAAGAAAATCTTTGTCGTTTATTTAAATTAAATTGAATTTATTTAATTAAAATTAAGATTTATTCAAGTATGTACTTCTACGTTTATCAAAAATCTTACGTCTTAGTCTACCCACATATAGCTTTAGAGGTACCACTATCAACTACTAACATGTCTTTGGGTGCTAAGAATGGAAAGGTTGGTTTAGTAATTTAAGCGAAATCTACAAGCTTTATTGAAATATTAGTTCATCCTATTTATTATAAAAAATCTTTAAAACGTTCTTTATCAAATTGAAACCAGTAAGGAATTTTGCTAAGGTACGACAAATTTTAATTTTTTAAATTTACCTTATCTATCCTATTTTAAATAAATTTTGCTTTAATATTAAAACTTGACTGAGGATTTTGTTTAATAAATCTCAAATAACGAACCTTTGAGCAAATTTTGTGTTGTGAGTCCAGACGTTTTTTAAACAATTTGCTGTATAAATGGAATAGGAAACTTTCGGTCATAATTTTAGTATTGTTACTGCCGTAAGTTTTTTTTAGAAGTAAATTATATTTAGGGTTTTTAAGTAATTTGTTTAAAAATTAGCATTATAAACTTGGTAATTTACATTTCCTTTATATAGAAAATTTGAATCAATATGTAAGCAAAATAAGTTTTAAAATGTTTATTAACATTTAAGTTTGTTTATTAACATATTTACAAAATGGCAAATCCCATTTTCGCACTTTGAACAAAATATTAAGAAAATTGAGTTCATATTGCCGTAGTACTAAATTGTTCCGAATATAGGTTTATAAGTGATATTTTTTTATATGTTATATTATAACTGAAATAAATATTTGATAAACATTAATTATGATTTTTATAAAAGCTATTTTTACAAAATTTTATTTTAATATGTAATTCAAAATGTCGATCAGCTCCTTTACTGGTAGAATAAATGTGCCTTTGTCAACAGAAAGAATGTAGACTCAGACTGGATCTTATCTTAGAAGAAAATCATATGGAAATGGATTTCATTATAAAACTTTTTACATGCGTCACTAGGTTACTGTGCTTACATGATATCATTAACATAATCTGAAGAAGAAAATAATTTTAAATGCTCAAACTATATCTAAAAATAAGAGCAAGTGCTTATTACATAGTAATAGTGACTATGGGCAACGTTTTTTGTCACATGTTTATATTGCTAGATATAGTAATAGTTTATGTGAATAATATAAAAGGGCCTGATCGTCCTTTGCGAATCTTAGTTGATATTATCGTATCGTTTTTGAATTTTCAAAATCGTTTCAGAATTGTTTGTTAAAACATTCATCATTTTTTTATTTCTTTGTATCTATCAGAGATAAATTTGGCCCTGCCAAACGCAAATCACTATTGAGTTTCTTTAAGTAGTTTTTTGCATTTTTAAATAGATATTTAAATATGTGTAAAATAGGTTTGTACAGCCGTTTCCAAGAAGACTTGCAGTAAAAAACATTTTCACGAATATCATTTTTGATTCATACATGAATTTGAATAACTCTGATTATGAATTAAAGCAGTAGATGAAGAGTTAGAATTTAAAAACAATTTAAAAATTCAAGCAGTTTTTAATAACTTTTTAATTTGTTTAGTGAATCTCGAGATCTGCTGATTAAATTTCTACGAAAAAAAGATAGTTTGTTCCTGTATCTACTTCTCTACTAAAAATACTTACTAAAAACAAATGTTTTTTAATTTACTTACAATTAATAAATTTTATAAAAAATGTGGTGTTGCAACTTGTTTCAAAGTAATTCTTTACAAACATAATTCGATAATAATAACTAAAATGATAGTACCATTTTATATTACATGTCTAAAATGACAGATCTGCACAGTTCTGTTCATTGCGTCGACTTGCTGCAACGGCTATGATAATTTCATGCAAGAAGATTTACATGTCTAATAAAGACAAAAAATATTTTATTATTGTTTAAAATTCTATTGAAATAAGCCTACTAACCATTTGCACTCGGTTGCCGCCACTCCGGCGGCAAAATACGTACAAAATCTGCAATTAGCGAGCGGTATTCATCTCTGTTATAAATAGCACCTAGCTCCTCTATATTTAAAACTAATATATAAAACCAAAGATTTATCAAAGACAAAAAATAAAACAAACTTTATTACAGTTATATTTATCTTTTGATATTTAGAAATTCATAGTTTCTTTATGTAAATTGTAATAAAATTTAAATATTTTGCAATAAAACATTTTTTATTGGTGAAAATAACATCATGATTCTACTCTCTATTATTATCTAATATGAACAGTAGTAATATCTGATATAGATTTTTAAGACTTGCTTATAGGTAAATATCTAGATTTTCGTGCAAGTCCTAAACATCTATATTAGATTATACGACTATTCATATTAGAGAATAATAGAGCGTAGAAGTATGATGTTATTTTCATAGAACCAATAAAAATATTTTATTGCATAATATTTGAATTTTGTTACAATTTTGTAAGAAATCGTGAATTTCTAAATTGAACAACTAAACCTGAATCAGGAGTTCCAGGTTCGATCTCGCTTCGAGCAGCCTAATGTCAAGCAGTAGTGACAACGGTATTATAGATAGCAATATGTTTCCAAGTAAAAATAGCCTTGATCTGGAATTGCTGCATCAATAAAATGTGCACTATTATAAATAGTAATAATAATAAATGATAATTGATAAAATAATAATAATAATTGATCACAAGTAGATGCAAAAATTATTTGGGTTGAAATCTATAAAAATATGAACTTAGTTATCAGGTATTTAGTATTGGTAATTAGTGAAAACCATTACAACAGCTCATAGAACCCTCAATTTCTGATCGCTGGTTAAAAAAATTATGATTTTCAAAACTTAACAAATATTACAGAACCAATATCATTGAATTTTGACGATAAGCAGTGAATGTTTGCGAGTAGTAATTATTGTGTTTAGATATTGATAATTGCAAAAGTACTTTAATCAGACTTTCTGTACACACTTCCAAGCCTACAATTTTTGTAGCCATATTCAATATAAGTGTTTATTCAAAGGCAACATATAATTTTCTTAAAATAAACTGCGTTGATCGAATATCCTTTCTCTATTTCAAATCAATTGCAATAATATATTTTTTTCAATCTAGTTTTTCTCTCAAAGCAAACACTTGGCAAAGAAACACTTGTATATTTGCGGTAATTCCATCAGAATTACTCCGAAGCAATTCAGTTTAGTGATTTGCAAGCACAAGTGCCCACTACAAGCTGTTATCGTCCGCGATAATCGTGTCGGCGCATTTACATTCTAAGGGCGTCCGTGACGAGAAACAAGCCGCGATCGGAGATTAGACTGCGCCACGTCCGGATTTCAGATTTATCTCGATTTAAATTGAATAAAATTTAATTATACCGAATTCATTACACCGTCTGCTAGCGATTCGATTTTGTGTGCAAATTCTCAAGTCGAGCGGACACTGCATTTTGTAGACGATGTTATTTTCACGAATAAGATATGCCGAATCTACCATTGAATTCCTGTAAAGTATTCCCAAAATAATATTTTTTTGCTTACTAATATCATAATACTAGTATGTCATATA
>NW_020536999.1:65092062-65107102 GCF_003426905.1 Ctenocephalides felis
GTGTGCGGGCTCCAAAGATGAGGGCGCCTTCTCGACGAAGTTCGTTTGCGTGATGGCTTGTGATATCAAAATCAATATAAACAGATTAACCGCAAACACGTAACGCCAGTATCTAACATGTGCGGGCTGCAACTGGGCAACTTCTAGGTCCATTGTTTATCCTTGATTCGGAATTCTATTAGACCAGAAAATTAGACATCGGTCAAGCAAAAAAATCAAGACAATACGCTATGTTATACATGCATAAGGTGACTTCATAAAAAACAGTGCCAATAATTTTTATTTTTTATAAATCCTCAAATTATAAATAAGTGTATAATTTGTAAATGTCAACACAGTTGTATAAAATTGATAATTTGATGGTACCGCCAACCTGCTGAATTGTTTTTAGCATTTGTTTCTAAGAAGCAAATATATGGTAAAGAAAGAAGCTAGATATATTTATAAGATCGTATACATGACCGCCAAATGATGACTCCGTATCTAATATTATGACGACAAAAACTAAATAAAACTTTATTAAAAATATACTATGGTTGTCACCAATTATGGTAATAATAATGGTTGTCACGGCAGGTACTTTACAACATGGTGTGAGGCACATCAAAATCAAATAAATGATTCCATTTTCTTATTCATTTATTCTTACTCTTATTATTTTATTCCTGGGTTTTTACTTTGACATTGTAATGCGCTATCCTTTTTAAATTTAGCTTGCCATGCTTTTTGTTTCTGTTTTTAGGTTTTTAATTCCTCATATTAATTAACTCGGATATATGGGCTAAAGCTGAGTTTAAAGGTCCGCGGGTAAAGAGGACCACTACCGATATCTCAAAAATAAGTAAAGTTGAAAAATTTTTAACAACAATAATTGAAAGTAGAGGAGAAAAGATGTATCAACAGCCGCCACCCTGATTCTTAGGACATCGTTCAAGGGAGATTTTTTTTTTTTTTATTTTTCATAGCAAGCTATACAAAGTACATTCAGCTACATAAAGAGATGTTCACGGGAAATGTTTGGATATCCATAACAATTTTTTTTCTTTCGTTGTTATTAGTTTTGGTTGGGAGCACTGTTGTTCAGTTTACGAGACTTTAATATATTTTTAAGTAAACTTTATTTAATTTCATTTATAAAATAAAACGTTTTATTTATAAGATTGATTATTAATTTTAAGTTAGAAAAAACAGTTATTTATAAAACTTTCATCTTGTGGGTTAAAAAAGACCAACCGAACTTCTACTCTGCCAAAGGAGTAAAAAGTGTAAAATAGCAAATAAAAAAATAAATTAAATTGAAAAGAGCTTACAATAGATAAATTAAACAGATGTTTATTCAATCTCCGCTGATAAATATCTCTTAGGAAATACCAGATCAAGGTATTCACAGTATTATCTCTGTAAAAATGCACCCATAAGATTAATATTTTGCATTGGTTGAATAATATAGCTATTATTTTGTAAAATAAGACAATGGACCTTTTTGCTCTCTGGCCATCCTAATTTATCCCGCCTATGGAGTAAAAAGGATTAGAATACAAGTTTTTTGAAAAACCCAACTTTGAATGGTGAATTTGAATGGCTGGGACATTTACTGAATATAATTAAATTGTCGTTTGTTTGATATGTGTTATTCGTTGTGAAATAATTGGTTTGGTATTAACAATATAATTGCTTAAAGTCAAATTGGACCTTTACTCCCCGCTTTACACTAATAATGAATAAAGAGGTAATGCTATAGCTAAAAACACTCAAAATACTTCTATCGCCTAATTGTCTAATTTAACAGATTGCTGTTATGATCGCAAAAAGAAAAAAAAAACCATTTAGTGTTTAAAGTTAAGAATTCACAGCTTTCAATAAAATTGAATCAACACGGCATAGCATATCAGTCAATATTTTTAATTGTATTCTACCTGTTAAATTCAGACCAACATCTTTAAAAGTAAATATAAAGCAGAGCTCTGCTCCAGATAAAACGATTAAAGCAACACAACATCGCAAAGCTTTAAAGCTCGTACTAATGTGTTCATGTAACTCACTAAAGATTAGTGTGTTTTCCCAATTTTTCAGATTATTAAGATTTTTCAGATTACAAGACATAGTTTTTTATATAAATTAAAGTATTGTTTATTGAAACATTATCTATTAAACTTATTGCATAGTAACAAGTTTTTTGTATAATTCTGAAAATGTACAAACATGTGTCTCTATGTAACGAATGAAAACGCAGTTATATAAATTGTCTTGTATGTTTTCTACGTATTCATATATCTGTGACTCAGAAAATACTTCAAAATATGATTCTTTACATTGTTTCAAATGACAATTTATCAAATGCTGAATGTACAAGACAAGAGTGCGTAGAACGAAGGGCACAAGCCAATTCTCCAGACCACGTCTCACGGACCATTATGTAAATATGTAAGAGCTTTACTAGTCGGAATATCAAATTTAGTGAAGATCTTACAAGTCTGCCGCAATATGTGTGCATAATACATCACTTAAACCCGTTTGATAACATCAGTCGTAATGCGAATTCAGGCAATTGGGAATTAATTAGTTATGTATCCAAAAGGACATAAATTACGCTAATATATAATAATAAACTTATTAACTTCACATAGGGTAAGTTATAGTAATGGGCCAAAAATCTAAAATAAAAATGATTGCATATCTTCACGTTTCAGAGGTTCCTGAACATTTTGGCATACCCTAGAAAAAAAGGAAGTGTGTGTGTGTGTGGTGTGAGTGTGTACGTAAGTGTGGATATAATTTTTAATGATTGAAAAAGCAACCGATTCCGACTAATGGTGATTAGTGCTGATTAGTTTTTGGGTAATGTCGGTGCAGCCATTTCTGAGATACAAATCAAAGAGTGCAGAAAATGAACTGAGTTTCGACGAGAACCTAGCATCCGATTGAAATGACTTAAAAAATATTCAATTCGTAATGGGAGAAGTGATAATTACTTTTTGGCAAAGACAGATCTAGCCGTTTCGAAGACATGGAGCTAAATGTGTAAAAAATGGTGGTTTTTGAGAGCACGAAGCATCTGATTTGAATGATTCAAAAAACTTTTTGCTTGTATTGACAGTGTAAAGAAACAATTAGTTTTTAGCTGAGGATCGTTCTTGCAAAAAAACAAAAAAAAATATTATTACAATTTTTTTTTTTGATTCACAGAAAATATTTCTTTTAAATATTGAAAATAATTCAGATTTTAATTGTAATTCTAGGTAAAATACTTGAAATGAATAATTTTAACTATGTAACTCAGTTTATATAATTTTTAGATTTATGAAAGAAGATTCTTCGTTCTAACTCCCCTTAGGAGGGGATAATCAAGTTTTGATTATTTACTTCTTAATAAACTTATATGAACATCATCGTCCAATTCATAAGCTCTTATATTTTGTCTATAAAATACGAAGAAAGATAGTTACAGTATTTATAATGATATATTTGAGAACATTTAGGTAATATTCTTCGAATATTTTATTACAGTAAGTTTTAGAAATTTACCTTAAGGCACGATGCCATACACCTCTTGTTAAAAAGTTATATATATATATATATATATATATATATATATATATATATATTAAAAGTGTGGGGAATCAAGGAAGCTTGGAATTAGACAGAAACAAAATCACTTGTCATTTTGATCACAAAATTTTATAATCAATAAATTGTTTATATTTTTATACAAATGGAATTTATATTTTATATTCATAAATATTTTCCATACATGGTAATAAAACTTTAACTAATTCAAATATCAAAGCATAATAATATGAAATAATCAAAGATTAAGGTATTTAGGTAAATGTACAGATTTTGTGCCTCTTATCTCGATGATTAATTGTGCCTAATGTGCGATAGAAAGTGTAATAAAATATTTACAAGAGAAAATTAGATTTTGTAAAATTGTATGCATTTTTATGCTAGACCATTTTTAGTCGTAAAGTAAGTTATAGTAGGCGCAAAAAAATCGAAAATGAAATTTTTTATGTATCTTTAAGTTTTAAAGGTTTCTTTAAATTTTGGCATACCTTAGAAAAAATGGTTGTATGTGTGGATGTGCCTGCATGCATTTTTGTAAGTGTGTACGGGTACAAATTTTCGTCGACGATTTCGGAAATAACAGATTTGAGTGATTCAAAAAACCTTCGATTCTTATTGATACGGAAACGTGTTGATTAGTTTTTGGACAAGACAGGTCCAGCCTTTTCAAAGGTACGGGACAAAAAGTGCCAAAAATGTTAATTCAGTTTTTGAGAAAATGGAGCGTCCGATTTCAATAATTAACTAGCTGTAAGTGATATTCTGTCTTGAGGCTATTATGGCATCGTGCCTTAAGGCAAATTGCTGGAACTTCCCGTTGAATACTGAATGTTTTCAAAAAGATTATTATAAATATTGTATCATTGTCTAATATAAAATAATAAAATAAAATCTGAAATATTTTCGACATACAAAAAACTAAAAAAAAAAAAAAAAAAAAAAAAAAAAAAAAAAAAAAAAAAATTGGAACAATTTTTTTTTTCAAAATCAATTATTTTGTTAAGACAAGCAGAAAGTTCTTTGAATCATTTAAATCGGACGCTTAGTTCTCTCAAAAACTGCTATTTTTTACATATTTCGCTCCGTATCTTCAAAATGGCTGGGCCTGCCTTTGCCAAAAACTAATAAACACTTCTCCCAATCATTACTAATTGAATGTTTTTTAGATCATTCAAATCGGATACTCCGTTCTCTCAAAAATTCGATTTCTATTTTCTGCACTCTTTGCTCCGTATCTTCGAAACGGCTGGACCTGCCTTTGCCAAAAACAAATCAGCTCTTTTCCCTATCAATAGAAATCGAATGTTTTTTGAACCATTCAAATCCGTTGATCCGTGCGCCCTAAAACGTGACTGGAAATTTGTATCCACACATACATACACACACACACATACACACACACACACACACACACACACATCCATTTTTTCTGAGGTATGCCAAAACGTTCAGAAACCTTCAAAACGTCGAGAAATGTAAAAATTTTCAATTCCGATTTTCGGCCCATTACAATAACTTACCCTACGGGAAGTTAAAAAACATTTTACTTGCATTTACAAAATAAAGAACTGATAAGATTTTTGGAAAGCAGGTCTAGCGGTTACCGAGATCGAGTGATCTATGAAGTACGAACCGATAAATGTACATGTTTAATAGTAAGTTTTATTGATAATTGATTAATATTTTCTCGAACGATCAATTATGGTACGGGAAGTTCCAGCAATTTGCCCTAAAGCACAATGCCATACACTACTAGTTTTAATTTGACAATGCCTCATGTCATCTATATGTGACATTAATAACTATCTAGCTTATATTCCATTTCAACGAAGGGTTTAAAATCAAAGGGCAAAATCCATCTGTATCAAATCGATGGCAAAGACCTGTTAGCAATTACGAAAACATCCGGCAGTATCGAATGGAACAAGTCCAGTATTAGTTTCTAAATAGAGTCGTCATTGACACGGCACCAGTAATTGTTCAATTGATCGATTTATACCAATCAGCGAGGGCCCGACACCGGGCTGCATCAAAGCGAATGCTCTCCCAATGCTCCTACAGGCCACATCCTATAGGGCTGGCAGAACCGATCTTCGAAAATCGAAAGGATCAAACATAAATATAAACATAATTATAATTGACAAATCATTAAATAACAAAATATTTTTTTGAGAAACAATAAATTACTCAGGCCTACAAAAAATTTGCCAAACCATTTTTTTGTATCAGCTCTAGTTTTGAACTTTGAAAGAAGTTGCCGAAACCAGGTCCATTCTAGGTCGTCACGGAAAGAACTTTTCACAGTGTCAACTTATGTCCCAACTAAAACCTATTGGGTCTTGTAAGTTTGTATGTACAAGTAGGCAAATGTCATTAAAATAACATTCTGAATTGTATTACTATTTTGTACTTTCATTCCTTATATACCATATCTTGAAAACTAAAGTTCATAGAAAAAAAACAATGTCATTTTTGAAATCAGCGTCCCAAATATACTGAAAAACAGCATTAAAAATCGTTTACAACATTTTCTTTGTTGGCTTGTGTTATTAATAATTAATTATAATGCTTTATTAGGTTTATTGCTTGGGTGGAGCGACTATGGCGGATGCAGAGCACGCCATTATGGAGTGCAAAAAATGGGAAAAATGTAGCCAAGAATAATGGAGGGGGAAATAGTAAGGCAAAAAATCTTCCTCTCAATTAATTTTAAAACATTGTTAACAAAAAATAAAGTATATGGTGCACTATATAATTATATACAATCTAATAAAATAAAATTGTAAAGTTAACTTATAAAATGTATATGACTAATGAACGTGTATATACAAAGTCAAATAAAAAAACAATAAAACAAATATATTGTAATACTTTTCTACTCCGCAAATAAACAAGTGATCAAGATTTGACCAGGGCTTTTTGTACTCAATCGGAGATCTTTTAAAGTAGGGGGTATGCACAAATATCAGTGCATTACTATAAGTTTAAAGAGTATAAGAATAAAACTTGTGGATTAAAGACAATTAAAGTAAATAGTATAATCTTTATGGTGACAGTGTAGTTCGTGCTTACAGTCCGCTAAATAATTAAATATTCGAAGTGATCTCCGCCAATTAAATTATTTTTACTACTGCACTTTATTTGTTCAGTCGAAGAATAATAATATCAGAAATGTTTAATGTTTGAGCAAATTCAAAGAAATTAAATATGCCAAATAGGTAAGGTTTAACCAAGAGATGTTACTATCAAATGCTTAACTAAAGCGACTTAAAATGTTATTACATTTCATATCAGATTTATTTGTTTTTTATTTTGATTTTGATTTGTGCATTTTTAAGTTTGTTTGTAATTTTGAGTAAGTTTTATCGTATCCAAGTAACTTCATTTCTAAGCAGCCACACTGAAGTTGTTTTTATCATTATTATTAATAATGAATATTTTATTTGTGAAGCGTATGTAGGTACTAAATTTTGGCTTATCAATGCATTTTTCAATTATTTTCGCCATTAATGGAAAAGATTAGTAGAACTTTTCGTATCGTAAAATATGAACATATGAATTCATTAATCTATAAAGCATGTATATATATGGATATGGATATATATAGAATGACATCGAAAACGCATGAAAATTGAGTCTTCAAATTATTGTTATTACAATTAAAAAATTATGTTACACTAATCTGTTAAACATATTGAAACCAATATCACATATTTCATTTTAAATAAGCATTGTTCACTTTTATCATGACAAAAAATGTTTTGTATTGCAAATCATAGATTCATACTTTGGTTTGCTGATCATATTTGTCCTACATAATTTTTTTATTGTATTTAAGAAATTGCACTAACAGTTTTAATTTGTCCCGTTCACAATAACGCCTACATTTAAAAATGTATGTTTAAAATTAGTAAAATTTTTCTTCACTAATTTTTGAGTTCAAATCATGGTACGTCCAACTTCATATCCAGGAGTAGTTATATCCGTTTACACTTGAAAATGAAGGAAGAAAGTCCAATTTTTTTTAAATTCCATGTCCAAGGAAAGAACAACATTATTTTACCTTTTAATAAAGCTAGCAGTTTAGCGGTTTTTAGAGTTAGCAGATTGTGTTTATTATCTATATTTGTTCAAAATAATATCTCTTTCATACCTTTAAAAATTATTGATTCAATATTTCAAATAATTTTCAATATCACTTTTTAACAATTAACAGGTTGATATTAATAATGAAGTTTTGTAATTTATCGACTTCACTTATTCCGGACTCTTAATTAATACTTTAACGTAATTAATATTTTTCATACTATTAACGTAATTAATATTTTTCATAATTACGTTAATATAAATATTTAAGCATTTATTAACAAAAATATTAGAAAATTATTATTTGTGCAAATAGAATCGGTCTTTTTTATTTTTGAACAGCAATGAGATCCTAACAGTTCTAAAAGGTTTTGTAAAGAAACGCGTCTCCTTATAGCTTTTTAGAAGGCAACGCAACAGTTTTGCAATTAATATTTCTCTAATGCTGATGATATATTTTAAATTTGACGCAGCAATGAAGAAAATAGCTATTTTGAAGTTGGAAACATATTTCAGATCATAATCATCATAATACGGAAATCATTTTAATGAAAATACTATCCTTTATTTTGTACTCTATTTTATTTATGTTTATGTTATGGTTAATTAATGTTACTAGAAGTTATATTATTTAGCAGTTGTAACAGATATTGTAATTAAAAGAAATCAGTTCATACCTTCCAGTGAAAATGAATATCTTTACTATTTGGATTAGATTTCAAATCTGGAACTTTGTGGCAGGAAATCCAAAATACTTACCACATAGCCTTACAACATATAAGATTCAAGTCTTTATCGCAGACTTAAATCTTATATGTTGGCAAGTGGTAAAAATATGGATAATAATTTTTCGATATCTTTGCCGTTCGTATATCCAGCACTAAATTCGCAAATGTGATCTATATAAATTGAACGTGCATGATGATATGCATATTTGGATGTGTGAGTTCGACTCACCTGGGTTATCAGGCTTTGCAAACTCAATATATATTCTGCGTGTGTGTGTTTGTGTGTGTGAGTATGTGTGTGTGTGTGTGTGTGTGTGTGTGTGTGAACTGACACGATATCGAAGCTCGTGCAACCCTACTGATTGCGGACCTCATTAGCAATGCACTTACTACAAACGTTTCAGATACGTTTAACTAAAAACATTTCGAAATTTCCATAGACTTGATGATAGATGAAGTCAAATTGAATGAATATGTTTGATTGAAAATAATTTACTTATCGATAGTTGAAATGAAATAGAGACACCCCTGAGTTTTATATTGAGCACACAATGACCTCCAATCGCAGTTTACTAATATGAGAGAAAATGTATTCTAATAATATCAATTATTAATCCTCTTCGTACACATCTCAGCCTCAGAAGTGTTTAAACGACTATTCGCTAGATTAAAAAAAAAAAAAAAGAATCTTGAACTATCGATTACGTTTTTAATGTAAAAACTTTAAAGACATGAAAAATGCTCTGAAAGAAGCGACTTCATAAAAATTTTCCATTTTGGAAAAAAAAAATAACTAAGCTTTTCTTCCACCAAAATAACAAGCAGATATAGTATTTTTCGAAAAAATTAGAGTAATATTAGGTACTTAAAAATTATTTATTTTTACGTATAAACACGACCCACTTTTGAATGTAAAAAATTATATTATTCATTAGGCGTATATATTTAATTATGTATTCAAAAGTAGGTTTGATCTTTATGGGAGACTACTGGTTTCAATTTTAACTCTAAAGATGGTGTTGCACTAGACCCCAAATGTGCGAAAAGAGTTAAAAATGATCAAAATATTAACTAGGGTAAGGGGCCTAAAAGCCCTTAATATAATCCTTAAGTATACTTTCTTTAATTCTTTTATAAGATGTGATGTTGATATTAAGATAGATTCAACCCGTAAATTGCCTCTATAAAATCTTACGCGTGATGCGTGAGGTAAACAAGGATCAACTGAACCTGGCAAACGTATAACTGTAAACTTTTTGTTTACAGTTATACGATTGCCAGTTAAATAGTAAACAAAAAGTAAATTAGATTGGAAAAAGCCCATTTCCCAAGAGATAAATTAAATAAATAGTTATTTCACCACTGCTGCTAAATATGTACTGACCAATGAATTTACTGATCAATGTTATATACAGTGTTATCACTATAAAAAGTAGCCATAAAATTTATATTTTACATTGCTTGAATAATAAAGCTATTATTTTTCAAGTTCATGTAAAATTGAAAATATAAATTATATTTGTTTAGACCCTTGGCTGTCCCATTTTACCACGCATATTGTATAAAAAGTATCAGGTGACAAATTTTTGAAATACAGCCAAAAAATATATTTCTACGATGATGAATAAGCTGGGAGTTTTATTGAAAATATTAAAATAATTGTTTATTTGATAGGTGTTACTTGTTTAGATATAATTGATTTGATTTTCACAATATAATTGCTCAAATTCATTTTGTGGACTTTCGTGCTACGCCCTACCCCACATATAATGTAGTGTGTAGTAATAAAATTAGTGCATAAAACACGAAGATAGACTAAAATTAGGGATAGAATTAGACAAAAACAATTATTTTACTTTCTTTTCCTATGTTATGACTCACACTGCAAACTGAAAAGCATTGTTAAAGTAATCTTATAGTTACTGTTAGACTAAAATTAATTAATTCCTCTATATCTTCGGAAGGAACAAGGGTTTAATGACTATTAATGGTTTCCATAATGAAATTTGAATTCTTTTCCATATATCCCTTATGAAATTGAAGACGCATCAGACGCTTCACAATCTACTAGAGCATCCTTCCTTCCAGCAGAGCGCACGGAAATTTAATATCAACCGAATATTAATTTTGAAAGATAATTTTTATTCATTACTTTCGCGTCGCTTTCGCTGTAATTAAACAAATTGATGTTTTGTAATTTATTCCGAGCTGACATCTCGCCCGCTGGGACATTATATTATGTCTTATAATCATTTTTAGAACGCTTTACGTTCAATAGCGAGTAATTACAAAGAGCGTTATAATCGTTTTTGAGAGGCAAAAAAGTACAACGCAAGGAAATTGCATTATCATTACGGTACTTTTTATTTAAATTAATATCAACTGCATTATCATTTACATATTGCATTATCATCACGGTAGCTTTTATTTAAATTAAAAGCTACTGCATTATTATTTGTAAATTGTATTATCATTAAAGTGCTTTTTATTTAAATAAACACTAGTGGTGTATGGGATCGTGCCTTAAGGCAAATTGCTATAACGTAACAAAATGTTCGAGGAATATTAAATGTTTTTGAATAGATTATTAGAAATTCTATAATATTGTCTATATTAATTAAAGAATAAACTAGTGGGGTGTATGGCATCGTGCCTTAAGGCAAATTGCAGGAACTTCCCGCACCGTAATGAAATGTTCGAAGAATACTGAATGTCTTCAAATAGATTATTATTAATTTTGTAACATTGTCTAATATTTATAAGAATTATATAAACTGAATTGCAAAGTTGAAATTATTTGTTTGAAGAATATTAGAACTATAGTCAGAATTAAAAATAAAATCTGAATTATTTTTGATATACAAAAAAAAAATATTTTTTGAAAAAAAAAATTGAAACAATTTTTTTCCAAAATCAATTATTTTGTTAAGACAAGCAAAAAGTTCTTTGAATCATTCAAATCGGACGCTTAGTTCTCTCAAAAACTGCTATTTTTTACATATTTCGCTCCGTATCTTCGAAATGGCTGGCCCGCCTTTGCAAAAAACTAAAAAACACTTCTCCCAATCATTACAAATTGAATGTTTTTCAGATCATTCAAATCGGATACTCCGTTCTCTCAAAATCTCGATTTATATTTTCTGCACTCTTTGCTCCGTATCTCCGAAACGGCTGGACCTGCCTTTGCCAAAAACTAATCAGCTCTTCTCCCTATTAATAGGAATCGAATGTTCTTCGAACCATTCAAATCGGTTGATCCGTGCGCCCGAAAACGTGATTGGAAATTTGTATCCATACATACATACACAGTCACATCCATTTTTTCTGAGGTATGCCAAAATGTTCAGAAACCTTCAAAAGGTCGAGAAATGTAAAAATTTTCAATTTCAATTTTCGGCCCATTACAATAATTTACCCTACGGGAAGTTAAAAACTGAATAACAATTATATATATATAAGAATTAAAAACTGAACAAAATTAAAATTATTCATATAAGTGAGATTTAGAACTTCAACCGAAATTGCCTCGTTCTCTCAAAAACTCGATTCCATTTTCTGCACTTTATGCTCTTTACCTCCGTAACTGCTGGACCTGCCTTTGCAAAAACTAATCAGCACATCTCCCTATCAATAGGAATCGAATGTTTTTTAAACCATTCACATCGGTTGATCCGAGCGCCCGAAAACGTGAACGAAAAAATGCACACAAAACACATACATCCATTTTTTCTAAGGTATGCCAAAATGTTCAGAAACCTTTAAAACGTCGAGAAATGCAAAAATTTTCAATTTCGATTTATGGACTATTATAATAATCCAAAAATTATATATTGTATATAAAATTATATATAATAACTTACCCTACGGGAAGTTAAAAACTCAAAGCCAATTATAAACACTTTCAAAATATTCGGTTTTTGAGTAATTTTAAGTTGACGAAGCATTATAAATGCAACAAAACTTTGTGGTAAAAGTTATTTTACTATAGCATAGATCAACTGAAATTTCTAATTCCATGCTTCTGTGTCAAGTGCCTCTACTATCACTTCCCTACAATTTTTCTTTTATTGTCCATCATATGTAATGATTTACCTTGCAGTCATTTTAGTCTTTTCAAACCACATGCAATATCGTCGTACAGAATAAATTTTTTCGTGCATCTTCTATTCATTTAACAATCCGGTGTTCAGCAAAGATTCACTATTGCTTTTTCAATCCATTTTGTTTCTCTCAAATAAATATTTATATTTACAAATTTACTGCAATTTATTAATAATCAGAGTTATAAGTTCATAATTTTCCGAATTCCAACCGTGATTAAAGTTTCAATGCGACTTATCGGGTTAAATATCATTAAGGGGGTTGTTCTTTTTTTTTGTTACAAAAAATGCAAGGTATTTGTTTTTGTTTTTCTAGAAATGTATTTATCATAGAGACATGCGGTTTGTTTTAAACAAAAATTACAAAATCATAGTGTATTAGGAAATTTTATATATTTTTTTGTCGCCGTCATTTGTTAACCAGGTGGCGCCAAAGTGGGCATTGCAAAATCGATCTCTATTGCGGTGCCACAGATAAATCCGTTGCGCATCGCCTGAAACAAAAAAACGAAACTACGTTAAAAAAGAAGTTTGAATCCCCCCTACCAAAAGCAGGAAGGAAAAAAATGGCAGCTATTTAAAAAAAAAGTGTTGAAAGGGGCCGTTTTTGGGACGGGAAGCTTCGCAAAAAAAGAAATTTTTTTTGCGTAATGTTATAAAGTTGTTTGAGGTAGGGGGACTAGGTATTGCAGTAGTGAGCAAATTAAAAAAAATCCAAGTGAAACCGACTTGTAGTTTTTTTTACTTTGTGTCACCGCATTGAAAAAAGTCAATTTGAGAAAAACGTATTTAAAGTTTTTAATATAATGTACTAAATACACCATTTAATTTAATGTACTAATACACCATGGTGTTCAAAGATGCTAGCACATTAAAAAGGTCATGTGCATGAGGTATTATAATGAAAAAGAGAGCAGCTGGCATACTATAGCTCGCGGAGCGATAAAAAAACGGTTTCAGAGGATCATACATATATATATACATATACGTGTATAACTTCGTCAAAAAAATAGATATTGAGATGATTTTTTTTAAAAATAATTCTAAGGTTTTCAGCTTTCATAATACCAAAAAATCTCAAAATAAATAAAAAATAATAAAAACAGAACAACCCCATTAAAGATATTGCTATTTTGGTAATCAACTCCCTTATTTAGTACAAACTCTTCAGACTCTTATTCCTCATATATAATTTCATTGCAATTCATCTGGTTAAAAATGATTGAAGAGATTGACTATTTTGGAAACCGACTCCCTAATTTGATATCAAATCTTCAGACTCTCATTCCTCATTTATAATTTTATTGCAATTCATCTGGTTGAAAGTCATTGAAGAGATCGCTATTTTGGTAACCGACTCGCTAATTTGGTACCAGCGATTCAAATTCTCCTCATATATACATTACTCAAGCAGCTTTGCCAAATTCGGTCAGCTATCACTCTGTCAGTTTTCCTATCACTTTCCAGGGATTCCAAATTTTCCTACTGACGTAGCTGCGATTAAATTAAAACAAGAGATCGCTCGGGTGGATTTCCGTTGCACATAAACCAAGTTGATTAGACAAACCCCACACATCCACTTCATGGCACGGGAGATCAGTAGTTCATGTATCTGTATATATATAAACCAAATACATAATGCATTTGTAATTCTATGTGTAGCATCTATATATCAGATTATCTGTACATTGGTTTGCCAAAGCACGTGATGGCCGAACGTCCGGGCCAAGAGTGCATCCATCAGCCCTAACTCGATTTTCATACGAAATGTCAAGAGTTCTAGACGAAGCGCTGGGGTATAGAATTAGTTTCATTTTATATACAAGTTCATGAGATTATCGTTTCAAAAGTCTTTAATAAATAGAATAGCAAAAATAAAAAATCTAAATCGTTTTTGTTTCACCTTTGTTTTCAAATTCGTTTTTGAAAATAAAATTAACAAGGGACAATGCAATATTTATTATTATTAATGATATTGCAACAATATCGCTGTAGGAACTTGAATTGTAGATGGATTTTTAATAGATAATTCTATTAAAAATGGATAATCGATTCTGATTATAAACAATTATTAATGCAATTTTTTGAACTTGTTATGTCCCCTTATGATAGCCCTTTCTCTGCCTCTTTTAATCTATAAGAATTCTAATTCATAAGAAAATCTTGAAGAATGTAGAAATGATAAAGATGGGCTATAAAAAAATAAAATTATATTTATCAGCTATTTTTATTTGATCGATCATCGCAAATAATTTATCAAAACCAATGGCAAAATGGATGTTAAGAAAAATATATCATTTGAATATGTTCAAAAAATGTATTTATTGAAGTATGGCAATAAACCCAAAATAGTAATTTTCGGCTTCAATGTTGAAGTTCACTTTGGAATCGAATAATTGCCATTTTTAAATAATAATTCTTTATATTCTCAATCGTCAACAATTTCAGAAAAATCATATTTTTTTACAAATTGACCAGTTGAGCATATAATAAAAAAATATTCATGCGCAAGTAAATTGAGAAAAATTATTTGGACTAGTATGCGTTTTGTTACAAAAA
>NW_020536999.1:65108102-65183705 GCF_003426905.1 Ctenocephalides felis
TTAGAATATTAATAATATTCACGCTACTCATAAATAATATAAATGATTGTAAGTTGCACTTTACCTTAAGAAAAGTTGTAGGCACTACTCGTGTAAATAATCGACTTAATCAATAGAATTCATAATAATAACTATATAGTTATTTTTTTTACTGTTGCTATCACAAATAGTTGAAGCTATTAGATAAAAAATACTATTACTAATGTAATTTTCATACATTTGCATAAACGTATAATATTTCTCTAGAATTTAATTCGGTTTTAGATTATTGCGTATGTACTTTATGTTTATGTTAACTTTTTCTATTTTACAGAACAAATTATTTTATTTCTATCTTATATCTCATCAGTGCAACTTGGTATGTTATTGACGTATATATTCGTCATAGCTTGATTCTGACGACACAGAATTATGTACAGTGTTCAATTAACATGTAAGTGTAAAATACTCATTTCTTGCATTTGTATGATGGTGTTGAGATCTTCTACATATACATATATGTATGGATTGAACTTTTTTCAAATCACCCAAATCAGTTCATACTTTGCTGTCAAAGTTTCATCTATTTTCATTCAGTAAAAAGTTTTATTAACAAACTCACAAGATGTCACATGGAGAGATAATGGTTACCTCAATATAATAAAAAAAATAGAAAAAGAGTGCGCGTAAGGATCACACGCGATTGAAGTAAAACTTATTTGCTACTGTAAAAAGTAGCAATTTTAAGTTAAGTAAAAATAATACATCATATAATAATTTTGAATAATGTTTTTTAGTAATATGGTAACACTTGTGATGCACACATTTCTTAATGTCAACCATTATACGCATATATAATGATAAGTTATAAATTATATATTCATAATAACATTAAAGATAGGAATAATATTTAAAAACAATAATGTAAGTGGTCATACATAAAAAATGACATGATCGGTTTGTCATTGTAATTAGAATTTAGAAATAAACCGTTATTAGAGGAATGGAGTGATTGCTGATTAATAAATTCCATTATAATATTCGTTCACACAGTGCTTTATGGTAAACAACGCCTAAACAAATATTAGTTTTCGCAACTTCACTCATCATGTAATAATTGTGTTTGAAGAACTTCCTGTAATTAAAATTACATACATTCATTGACTGCTTGTAATTTTTTACTTTTTCGCTGGCGATATAATCTCATTCTTTGAACAGCTATAATATCTGTTTTTGAAAAGATTTATAGAGACTACGAATAATATAGAAATAATTTCTAATCAATAACCTTACTAATCCTTAATCTAATTAATTCGAGGAACAGGATAAAATATTTTTCTGTTCATGTATTTTTCAAGATTAGTACTACGATGTTACTTTAAAATGTGTATTTATCTAAGTCCATTCCCTTGTTGATATCGGTACGCAAACAACGATAAATCTCTATTCACATATGCGACGACTAATCACAATCGACCCGAATAGAAGTAATATAGAAATCATCGAGAGCATATGACGAATCATTGGCGCTAGACTCTTATCTTATCTGCCGTAACGCACATCCGTTGCATTTGTACGAATTTATACCCTAGTCCCGCCTAGAGAAGTTTTACTTCAAAAACATAAATTCTTACAACTTATTAAAATAAATCTACCTACAAGGTCTAAAATAATAATTGTAAATTCCAAAGGTTTTTGGCTTCGAATTGTTAGAAAGTACCTCGTACTTTCACCTGTATTTGCTTACTAGATTTATTTTATTTAGAATAAATGCGTCGTACCTTTAAAGAAATCAGTTCAATGTCGTACTATAAAGTTTCAATCAGAGAAAAGTACTTAACTGTTTCGTTCACATTTAATCTTCCTGCATCGACCTTTGCCCGATTGGACATGGAAAGCTCTCACAAAGCTCTAGTGCTGCATCGTTATCTACTACTATTACACAACTCCAAACAAATGTTGAAGTTTGATAAAACAAACTTCGGCGTAGCAGGAGATGCGCTGGCTAAATCATAGTAAGAGAGTTGGAGTTTTTTTCTGCAATTGATATTGAAAAAACAATGTTTCTTTGAAATCGTTATTATTTTTCTCAAAGCATACTTATTACATTTGTTAATCCCTCGACAAAATATCTTGTAACTTTCTAAGTAACGATACGAAGAAAATAATATTGCTAAGTAAACATTAGCAAAATAAAAATGATCAAATATTAATAAAAAATCATCAATAAGTAATAACAATTGTTTAAATGTCTTAATTTTAATATTTTATTTTACTATATAATTTACAACTTTACTTGCTTTTATTGTCGATATATAGTAAATTTAAAAACAATATAGTTAAATTACATATGACAAGTAAATGACAATAGTAGAAGTATCGGAGTGCTACTTCTACTTCCAATACAAAATATTTTTGTTTGAATTTTTCTACAAAAGGAAAAGATGACTTAACAATAAATGAATAGATTTGAATCTAATTTTCATCTCTGGTGCAGAGTTCTGAATGTTTTGAAATAAATATAATAAATAATTATAGTAAATACTGTTATTTTCATCTTCATATTTGATGAATCTAATATAAGTATTTGAATGACTATCTTTATCTGTGTTTATCTACAAGAACAAAAACATAATTAACAAACACTGTCGACAAAAGCAATTACTCTAATCGGATGCGCCGTTCTTTCAAAAACTGCCCATCTTTGCACTTTTTGGTTCGTATCTCCCGGAGCTCTGGAACTTTCCACGCAAAAATGTAATCAATTATTTAATCACTTAATATAAATCGAATGTTTTTGAAATCATCATAATCGGATGTGCCGTTCTCTTAAAAGCTGGTTGTTTTTCCGCTCTTTGCTCCGTATCTCCTGGAAAACTACGAATCAGCAAATCTCCTGTTCAATACGAGTCGAATGTTTTTGAATCATTCACAAAGATTTCACAAAGATAGTTCTCTAAACTCACATATACATACATCCGTTTTTCTAAGATATGCCAAAAAGTTCAGAAACCTCTGATGATCTGTTGAGATAAGCAAAAAAAATCGATTATTTTGCGATTTCTGTAGTGGACTAAATATATAATATTTTTTTGGAGTATGAGAAAATTAGTCGATTCCTAGCTAATGTTTTTCTAATATGCACAAAGTTTCATGCCAATACACTTCATGTTCATAATGCATTTTACATATAAACCATCATATTCACGTTTAATTCAACTAAAAAAAGAAATTAAAATATTGGCTTAATAGATTTCTTATATAATATCCTTAGAATTGTTTTTATATATTAATAAACATTTCATTATTTTTTAAAATTATTTACTCATTATTCATATATCAAAACTTTCGAAATAATTTTAGTACACAAGTTTGTTAAAGTTCATGTGGATTTATAGTTTTTTATAGAAACAATAATCCATTAAAATGACTTGTTATATCATTTTACATCAGTAGTTTTTATTTAAATGTTTGTCAAATGTGGATATTGCTTTATGCACAGAAAATATGTACTAAAATCGTTGAAACAAAAGTTGAAAATTTGTGAAATACTATAATGATTACTACAAACTCTGAAAATGACTCACTGTTTTATTACTAAATAAATAAATTACATACTTATTTTTCTATAATAAAAATACATACTAAACTTTAATTTTTTTTTCAATTTACTTGCACATGAATTTATTCTTATTGTAGGGGGTCGGATAGTAAATAAATATGATATTTCTGAAATTGTTGACCAATGGGTATAAAAAGCAATACAAATTCAGAAAGTACTAATTTCTTAAACTCTTCAAAGTTCACTTATGAACATCAACATTGACGTGAAAAATCTTAAGGTTTCTTTTCATACTTTAGTAAATACTATGTAAGTTTTTGTGAGTCGAAATCTTATGGCTTCTGGTTATACTACAATAAATACTATGTCAGTATTTGTTTATCTACATAAAAAAGCTCATATTTTGCATTGCATCCATTTTTTCGTTGGTTTTGATAAGTTATGATTGATCAAATCATAACATTTGAAGTAAACATTTCTGTATTTTAATACCATTTTTTATTGTTTTATTGATGTATCAATATTTTCTGATGGATTATAATTCATAATGATTTCAGAAAGGATTTCCAGTTCTCTAAAATAATTAAACAATAAAACAATAATAATAAAAACAATAATAAAACAGTATTTTACAATCTACAACCTAGTCTATAAAATACAAGTGTTATCACCACTTGCTCCAAAAATATGAAAAGATACAGGGCAAGGCCTCAATCTCCATCTCCATCATATGTAGATTTTACACCAAAAATTTATAAAACTACATTACTAAATTTTAATTTACTTATCACAAATCTTTATTATTTTTTAAGATTAGATTATATTATATACATTCTAATAATGAATTACATATATAACTACTATGTGAAGGTTCTTAAAGCGATATTGTTGCAATGAATCATGAAAGTTGCATTAGCCCTTTAAATTACGTTTAAAAAATGAAGAGATTTAAATATTCCATGTTTTCTATTTTATCAGTCAAAAATATATCGATTATATCGACGAAAACTTATATATAAAAATGTAACTGACTTTATACCCCAGCGCTTCGTCTAGAACTCTTGACATTTCGTATGAAAATCGAGTTAGGGCTGATGGATGCACTCTTGGCCCGGACGTTCGGCCATCACGTGCTTTGGCAAACCAATGTACAGATAATCTGATATATAGATGCTACACATAGAATTACAAATGCATTATGTATTTGGTTTATATATATACAGATACATGAACTACTGATCTCCCGTGCCATCAAGTGGATGTGTGGGGTTTGTCTAATCAACTTGGTTTATGTGCAACGGAAATCCACCCGAGCGATCTCTTGTTTTAATTTAATCGCAGCTACGTCAGTAGGAAAATTTGGAATCCCTGGAAAGTGATAGGAAAACTGACAGAGTGATAGCTGACCGAATTTGGCAAATCTGCTTGGGTAATATATATATGAGGAATGAGAATTTGAAAAGTTGATACCAAATTAGTGAGTCTGTTACCAAAAGAGCGATCTCTTTAATGACTTTTAATCAGATGAATTGGAATGAAATTAAATATGAAAAATGAGAGTCTGAAGATTTGATATCAAATTAGGGTGTCGGTTTCCAAAGTAGCGATCTCTTCAATGACTTTTAACCAGATTAATTGCAATGAAATTATATCTGAGGAAAGACTGTTTCAATAACTGATACCAAATTATCGACTCGATCAACAAAATAGTGATTCTTTTATGATTTTTAACCAGATGTGTTGCAATGAAAATAAAATCATCTTTATTTTTGGAATTGGGAAAATTGTGAGCAAATACAATATATGATTATTAATAAATTGCATTAAATTTGTATATATATATATAAATATTCCTTTCTTTAGAGGAAGACAAAATGAATCAATAAACTAATAGTAAATCTTTGCTGAACACCGGATTTTTAAATGAATAGAAGAGGCATGAAAAAAATGTATTCTGCACGACGATATTCATTGTGGTTTTATTGTCACATATTTATATTTATTATTGTCACATATTTATATTTATTATACTAACTTGAAATACTACCAATGGGTAGTATTTTAAAAACTTATATTTAATAACTAATCACCACAATTACTGAATGCCTTCTCAGGCAGTTGTAGTTTAGATGAAAAAAAAAAGATTGTGGTTTAAAAAGACTAAAATGACTGCAAAGTAAATCATTGCATATCGACAATAAAAGAAAAACTAGCTGTAAGTGGAATTCTGTCTTAAGGCAATTGAGGCATCGTGCCTTAAGGCAAATTGCTGGAACTTCCCGTACCGCAATTCAAAATTCGAGTAATTAAAAATAATCAATAATAATCAATGAAAGTTGATCAATGATTTGAAACTTTTAATAAAATTTCGAACCATATTAAATCATTCTGTCTTAAATCATTTATTTTGAAATATTTTGGAAATTCTGAACTTTTTTTCAAAGCAATCGTACTGTTTTAACTGCATAATGACGAAATATATCGAAGCGCGTAAGCGCCGCGTCGCCGTCTAACGCGTAAACATTGGTACGGAACCCATAGGAATGAAAACAAAATTTATACTTATTGTTAAAATCTCTATAAAAAGTTTGATAATTTCATGTGCATATGTCTAATGTTCATTTTTAACCTCCAAATGACATTTTTTTTACTTTTTTTGTTAGATCTCCGAAACCGCTAGACCTGCCTTCATGAAAATTTGATCAATTCTTTATCTTGTCAATACAAGTAAAATGATTTTGGATTATTCAAATCGGACGCTCCGTTCTCTTAAAAACTGAGTTACCGTTTTTGGCACTTTTTTGCCCCATATCTTCGGAACGGCTAGACTTTCCTTTACCAAAAACTAATCAGCATGTCTCCTTATCAATACGAATCGAATGTTTTTTGAAATATTCAAATCTCTTCATCCTTGTTCCCGAAATCGTCGACGAAAATTTGTAACCGCACACACACACATACTCGCACATACACACACTCACGCATACATCCATTTTTTCCAAGGTATGCCAAAATGTTCAGAAACCTCTGGAACGTAAAGATATATAAAAAATTTCGATTTCGATTTTTTTGCGATTACTATAACTTGCCCTACGGGAATTTATTTATAGGAAAGTGATAGTAGAGGCACTTGACACGGAAGTATGGAATTAGAAATTGTTCTATGGCATAGTATAATAACTTCAACCACAAAGTTTTGCTGCATTTATAATGCTTCGTCAACTTAAAATTACTCAAAAATCGAATATTTTGAAAGTGATTATAATTGGTTTTGACCCTAACTTCCCGTAGGGTAAGTTATTATAATAGTCCAAAAATCGAAATTGATTGAAAATTTTTGCATTTCTCGACGTTTTGAAGGTTTCTGAACATTTTGGCATACCTCAGAAAAAATGGATGTGTGTGTGTTTTGTGTGTCCTTTTGTGTGCATTTTTTCGTGCACGTTTTCGGGCGCACCGCTCGACCGATTTGAATGGTTTAAAAAACATTCGATTCCTATTGATAGGGAGATGTGCTGATTAGTTTTTGGCAAAGGCAGGTCCAGCAGTTACGGAGATAAAGAGCATAGAGTGCAGAAAATAGAAATCAATTTTTTGAGAGAACGAGGCAGTTCTAAATTAAAGTTCTAAAGCTCACTTATAAACTTTTTGAGTGAATAATTTTAATTTTGTTAATCAGTTTTTAATTCTTATATATATAATTGTTATTCAGTTATTTATTTTTTAATTAATATAGACAATATTATAGAATTTATAATAATCTATTCGAAAACATTTAATATTCCTCGAACATTTCGTTACGGTACGGAAAGTTATAGCAATTTGCCTTAAGGCACGATGCCATACACCACTAGTTTTTATTTAAATAAAAAGCACTTTAATGATAATACAATTTACAAATAATAATGCAGTAGCTTTTAATTTAAATAAAAGCTACCGTGATGATAATGCAATATGTAAATGATAATGCAGTTGATATTAATTTAAATAAAAAGTACCGTAATGATAATGCAATTTCCTTGCGTTGTACTTTTTTGCCTCTCAAAAACGATTATAACGCTCTTTGTAATTACTCGCTATTGAACGTAAAGCGTTCTAAAAATGATTATAAGACATAATATAATGTCCCAGCGGGCGAGATGTCAGCTCGGAATAAATTACAAAACATCAATTTGTTTAATTACAGCGAAAGCGACGCGAAAGTAATGAATAAAAATTATCTTTCAAAATTAATATTCGGTTGATATTAAATTTCCGTGCGCTCTGCTGGAAGGAAGGATGCTCTAGTAGATTGTGAAGCGTCTGATGCGTCTTCAATTTCATAAGGGATATATGGAAAAGAATTCAAATTTCATTATGGAAACCATTAATAGTCATTAAACCCTTGTTCCTTCCGAAGATATAGAGGAATTAATTAATTTTAGTCTAACAGTAACTATAAGATTACTTTAACAATGCTTTTCAGTTTGCAGTGTGAGTCATTAACATAGGAAAAGAAAGTAAAATAATTGTTTTTGTCTAATCCCTAATTTTTTTAGTCTATCTTCGTGTTTTATGCACTAATTTTATTACTACACACTACATTATATGTGGGGTAGGGCGTAGCACGAAAGTCCACAAAATGAATTTGAGCAATTATATTGTGAAAATCAAATCAATTATATCTAAACAAGTAACACCTATCAAATAAACAATTATTTTAATATTTTCAATAAAACTCCCAGCTTATTCATCATCGTAGAAATATATTTTTTGCTGTATTTCAAAAATTTGTCACCTGATACTTTTTATACAATATGCGTGGTAAAATGGGACAGCCAAGGGTCTAAACAAATATAATTTATATTTTCAATTTTACATGAACTTGAAAAATAATAGCTTTATTATTCAAGCAATGTAAAATATAAATTTTATGGCTACTTTTTTATAGTGATAACACTGTATATAACATTGATCAGTAAATTCATTGGTCAGTACATATTTAGCAGCAGTGGTGAAATAACTATTTATTTAATTTATCTCTTGGGAAATGGGCTTTTTCCAATCTAATTTACTTTTTGTTTACTATTTAACTGGCAATCGTATAACTGTAAACAAAAAAGTTTACAGTTATACGTTTGCCAGGTTCAGTTGATCCTTTTTACCTCACGCATCACGCGTAAGATTTTATAGAGGCAATTTACGGGTTGAATCTATCTTAATATCAACATCACATCTTATAAAAGAATTAAAGAAAGTATACTTAAGGATTATATTAAGGGCTTTTAGGCCCCTCTACCCTAGTTTAATATTTTGATCATTTTTAACTCTTTTCGCACATTTGGGGTCTAGTGCAACACCATCTTTAGAGTTAAAATTGAAACCAGTAGTCTCCCATAAAGATCAAACCTACTTTTGAATACATAATTAAATATATACGCCTAATGAATAATATAATTTTTTACATTCAAAAGTGGGTCGTGTTTATACGTAAAAATAAATAATTTTTAAGTACCTAATATTACTCTAATTTTTTCGAAAAATAATATATCTGCTTGTTATTTTGGCGGAAGAAAAGCTTAGTTATTTTTTTTTTCCAAAATGGAAAATTTTTATGAAGTCGCTTCTTTCTGAGCATTTTTCAGGCCTTTAAAGATTTTTACATTAAAAACGTAATCGATAGTTCAAGATTCTTTTTTGTTTTTTTTTTTAATCTAGCGAATAGTCGTTTAAACACTTCTGAGGCTGAGATGTGTACGAAGAGGATTAATAATTGATATTACTAGAATACATTTTCTCTCATATTAGTAAACTGCGATTGGAGGTCATTGTGTGCTCAATATAAAACTCAGGGGTGTCTCTATTTCATTTCAACTATCGATAAGTAAATTATTTTCAATCAAACATATTCATTCAATTTGACTTCATCTATCATCAAGTCTATGGAAATTTCGAAATGTTTTTAGTTAAACGTATCTGAAACGTTTGTAAGTGCATTGCTAATGAGGTCCGCAATCAGTAGGGTTGCACGAGCTTCGATACCATGTCAGTACACACACACACCCATACTCACACACACATACATACACACACACGCAGAATATATATTGAGTTTGCAAAGCCTGATAACCCAGGTGAGTCGAACTCACACATCCAAATATGCATATCATCATGCACGTTCAATTTATATAGATCACATTTGCGAATTTAGTGCTGGATATACGAACGACAAAAATGTCGAAAAATTTGTAACCTTACATTTACCACATGCCAACATATTAGATTTGCGTCTGCGATACAAACGTGACTACAAGTACTTTGACTTTGCAACCACAAGGTTCCAGATTAGAAATCACAACCAAATCACAACCACAAACTAGTAAAGTTGTCTGTATTCACTTAAAAATGTTGATCTGAAATATGTTTCCAATAAAAAACGATTTTTTTCACTGCTGCGTCGAATTAGAAATATATCATCAGTACTAGAGAAATATTAATAACGTTGTCATTGTGACACAGTTGCTTTGCCTTCTAAAAATATTTTAATAAGGAGATTTTTCTCTACAAAACCCTATAGAACTATTAAGTTCTTTGTTACTGTTCTAAAATAGAAAAAACGACTAATTCTATTTGGACAAATATTAATTTCCTAATATTTTTGTTAATATATGCTTAAATATTTATATTTATTTATTTTATTTATTTATTTATTTATACGCCAATCGGCTTTATACAGTTTTATAATATTGTTTGTTAATTCATAACTTGTATATTTATATCTATATACCTATACACACATATGTATATAGATATGTGTGTCTATATATCTATATATTAACGTAATTATGAAAAATACGTTAAAACTATGAAAACTCCGGAATAAGTGAAGTCGATAAATTACAATACTTCATTATTAATATCAACCTTAAACCTTAAAAAGTGATATTGAGATTATTTGAAATATTGAATCAATAATTTTTAAAGGTATGAAAGAGATATTATTTTAAACAAATATAAATAATAAACAAAATCTGCTAACTCTAAAAACCGCTAAACTACTAGCTTTATTAAAAGGTAAAACAATGTTGTTCTTTCTTTGGACATGAAATGTTTACATACTTTCTTCCTTCATTTTCAAGTGTAAACGGATGTAACTACTGCTGGATATGAAGTTGGACGTACCATGATTTGAACTCAAAAATTAGTGAAGAAGAATTTTACTAAATTTTAAACATACATTTTTAAATGTAATCGTTATTGTGAATGAAACAAATTAAAACTGTTAGTGCAATTTCTTAAATACAATAAAAAATTATGTAAGACAAAAATGATCAGCAAACCAAAGAATGAATCGATGATTTGCAATACGAAACATTTTTTGTCATGATAAAAGTGAACAATGCTTATTGAAAATAAAATATATGATATTGGTTTCAATATGTTTAACAGATTAGTGTAACATAATTTTTTAATTGTAATAACAATAATTTGAAGACTCAATCTTCATGCATGTTTTCGATTTCATTCTAAGAATTCACGTACAATATACTATCCAAATATATACATGCTTTATAGATTAATGAATTCATATGTTCATATTTTACGATACGAAAAGTTCTACTACTTTTTTCCATTAATGGCAAAAAGAATTGAAAAATGCATTGATAAACAAAAATTTAGTACCTACATACGCTTCACAAATAAAATATTCATTATTAATAATAATGATGAAAATAACTTCAGCCTGGCTACTTAGAAATGAAGTTACTTGGATACGATAAAACTTACTCAAAATTACAAACAAACTTAAAAATGCAAAAATCAAAATTAAAATAAAGAACAATTAAACCTAATATAAAATTTGGTAACATTATAAGTTGTTTTATTTAAGCATTTGATATTAACATTTCTTGGTCTAGCCCTTAAACCTTACCTATTTGGCATATTTAATTCTTTTGAGTTTGCTTTTCTGATATTTGTTTATTCTTCGACTGAACAAATAAAGTGTAGTAGTTAAAATAATCAAATTGGCGGGGATCACTTTGATTATTTGATTATTTAGCGGACTGTAAGTGAGAATTACACCGTCACCATGAAGATTTCACTATTTACTTTAATGATCTTCAATCCACAAGTTTTATTCTTATATACTTTAAACTTATAGTAATGCACAGATACTTTTGTGCATACCCCCTACTTTAAAAGATCTCCGATTGAGTACAAAAAGCCCTGGTCAAATCTTGATCACTTGTTTATTTGCGGAGTAGAAAAGTATTACAATATATTTGTTTTTATTGTTTTTTTATTTGACTTTGTATACACGTTCATTGATCACATACATTTTATAAGTTAACTATACAATTTTAATTTATTAGATTGTATATAATTATATAGCGCACCATATATCCTTTTTTTGTCAACAATGTTTTAAAATTAATTCGGAGGAAGATTTCTTTCCTTACTTTTCCTCCCTCCATAATTCTTGCCTACCCTTCTTACATTCTTTGCACTCCATAATGGCGTACTCTGCATCCGCCATAGTCGCTCCACCCAATCAATATTAAGCATTATAATTGATTATCAATAATTTATTGTTTCTCAAATATTTTTTTTAAATATTTAATGATTTGTCAATTATAATTATGTTTTTATTTATGTTTGATCCTTTCGATTTTCGAAGATCGGTTCTGCCAGCCCTATAGGATGTGGCCTGTAGGAGCATTGGGAGAGCATTCGCTTTGATGCAGTCCGGTGTCGGGCCCTCGCTGATTGGTATAAATCGATCAATTGAACAATTACTGGTGCCGTGTCAATGACGACTCTATTTAGAAACTAATACTGGACTTGTTCCATTCGATACTGCCGGATGTTTTCGTAATTGCTAACAGGTCTTTGCCATCGATTTGATACAGATGGATTTTGCCCTTTGATTTTAAACCCTTCGTCGAAATGGAATATAAGCTAGATAGTTACTAATGTCACATATAGATGATATCTGGTATTATCAAATTAAAACTAGTAGTGTATGGTATTGTATTTTAGGGAAAATTGCTGGAACTTTCCGTACCATAATTGATCGTTCGAGGAATAAAATTAATTAACTATCAATAAAAATTATTATTAAATATGTACATTTATCGGTTTGTACTTTATAGATCACTCGATCTCAGAAACCGCTAGACCTGCTTCCCAAAAATCTTATCGGTTCTTCATTTTGTAAATGCAAGTTAAATGTTCTTTTAATCATTGAAATCGCACGCTCCATTTTCTCAAAAACTGAATTACCATTTTAGGCACTTTTTGTCCCGTATCTTGGAAAAGACTAGTCATGGCTAATCAAAACTAATCAGCACGTCTCCGTAACAATAAAAATCGAATGTTTTTTGAATCATTCAAATCTGTTGTTTCCGAAATCGTCAACGAAAATTTGTAACCGTACACAATTACAAACACACATGCAACACATACACACATACAACCATTTTTTCTAAGGTATGCCAAAATGTAAAGAAACCTTTAAAACAAAGATATATAACAATTTTCATTATTGATTTTTTAGTATATTTCATCTTGTAGTATAGCATAAAAATGCATACAATTTCGAAAAATCTAATTTTTTGTTGTAAATATTTTATTACACTTTCCGTCGTACATTAGGCAAAATAAATCATCGAGATAATAAGCACAAAATCTGTACAAGCAATGAACTAATTGTCTTAATCTTCGTTTATTTCAATTATATTCATTATTATTATATATTTAATATTTGAATTAGTTAAAGTTGTATACCATAATGCTTTTCATTATAAATTTTCAACAAGTGGTGTATGGCATCGTGCCTTAAGGTAAATTTCTGAAACATGCCGTACTGTAATAAAATATTCGAAAAATATTAAATGTTTTTAAATATATCATAAATATTGTAATTTTCATTATTCGTATTTTATAGAGAAAGTATAAGAGCTTATGAATTGGTCAATGATGTTTATATAAGTTTACATTAAAAGTAGATAAACAAAACTTAATGATCCCCTTCGAAGGGGAGTTAGAATGAAAAAGCTTATCTCATAAATCTATGAATTATATAAACTAAGTTGCAAAGTTAAAATTATTTATTTCAATTATTTAAGTTAGAATTAAAATTACAGTCCGAATTATTCTCGATATTTCAAAAAAATATTTTCTGTAAATTGAAAAAAAAAATTAAATGAAAAAAAAACATTTTCTGCTATTCCCAAAAACGTCAACATAAGCAAAACGTTTTTTTAAATTATTCAAATCAGATGTTTCGTGCTCTGAAAAACCGCAATTTTTCACACACACAGCTCCATGTTTTCGAAACGGCTAGACCTGCCTTCGTCAAAAATTATCACTTCTCCTCATCATTACGAATTGAATGCTTTTTGAATCATTCCAATCGGATGCTCGGTTCTCGCCAAAACTAAGCTTTAATTTTCTACACTCTTTGCTTCGTATCAAGAAAACGGTTACACCGACCTTTCTCAAAAACTAATCATCGCTAATCACCATTAGTAGGAATCGATTACTCTTTCAATCAATGAAATCGGTTCAGCGGTACTCCTGAAAACGTCTACAATAATTGTATCCACATATACATACACACACACATATCCATTTTCCAGGGTATGCTAAAATGTTCAGGAACCTCTGAAACGAGAAAATATGCAAAAATTTTTATTTTCGATTTTCTGTCTATTTCTATGACTTACCCTATGGGACATTGAAAAGTTAATTATTATATATTAGCGTAATTTAAATCCTTTTGGATACATAACAAATTAATTCCCAATTGCCTGAATTCGCATTACGACTGATGATATCAAACGGGTTTAAGTGATGTATTATGCACACATATTGCGGCAGACTTGTAAGATCTTCACTAAATTTGATATTCCGACTAGTAAAGCTCTTACATATTTACATAATGGTCCGTGAGACGTGGTCTGGAGAATTGGCTTGTGCCCTTCGTTCTACGCACTCTTGTCTTGTACATTCAGCATTTGATAAATTGTCATTTGAAACAATGTAAAGAATCATATTTTGAAGTATTTTCTGAGTCACAGATATATGAATACGAAGAAAACATACAAGACAATTTATAAAACTGCGTTTTCATTCGTTACATAGAGACACATGTTTGTACATTTTCAGAATTATACAAAAAAACTTGTTACTATGCAATAAGTTTAATAGATAGTGTTTCAATAAACAATACTTTAATTTATATAAAAAACTATGTCTTGTAATCTGAAAAATCTTAATAATCTGAAAAATTGGGAAAACACACTAATCTAAATGAACACATTAGTACGAGCTTTAAAGCTTTGCGATGTTGTGTTGCTTTAATCGTTTTATCTGGAGCAGAGCTCTGCTTTATATTTACTTTTAAAGATGTTGGTCTGAATTTAACAGGTAGAATACAATTAAAAATATTGACTGATATGCTATGCCGTGTTGATTCAATTTTATTGAAAGCTGTGAATTCTTAACTTTAAACACTAAATGGTTATTTTTTTCTTTTTGCGATCATAACAGCAATCTGTTAAATTAGACAATTAGGCGATAGAAGTATTTTGAGTGTTTTTAGCTATAGCATTACCTCTTTATTCATTATTAGTGTAAAGCGGGGAGTAAAGGTCCAATTTGACTTTAAGCAATTATATTGTTAATACCAAACCAATTATTTCACAACGAATAACACATATCAAACAAACGACAATTTAATTATATTCAGTAAATGTCCCAGCCATTCAAATTCACCATTCAAAGTTGGGTTTTTCAAAAAACTTGTATTCTAATCCTTTTTACTCCATAGGCGGGATAAATTAGGATGGCCAGAGAGCAAAAAGGTCCATTGTCTTATTTTACAAAATAATAGCTATATTATTCAACCAATGCAAAATATTAATCTTATGGGTGCATTTTTACAGAGATAATACTGTGAATACCTTGATCTGGTATTTCCTAAGAGATATTTATCAGCGGAGATTGAATAAACATCTGTTTAATTTATCTATTGTAAGCTCTTTTCAATTTAATTTATTTTTTTATTTGCTATTTTACACTTTTTACTCCTTTGGCAGAGTAGAAGTTCGGTTGGTCTTTTTTAACCCACCAAGATGAAAGTTTTATAAATAACTGTTTTTTCTAACTTAAAATTAATAATCAATCTTATAAATAAAACGTTTTATTTTATAAATGAAATTAAATAAAGTTTACTTATAAAATATATTAAAGTCTCGTAAACTGAACAACAGTGCTCCCAACCAAAACTAATAACAACGAAAGAAAAAAAATTGTTATGGATATCCAAACATTTCCCGTGAACATCTCTTTATGTAGCTGAATGTACTTTGTATAGCTTGCTATGAAAAATAAAAAAAAAAAAAATCTCCCTTGAACGATGTCCTAAGAATCAGGGTGGCGGCTGTTGATACATCTTTTCTCCTCTACTTTCAATTATTGTTGTTAAAAATTTTTCAACTTTACTTATTTTTGAGATATCGGTAGTGGTCCTCTTTACCCGCGGACCTTTAAACTCAGCTTTAGCCCATATATCCGAGTTAATTAATATGAGGAATTAAAAACCTAAAAACAGAAACAAAAGCATGGCAAGCTAAATTTAAAAAGGATAGCGCATTACAATGTCAAAGTAAAAACCCAGGAATAAAATAATAAGAGTAAGAATAAATGAATAAGAAAATGGAATCATTTATTTGATTTTGATGTGCCTCACACCATGTTGTAAAGTACCTGCCGTGACAACCATTATTATTACCATAATTGGTGACAACCATAGTATATTTTTAATAAAGTTTTATTTAGTTTTTGTCGTCATAATATTAGATACGGAGTCATCATTTGGCGGTCATGTATACGATCTTATAAATATATCTAGCTTCTTTCTTTACCATATATTTGCTTCTTAGAAACAAATGCTAAAAACAATTCAGCAGGTTGGCGGTACCATCAAATTATCAATTTTATACAACTGTGTTGACATTTACAAATTATACACTTATTTATAATTTGAGGATTTATAAAAAATAAAAATTATTGGCACTGTTTTTTATGAAGTCACCTTATGCATGTATAACATAGCGTATTGTCTTGATTTTTTGCTTGACTGATGTCTAATTTTCTGGTCTAATAGAATTCCGAATCAAGGATAACAATGGACCTAGAAGTTGCCCAGTTGCAGCCCGCACATGTTAGATACTGGCGTTACGTGTTTGCGGTTAATCTGTTATATTGATTTTGATATCACAAAGCCATCACGCAAACGAACTTCGTCGAGAAGGCGCCCTCATCTTTGGAGCCCGCACACCGCAAAACCTGACCCTGGAGAAGGGATGAAACTATTACTCCATTGCAGTACCAATATATTGTAATAAACTATAATGGGGAAACAAAACAACGCAAAAATATGCAATTCCAACGATCACAAATCACTTTACAAAATAAACTTATTATAACAAAGAATTAACGTCCCGTGCACGCAGTCCTTAATGAAATTACTTTTTATCCAGGCTCCTTTCCCCGTTCATTAATATATTATCTTCTTCTGAAATTAACATTCAGTACTAGCAATTTGATTACGAGAAAAAGCGTTAAGATATAACCTTATGTATATTTCTCGAGCGTATTTTCAGTCAAAAGTATTTCCAAGTATAATTTTTTATGCTTGTACTGTTTTATGATCCGAGTCGTTGACGAGAGCCAGGGCGAAAGTTATGGAAGGAACAGTGGACCGTCGGATGAAGATTAATGACGAGCAATAAAACAGACGTGCTCAGTCGTTGTATTTTCTGAAAAGCAAAATATAACTCGTGAAATAGCAAACGCATTTAACTGAACTTTAAATCAGCATATATTCACATATATTTGCATATTTTCGTAGAATAAGCACTTATTTTGGATGTTTAGAGAATGGTTACTAAGGCTTCCTATCAATAACAAATTTCTATATATTAGAATGAATAGTAGGGTAGAGCGGGGCTTAAAGATACGCAGGTGAAAAGTCAATATTTCAAAAGGGAGTAAAGTCAAGAATTTTTAACAATACTTGAAAGTATAGGGAAAAAGATGTAGAACCAATTATCACATTCATTCTTATGATATTGCCATCGAAAGATAAGTCAATGTTTAAAAACCCACGACAACAGTATTTTGTTTCGTTGTTAATTTTTAAATTGTGAGCACTGTTGTTGAGTTTACGAGAACTTTTTTTTATTATTTCTTTTATTTACAACTGTCCAGTAAAGGACATTTAATAAATTTGATGAATTTACAATAGTAGGCCGAAAAGGAACATTGTATACTACAAAGGCATGTTGGAAAAAACAACTCAGTAGTTGTTTTTCCATTCGATATAAAATTTACAATATTTTATTGATAATTATATAATTTTAACGATTTACTTATTGAATAATTTCTTATAAATAATGGTTAAGTTATTTCCATTTTTTATCAGGAGAGTTGATGGCTTAAATCCAGTGGCGCTTTTCTTTTCAATCTTCGAGAACTTAATATAATTTTTAGGTATACGTTATTTATTAGTTTTATAAGATGTATTGCTATTTTCATGTCGGATTCAACAAATTTCTTATATAACCTGTCTAAAAACTTATACGTGGGTGGGGTGAAAAGGATCAAATAAACCTTTACCCTAGCAAAAGTATAAACAATAAAAAATGGTAAATTAAACCAATTTTACATAAGATAAATTCAATGAATAGTTATTTCTACTCTGCTTATGACTATTTCTGACAAAATACTAGATTTAAGTTACATACAATTTTATCTCTGTAAAAAAAAGAACTGTAAAATTTTTAAATACTGTAGTCTTCATTTTGTAGAATCCCTTAATTATGTTTATTATTTAAATAAGTAATGTCAATTATCATTAAGACATTGGCTTGTTTGCCCCCCTGGCCGTCTCATTTTAGCCGCCTATGGGGTGAAAAGGACCTGGTGACAAATTTTTGAATAACATCTAAAAACACATTTCTGCAATGATAAATCGGCTGCAGGTTTTTCTGAACTTAGTATGATAGTTGTTTGTTTGATATGAGATATGCGTTGTTAATATAATTAGTTAATTTGTGATTATTATATAATTAGTTTCGTTTTTACTATATAATCGCTCATAGTCAAATAGGACTTTTGTGTCCCGCCCTACCCTAAGTTTCGAGAGTATCAAAATTTATTTTTGAGATACAGAAAAATGATTAATATATTATCATAAAATAAATTTACTATTTAATATTATAATTTCGATATTATTTAAGATAATTTGCTTGGCAGCTTTGTCTCTAATATGGAGTTTCGGATGGCAATTTGGTATGCAAATAATATCATGTGCTAACTGTTTTATATATAGGGGTAAATACTGCCTCTGTGTATACAGATTCCGCCCCTTGCAAAGAGAATTTTGCTAATCAGGCAAATAAGCTCAAATCATTTGCTAATCTCCTATGTCACTATGAACCTATGGTATCAAGATTGATTGGAATTATATTCAACGCATGTTCTACCGTAGAATTACTTATGATTGTGCATTATACATTCGGGATTAACGTGATCAGCATCAGCATCATAGAGCTACTGTATCCTTGTCATTGATTATTTATTCATTGCCTTCAATGTCGCTAAAATTGGATTTTGTTTAACAGTATACTGCTATATTCATTACTTAAAGAGATTTTTGATCATTTTTAAATGCTAATTTCTATAAATAGGTGTACATACCATTTCTTTAATAATAACTATTTTTGGATATTGTTACATTTTAATATTACCCAGAAATCTTTAAATTAAAAGGGATCAACATACGCTCTAACAAATATGAAGATAACACAAAAAACGTGATTTAAAAGGTAAAAGAGGACAGAAAATTATCTCTAATATTTCAAGGCTGAGATTCGGACACACAAGAAGCAAATCCCATCTTGCAAAAATAGGAATAATACAAAATCCCATGTGCCAGTGTGGCAGAGAACAAGAAACGATAGATCATATTTTTTGTAAATGTTAAAAATATATGAAACAAAAGAAATCCATGTATAAAATGTTACAGGACAAAGGAATCGTGTTCCCAATAAATTCACAAGTGTTGATATCCTACAATATTGTTAACATACAAAAAATTATGTATAAGTATATAACTAGTATTAAGATTGATTTATAAATTTGGAATTGTAAAAATGTATATATCTATGTAACTGGCGAAATGATCGAAAGATTAAAAGCCATAAATAAATAAAAAAAAAAAAAATATCACCCAGACGTTTTAAAATTGCATTCCAGTCATTCTGTTTGGTGAGTAAAATTTTGGATTCTATTGGCAGGTTAAAAACAAAAATGCGTAAAAGGTACACACGCGATTGAAGTAAAACTGGTTTGCTATTGTATAAGCTTACAATTAGTTCAAAAATAAATTCCTCTTGTAAGAATTCAAAAAATCGTTTATTGGTAATATGATAACATTAGTAATGTATATATTCATCATAATAATTACTATACCAATATTTTTTAATAATAAATTAATTACTATCATACCTGAAATATGATTATTTCAAGATAACTGAAGCGAGTGAGATACATTCAATTAGCAAATTATCTAAATTTCTCGAAAAAGCTGCAGCAATAGTGGTGCCATATCTCATGGTGTATTGAGATGAAGAAATATCGAAGTATCTTTGTTGAATTTATTTTATCATCGTAAAATCAATCCATGTGTGAGATTCTTCCGATTGAATCTTTACATTGAAATCCTCAACAAAAAATAATGGTATCTTTTTTATTAGTATTTAAAAGACTTGAACTTTTATCATAAAAATTAGGTTAACCACGTAAAATAAATTTTATAATATTTGATATAGTTTTATATATATATATATGTTACTAATGTAAAGTAAAACTGTAATATTTCTTAATATAAATTTGCTTATTCTTCATCCAAATGTAGACTTTTTCAACACTTTATTCTAAAGATCAGGGAAATGAGCTTGTATGCTTTGACCTCTAAAACAACAACTATGTTTTTTTTTAATTACAATATTTATTACAACTGTTCAATAATTTAACATCTAGTAATAATAATAAATAATAATATAAATTTAAATAAATAAGAGTACAAATGATACAATTTACATTAAAATGGTATCCGTAATATGATGATTTAATTTATCTGTGAATTATGATTAAAATTTAATTGTTGTTGAAATTCTTTAAACACATTAAATATTATTTTATTTCTATTCTCCATTATCATCATATGCTATATATATTATTTTTCTAATACAAAACGTGAACAAACACATTGTTGACGTCAACATTAGTTTTTATAATAACCCTCCTGCATCAATAACTTGTTTTTTATGGAATTACTGACCTACATATTCTTTTCATTACTCGAACCTGTATATTGCTGAGGAAGCTCTCTTGCTTATAATGAAATAAAATATTTTCGATTTTAATTTCCTCAAAGATATAGCAATTGAGAAGACAACTTACGTTTCTTGAACAGCACGAAACTTTTAGTTGTTTGATATAATTACTTGACTTGCCCGTAGGTAAGCGATTAAGAACGACGGGACTTGTTCCAGAGGTCCCGGGTTCGGTACCCACTTCGAGCAGCCTGTTGTCAGGCAACAGTGACAACAATTTTCACTTGGAAATATAAATAGCAATATGTTTCCAAGTGAAAATAGCCCTCACCCGGCATTGTTGCACCATACTTGCCCTATTACAGAGATTGTAATAAAAATTTATCTTACAGAGATGTGACAACTGTTTGGGTTGCCATCTGTAATAAAACGAACGTATTTTATAAGATATTAATCACAGCAGCTCATAGAACCCATAAGTTCTGATTACTGTTCAAATAAAATTATAAAAAAAATATGATTACTTGCAAGTGACATTGTGTAATAGTATTTATTTTTGTTAAATCTAGATTTTGACGTCATAAGCTCAAACTTCATTTGATATTTGACGTTTTGTAAACCACATGATTGCGAGTATACGTAACAAGACAAATGACCAATCATAAAAACTCGTTTCACAAGCTCACATCGATGACCAATAACACATCAGTATTCGTGGCGTAACGCATTTCCGTTCAAATGACAGTTGTTTTTGTCGAGTGATATTACTGCCTAGTCGCGCCTAAAGATTTTTATTACATAAAATTTGTTGATAATATTGTAAATTCTAAAATGTTATAGCATTTTCATTATTTTGTGTAACTACGAGTATTTACTACAATTCTAATTATTATTGTTATTTTAACTTTAATCACAAATTAATTTATCATGAAGAATATTGGTACTTCTATATTTTTTTAAAATTGTCTCATTTATTTAGAATTTTAACTAATATAAGCCGAATTCAACAACAAGTTTTTTTTTTACCCATTTGTTTTCAAGTCTATTCAGTCAAATGAATGATCACAATGATGGCCAATGACGAATCAGTATTTTTTTCTGAGTTACTTTCTAGTCGCGCCTAAAGAATTTTTATTTTATAAGATTTGTTGATAATATTGTAAATTCTAAAATTTTATAGCATGTTCATTACTTTTATGTATCCAATGACTTCAATTCTAACTCTTAAGTTTGATCACAATCAGATGATCCATAACGATCTAAATATACAGTTCGTTAATGATGTCATTAAATCAATCAGTGAAAAACATCACCGGAAGCTCGAAAACCATCCAAACACACTAATGGCGCCACTGTTAGCAACTCCAAACAGCAGAAGATTGAAGAAGAAATGGCCGAGTGATTTGATTTAAGCAGAACATTACTTGATGAAGTGACCTCTATTAAATATTTATAAATCTTTTATTGAGAGAGTGTGTGTGTGAATGTCTGTGCGTATGTATGTACGTATGTTAGTGTATATGATAATTTCATAACATTAGATCTTAAAATACGTAGTTTTCCCAGTAAACGACCGAAGGACCTGAGCCAACTAGTATACCACTTGCTGAAGTGGTTACTATTATATAATTTCTTTTTTTGTTAACGTGCGTGTGAGTATGTTTGTGTGCATGTACGTATGCATGTGTGTGTATTTGTTAAATTTATCACAATAGCTTATAGGATACCTTGTATTCTGATTGCTGTAAATAAAGAAATAATAAAAAAAAAAAAAAAAAAAAAAAGTTTGATCACAAAAATTAAGCTATCACGAAGCATATTGGGAGTTATATATTTTCAATTTTTTTTTTTAACTTCCCGTAGGGTAAGTTATTGTAATGGGCCGAAAATCGGAATTGAAAATTTTTACATTTCTCGACGTTTTGAAGGTTTCTGAACGTTTTGGCATACCTCAGAAAAAATGGATGTGTGTGTGTGTGTGTGTGTGTGTGTGTGTGTGTGTGTGTATGTATGTATGGATACAAATTTCCAGTCACGTTTTAGGGCGCACGGATCAACCGATTTGAATGGTTCAAAAAATATTCGATTCCTATTGATAGGGAAAAGAGCTGATTAGTTTTTGGCAAAGGCAGGTCCAGTCGTTTCGGAGATACAGAGCAAAGAGTGCAGAAAATAGAAATCGAATTTTTGAGAGAACGGAGTATCCGATTTGAATGATCTAAAAAACATTCAATTAGTAATGATTGGGAGAAGTGTTTATTAGTTTTTGGCAAAGGCAGGCCCAGCCATTTCGAAGATACAGAGCTAAATATGTAAAAAATGGCAGTTTTTGAGAGAACTAAGCGTCCGATTTAAATGATTCAAAGAACTTTCTGCTTGTCTTAACAAAATAATTGATTTTGGAAAAAAAAATTTTGTTCCAATTTTTTTTTTTTTTTTTTTTTTTTTAGTTTTTTGTATATCGAAAATATTTCAGATTTTATTTTTAATTCTAACTATAGTTCTAATATACTTTACAAATAATTTCACAATTTCAATATTAGACAATGTTACAATATTTATAATAATCTATTTGAAAACATTCAAAATTTCTCGAACATTTCGTTACGGTATGGGAAGTTCCAGCAATTTGCCTTAAGGCACGATGCCATAATTGCTTTAAGACAGAATTCCACTTACAGCTAGTTTTAAATTTATTTTAAATTTCGAATAATATTAGACAAATTCATTAAGATTTTTTAACCCAATTCTATTCAGTCAAATGAAAATGGTCGCTCGGTTTTTGTCATCATCATCACAATTTGCATATGAGTTAGGTAGGCCGTTTTAAACTCTCAATTTATACAGTCGGGTATAATATTAAATTTATGATAAACGTATAATGGTTGGGTTACAGATAATATCGTTGCCATTATGTGTTTGTAGTAGCTGCGCATATTTTACGCATATGTTATCCCTTTATGGGATGACTGAACGTGCTCAACATACCTTATGTTATACACAGATCAAATTCAAGATGGTAGCATACTTCGCCATCAACTTGGTTAACAGTTATATATCTGAATATCTAAGTCTATCTATTTGTAAATAAATCTCATTACATGTAGGGTAGAGCGGGGCTTAAAGGTCCTCGGATAGAAAGATCCACCACGAATATCTTAAAAACAAGTAATGTTAGGTTTTTTGAGCTAAGGTTTCTATGCCTCTGGCTATCCCTTTCTGCCCCGAGTACGGGGTAAAAGGGAACAGATGACTTATTATAGGAAAATGAAAAAGTTGTTTACTGAGTGTACTAAATATAGATAGATAGCTGTTTATTTGATATGATTGTTATTTGTTGGGATATAATTTGCACAATATAATCGCTCAAAATCATATTGTCTCTTTCTACCATATATTATTAACTTTCTATAGGGTTGTTATAGTCATGGGCCGAAAATCGAAATTTAAATTTTTTGCATTTCTCCGCGTTTCAAAGGTTTCTAAACATTTTGGCATATCTTTAAAAAAATGGATGTGTGTGTGTCTGTATATCTGTGGAGACAATTTTTCGTCGACGATTTCGAGTGTATGGGTGAACCAATCTGAATAATTCAAAAAGCAATCAATTACTATAGATGTGCTAATTTGTTTTTTGCAAAGGCAGGCACAGCCGTTTCGGAGATACGATGCTAAATGTGCAAAAAATGATATTTTTTGCAAGTACTTTACTTCTGGGGCAAGAAATTTTTTGAAGTAAAACTTCTTTAGGCGCGACTAGGGTGTAAATCCGTACAAGTGCAACGGAAGTGCGTTACCGCAGATAATATAAAATAAGAGTCGAGTGCCAATGATTCGTCATTCGCTTTCGATGATATCATTTCTATACGGGTCGATTGTGATTAGTCGTCGCGTATGTGAATAGAGATCTGTCGTTGTATGGAAATCGGCATATATAAATAAACATTTTGAAGTTACATCGTAGTACAAATCTTGATTTAATAGAAAATGCCTAAATCAGAAGAATATTTTACCATGTTCCTTAATATTTTACCCTGTTTCTTAGAAATTATTTCTATATTATTCGTAGTTTCTATAAATCTTTGAAGTTATTAAAATAGAAAATATTGTTTAGGCAAGACAGATATTACTGCTGTTCAAAGATTATATCGCCATCGAAAAAGTGAAAAAAATACAAGCAGTCAATGAATGTATGTTAATTTTAATTACATGAAGTTCTTCAAACACAATTACACGATGAGTGAAGTTGCGAAAACAATGTTTGTTTAGGCGTTGTTTAACATAATCCACTGTGTGAAAGAATATTATAAAATTTATGAATCAGCAATTACTTCATTTCTTTAATGAAGGTTCATTTCTAAATGCTAATTACAATGACAAACCGATCATGTCATATTTGAAGTATGACTTTAATTACATTATTGTTTTTAAATATTATACATATTTTTAATGCTATTATAAATATATAATTTATATTTTATCATTATTTAAATGTGTATATTGGTTGACACTAATAAATATGTGCATCACGAGTGCTACCATATTACTAGTAAACATTATTCAAAATTGTTATATGATGCATTTATTTTTACTTAAATGCCATATTGTACAGTAACAATTAAGTTTTACTTCAATCGCTCGTGAACCTTACTCTCACTCTTTTTTAATTTATTAAGTATTGTATAATTATTAACAAATGTATTTTTTTGTTTTCAGGTATGTATTTATTCCACAAAATCGTTGTACCTAGTAAGACTTTTATTAGTTGCCAAAATGGGCTCCCATGCGCCAGTTCAGGCCCATTCGGTAACCATAACGACACCGTGATATAAAAAATGCAAATGGGTTCTTTGTCGGCTCTCCGGATGCGTAGGTATGTAATATTAGATTTTATAGAATGATTCCGTTGAGAAATAACAACATTGCCGTTTTATAGTTATACATTTTTCCTGAGCTTTTTATAAATTAAGCTCGACTTTTCCACCTTTGTTTAGGCTTGCGTGTCGTAACGACACGATAGAATTAGATTTTTTGTATATTTACATTTACGGTTTTTGAAACTGAAATGTTCTTAAGTTTAAAGTGCTATTACTGAACTTTATTTTGAGTAAAATGATATCTATTAGGCATTGATATATTAAAATATTAAATGGTCCATATTATTGGTTTTTATTATATGATATATTTATATCAGTTAGGCAATAGATCGTCAATTTATAGTTATTCATCTAACTCCATTCTAGATCTAGAATATTATTTACCTTTCTTATAGTTTTCAAATATCTAATTGAACTAGTGGTTTAAGGCATCGTGTCTTAAGGCAAATTGCGGGGACTTCTGGTATTGTAATTAAATTTTCGGGAAATATTAAATGTTTTGCAAAAGATTATTATAAATACTGTAACTTTCATTATTCGTATTTTACAGATAAATGTAAGAGCCTATAACTGAAATTTAAATTTCAAATTTTGTATTTGAATTATATAAGCGAGTTTTAGAATTTTATCTGGAATTAAAATTAATATCCGAATCATCTTCGGGTTTGAAACAAATTAATTTTTAGAAATTGAAAAAAAAATTAAATTTTGAAATTTAAAAAAATGTTTTGCTTCTCCCAAAAACTGTTTCTTCACACTGACAACACAACGAAAATGATATGATTTTTGTATCATTCAAATCAGATGCTTTGTTCGCTTCAAAACTGCCATTTCATGCACTTTTAGCTCCGTATCTCCAAAACGGCTATACCCGCCTTTACCAAAAACTATTCTTGACTTCATCTCATTAATATGAATGGAATTGAATCATTCGAATCGGATGGTCTGTTATTTCAAAACTAAATTTATATTTTTCGCACTTTTTGAGTCGTATCTCCAAATCGACTGAACCTGCCCTTGGCAAAAACTAAGCAGCCCTTTCCCCATCAGTAGAAACCAATTTTTTTTTAATATTTCAAATCGATTGATCCGTGCGCACAAAATCGTGAACGCAAAATTGTATCCACACAAAACACACATTCAGTTTTTACTTACAAAAAATTATTTCATTAATTTTCCGTGGAATGAATTACAGTAATTGCTAAAAATCGAAAATATTTTTTTGCATATCTTTACATATCAAGACCTACTGAATATTTTGACATTAAAAAACATCTTCGATTTCTATTGATAAGACGTGCTGATTAGTTTTTGGCAAAGACAGGTGCAGCTCTTTCGGGGATACGTTGGGAAAAAAGTTTTAAAAATTATATTTGGTCATCTCACAAATCTGTGTTTCTGAAATTAATACATAAAGAAATATTGAAACACAGAAGACAAATAGGCAGGTGGACTCGTAGATAAGTAGACAGGTAGACAGGTAGACAGGTATATAAGTAGATAATTATAAATATTAACAATTGACAGATTAATAGGTCGAGAAGTAGACAAGTCGGTGTGTCAAGACTAAAAATTGATAAAAATATCAATAAATTAGGTGGGAGTGGCATTTTTCGCAGAGACAAGTTGTGCTTCCCAATATATGTGTGAATAATCAACGTGATTTATAAGAATGGAGAATTAACAACATTTTAATTGTACTGTTTTATTAAATTCGTGACAATGATTAATTTAAGTATTTATTTTGCAATTTACTAAATCGTAATTATTGCAGTTTTTAACTGATTTGTTTAATTTGTTTAGTATTAAAATAGTCATTTTGATTAACAATTAAGTATTTAGTTCCTATTTTCAATTAGTATTAGCATTGATTGAAAAAGTCAGAGAAAACGATAAAGGTGACATTAAATTATGGTACTAATTATTTTGTAAAAAATTGTTGAACAGATATATTTTATGAGGATTGGAAAATGATTCTTTCTATTATAAACTTTAAACAACATTTTGTATATATTAAATTTTTTAATAATATTTTATTGCTTTCAATAATGTTCGTCTGAATGGTGAACAAGTCTATGATAAACTCATACTCTTAATTAAAAAAATATATTCATATCAATCATAATAAATAAACAATATCAAAATTCATTAAGTTTTACATGGAGCTTTCATTCATTTTAAATGATACTAAATTATAAACACTATTTGTAAACACATTCTAAATAGTCCATTAAACACATATCGTAAAGGCTTTTCAGGTTCTCAACTAGAATTTAATAAAAGTTTAATCACGATTACACAAAATTCTGTGCTTAATGAAAATTACTTCATAATTTCACAAGTGCACGAAGTTTATAGTGGCCTCCGTAATAATTTGAAGCATTTCATCAGCTTTCGAGTAATGTCGGAAAATTCGTGGCGAATTTTCTCGGCATTTCAAAGAAGTTACCATAAACTTTATGAGATCTCGCATCATGATTGCTTATTAAAAATATAATTTAGTAATATGTATGCATCTCATGATGCGCCGAACGAAGTATGAAATAATATAAAAATTAGAACGTAGTGACTTTATATGCGTATATTTTGGAGCTTAAATTCTGTAAACAATTTTTCTTAATTTGATCGATTATTTTTATTGATTTGTTTTTAATTTCCTGAAGTGTAAGTTATTGTAATCGTCCAAAAATCAAAAATGAAAATTGTGTGTGTGCACATGTATGGATACAAATTCTTCTCCACGATTTTGGATGCACGGATCAACCGATTTGAATAATTTGAAAAACATTCGATTTTTATTGGTGGGAAAACGTTCTAACTATTTTTTGATAAAGACAGGAACCAGCCGTTTCGGAGATAATAGAAAGGGTGAGAAAATAGAAATTAGGTTTTTGAGAAAACAGACCTTCTGATTGGAATCATTTAAAAAAATTCAATTTTTAATGATGGTAAAAATTGTAGATTAGTTTGTGACAAAGACATATCGAGCAGTTTCGGAGATACGAAGCTAAATGTGAAATAAATGCTAGTTTTTGACGAAGCATCCGATTTTGAAATATTCTTAGCAAAATACTTGGTTGTATAAATGTGATGAAATAATTAGTTTTTGTACAAAACATTTGTTTAATTTAATTTAATTTTTCGATTTTTTTTCAATATCAAAAACTATTCTCATTTTAAATTTAATTCTAGCTAAGATGCTCACTTATATACTTAAAATTAAAAAAAAATACTTTAATGTGATTCTTAGAAATTTGTCATAAGATCTTCATTCGAACTCCAATTTATTATAAGTTATATTCATTTACTTTTTACGTCAATTTATATATAACTACCTAGCCCGGAAAACGTCGATTAGCAAAAAAAAATATTTTTAGAAATTCTTTGTTATGAAAAATAACTAACTAAAAAAAAAATGAATGTAGAAGTGGGTAGAAGAGGCAACTAATACAAATTAAACGAATGGTTTACCCTCTCCAACCTATGCCACCTATAAATGCTCTTTGGGCTTATTAATAGACAATGCAAGTGTATACCTAATCTGAAAGTGATTTCATTTAAATTGAATTCGAACATTTTAGTATTCAAATTTTTTTATATATTTTTAATATATTTTTATATATGTTTTATTTTGTATTATCTTATTTTTTACACTTTTGTCAGAGTAAAGCTTCAGTTGACCCTTTTTACCCCAACTACAAATTTAATGTTTTATAGAGGTTATAAAAAATCCGTTGAATCTAAGTAAAAACTAACAATGCTTATAATAAAACAATTAAATGACGTAAATTCACGTGGACCTTTAAACTCGCGGGCCTTTGAGGTCCACTCTACCCTATCATTATATACTACTAAACTCGTTATAATGCTGGAAGTATTGATACATTTGATATAATATGAGCTTCGAAATTAATTTTTAAAATATTTCATTCCAAAAGATCTCATAATTTATTGACAGTTTTACAGGTGTGTATTCCAAAGTTATTTGTTTTACTATCCGAACCTTCTTATTTAAATTGTTGACTGTTATAACTCTAACTGAGATATTCGATAAAATGTTCCCTTTGATCGATTCCAAATTTAGATTATTAATTTAAATAACCTAAGTCGAACAATAATCTTATCTAATACAATCTTTAAAATGTTTTATATGAACCAATCGGTATAATATTATACAAATGAGTTCTTTTAGAGTTTGAGAAAAACATGATTTGCAAAAAAGAGTGCTATAACGCGAAAAAGTACATTTTCATATTAACATTTCTAAAAAGTTGATATTTTGAGTTTCTAATAACACTTGCGGCCCATTCAATAACGTTTGTGTATGAATAAAACTACAAGCAAAACTACTTACTACAATTAAATAATATTCTAAAACATCTTATTAAATGAAATTGAACATCATCTGTCAAAATCATTTGACATTTGACGTATGGGCCGCCGTCCATTGTTCCATTTAAATTACGCTTCTACAACAAATTTCAAATTGAAAATGTAAAGCTTCTACTCGGTTTTGAAATAATATATCACTGTTTGCTCAATTTCTAGATTAGCACAAATTTTTCAAGACTAAGACTGGCCAAATCCGCACAGCCATTTCAGAGCCCTATCATACCTAACATTTTATCGAACTTCATTTTTATATATAAGATAATCGTCATTGTCCAATTTATAAGCTCTTATATATTGTATATAAAATAAGAATGATAAAACTTACAGTATTTATAATATATTAGCAAACATTTCATATTCTTTGAATATTTCATTACGGTACAGGAATTTTTAGCAATTTGCCTTAAGGCACAATGCCATACACCATTTGATCATCAATTATATTCTAAAACTCATCATCATTTATTTACACGAAGAAGACTTTAACAATGATTCTAAATATTGATATGGATACATGATAATTATTTAATTTCCATATTGTATTTTAGCTATTATTTTATTCATGTTACCGTATTGGCTTACGGGATCATAAATCGAGAAATATTCATCAGCCCCTGATTTTTGTTGAATCCAATAATCTCGTTTCTGCCAAAAATATGACGGCGATAAAAGCGTGATAAATTCATCCCCGAACACATAACCGTTTGTTGTGAATAACCATTACTTATTATATATTTATAACGAGATTTGTATCAGTGCTGCTGTGAGGCAGGGTCGTAAAATACGCGAATGAAATATGAAAGTTAATTGGCCCGTTCGTTGCAAGGCAGCCCGCTGCTCGTAGGGGAACACCGTGGAATTTGATCGTCTTGATATATGATTTATGAATGTTTGCAAATAATATTAAGATATTATACGATCTTTAGATTTGATCAAATATTACTAGCTTTTCAAAAATGAAAATTATTTATTTGGAATGAAAAATTGGTCTAAAATATTGTCTTCTTTGTTAATCACAATTAGGGATTGCAATGCCAATAAAAAAATAGTAATGTAAATTGGAGTGTATGTTTTGGGCGCACGGATCAACCGATTTGACTGGTTCAAAAAACATTCGATTTCTATTAATAGGGAGATGTGCTGATTAGTTTTTGGCAAAGGCAGGTACAGCCATTACGGAGTTAAAGAGCAAAGAGTGCAGAAAATAGAAATCGAGTTTAGAAGAAAACGTAGTATCTGATTTGAATGAATCTATAAAACATTTAATTAGTAATGAATGGCAGAAGTGGTTATTAGTCTTTGGCAAAGGCAGGCCCAGCTATTCCAAAGATACAGACCTAAATAAACAAAAATGGCAGTTTTTGTGAGAAAACAGCATACGAATTGAATGATTCAAAAAACTCTCTGCTTGTGTTGATAAAACAAATACTTTTAGAAAAAAAATATTTCAATTTTTTTTTGTTATCGTAAATAATTCAGATTTTAAGTTAAGTTTTAAAGCTCACTTATACACTTTAAATATTTTTGACTTTGTGATTCAGTTTATATTATTCTCATGATTATTAGACAATGTTACAGTATTTATAATAATCTATTTAAAAGCATTTAATATTTCTCAAACATTTCGTTACGGTACGGGAAGTTTCAGCAATTTGCCTTAAGGCACAATGCCATACATCACTAGTTTAATTTTTTATACTTATCAAGATAAATAATAACATATTATAATTATTGAGTATTTTTACTTACAACAATATAAAGTTCCTATACGTAAAATAATATTTTATAATTTTAATAAAAAGCAATAATATTCAGTAAATATTGTGAATAACATGTATAAATTTCGAGAACACATTGAATATTGTAAAGATATAAAACATTTTGGCGCAGATGTCAATTTTAGAAACTGTTACATTTTTACATAAGATGAAATAAACTCCATTATTTATCAGTCCGATTTTATTTATTGTAACACCATATGAAGCCCTTTGGAAAGCAATAAATATTCAGATAATATTGTAACATTTTTTCATACAATAGAACCACTTAAAGATATATCTGTTTATGCAATTATGAAGTTTAAGTATAATTTAAACTGTTTCTAAGTTAAACACCAGTATTAATACGAGGATTATTAATATACCAGTATTTCGGTATACCGGTATACCGTCTCCCTACTAAATTGTTCTGACTCAGAACAATTTAGTAGGCAGCGAAAAAATTACTTATGTGTTAACGTCATTTACTTAATTCTCAACAAAATATAAGTCTAATGTACATAATAGATATTAATCAATACAACAATTCCAAAAAATTCAGATAGCGGTTTGTAGCTGATAGAGATTTAGTCTTTTTGCCAACAAATTCAAATGCTTTCGTCATTTTCAGAAAATTAAGATATTTACTGAAACATATATTAAAACAAAATTTATGTGGAACTTTGTCTTGAAGTAAGTTATTAAAACCTCTATATTAGTATATATAATTTAGATTTAGCAACTTGTAAAATTGTAAACTAAGATAATACGACAAAATATTTTGGAATGGTTGTAAAAACTATTGGATTTACCGACGCACAAAGTTTTGTCAAAATCAAAATTGCAGTATTTAACAGAAATAAAGAATTTTCAAAAATAATTTGTGCACCAGTTTTAAAATGAGCTTTTATTATGCTCTGGATGACTTTCTTTCTGGCTAAATTCAGATCAAAATACATTTGGATGAGTGGCAGTGTAGAATCATCTTACATTTAGAATATAACTTTTATTAGTTTCCTATTTCTATAACAATATGGCTAATATATTTAACAGAGGCAACGTTTTCAACTGAAAGCCATGACCGGTGATTTACTGTAAAACTACAGTACTACAGTACAGTAACGTAGTAATCTGTTTGAAGAAATTTTGGTTTGCAAAGCTATTATTTGAATGTAATTATAACAAGTATAACATTAGAAAACCTTAAAATTTAATAGATACCATTGAGATCAATTCTAATTTTATTTGGAAATTCAATGTAAAGCCACAAACGTTACTGTATATATGTGCAACTGAATGAATGCGCAACCAGGCGTTATTTCACAGTGTCCACAGACAACTCAAGTGTATGTTCAAGTGTTTGCGCAAGCATATCAAATATGTCAACAAAAAACTGTCAAGACATAACCTAAAAATATATCTTTTTATTAATTTATATAATCACAGCATCAGAAGAAAATTCTATGAGTTCAGAGGGCTAATTTGAATACTTTCAAATGCTAACATCATAAATTTGAATTATGTGTACTACAAAGTGAAACAAAAACGAGACATGTGCTGCTACACGCGTTCAAGGAATGGACTTGTTGACTTGAATTATTGCACAATTGAAATAATCGAAAAGTGTTTATATCTACTTGCTTGTACCAGTCTGTCAAGTTGCGCAAAAACAACCCTCAAATGTTACAGAATACATGTGCAGGCCATAGATTGCGCAATTATACTGTATCGTCTGTGGCCGATTTAAGTTATATTTTAATTGATAATGAAAGGAATTGTCCAAATATAAATTTTAAACAAAAACGTAGATATTACAATCTCTATGCAAATGTATTCACGAGCTAACAGTCATAAGGACTTTGCCCAACAAGATAGTTATTAATTTATCAATACAAATGGAATAGTCTAAAACGAGCTATGGATAATGCTCATCTTGCAGATTATACTAAAACTGCAAATTGTAAGAATTTCTAAAAAATGCTCAAGTTATTGATTCATTGCCATATATGGTTGGTATATGGGCAAATCTCAGACTTTTCAATCTCAACAAATTCACATATTACTGGTTTTTCACCATTAGATTATATATGCACCTTGCTAGAGATTCATATTGATCAGCATGACTTTCACTTGATATTTCTCAGTTTAGTCAAATGCTATTTTTCAAAAATAGGAAATTAGTTATAACGTGAATGAGAACTTTGCGCTAAAGAAAAAGAATTCTGCACCATCTTTTTGTAAAACTGATAAACATGAGACTCTGTCGGGTTTTAATTTTTTTTTAGTTTTAAAATTGGTGCAGCAGTTTTTGAGAAAAAGTTATTGATGTATTAGATCATTCAAATACATAAATACCCACTTCGTACAATTTTGGTGTGAAACGATTCCGATCGCAAAAAAAAAATGCGTGGAGAAAACATTAAATTAGCAAATTGTATTTTCTGATGAGAATAAAACCCCTTCTTCAAAAATCAATAATATAATTCTCTCTAAATAGTGTATAATCTAATCTATACCATACCAATATAACATCTGACCTACATCTTAGACATAAAATATTTAAACACATAGACATTCTTTTTAGGGTCTAATGGATCACTTAAATCTGATGGTTTTTCGACAGCCCTACAAATTGCGAACAAATGAATAAATTTTTAAATGTATAGATAAATTAGTGGGGTGCATGGCATCGATGCCACTTTCAATGAGAGTCCTTAACCGCTAGACCTGCTTTCCCAAAAATTAGATCAGTTCTTCATCATGTCAATACAAGTAAAATATGTTTTATGAATTATTAAAATAGGACGCTCCGCTCTCTTAAAAACTGAGTTACCGTTTTTAGCACTTTTTGCCGTATCCTTAGCATATCCTTTTTCCTTTTTCTCGCATAGACAGGTCTAGCCGTTTCAAAGATACGGGACAAAAAGTGCCATAAACGGTAACTCAGTTTTTAAGAGAGCGGAGCGTCTTATTTAAATAAGAAGTAATAATATTTAGGTTATTGTAAAGTGTGAAATGAATCAATGAGATTCTAAATATGATTTTTATTTACCAAAAAATATTATTCAGTCTATAATAATGATAGTAAAATGAGAAGAAAATTGATATAGATTCCGAGACAAGTACCTTTCAAATGTGTTGTCACTTAAAAAGAATAAAGAGAATATGAAATAATTATGAAGTGTGTTTTAAAGCGATGGAATGCTTAAAATATAACTATTGTTGCTTTTATAATAATTATGTTTCACTACATTTTATTTTATTACAAACTACTAAACTATTTGCTGGTTTATGCGGTTTCCACTACATCCAGGTACTCGGCGCGATGGCTTGTTCGAGGAATGTTATCCATGTGTAATTATTATTAGGTGCTGTATATCAGGTTGCATGTGTAATGACTTGTTTCGGCGAAAATAGCATACATGACTATGTAATATAGAAACCTTGTTACTTGGCTGCAATAAATTCATGATAGTGAAATACTCTAATGCATACGCCGACGATCTGAAATTGTTTGCTACGAGTTAAAACGATACACAGGAAACACCTTGAAAATATACTGAGAAGCAAATTTAAATTATTATATGGATATATTATTTTACTCGGCACAGAATGTGGGATACATGTGCAAAATGTGTTATACTAATAAAGTTATTAACATGCATATGTTTATTAACTTTCCGTAGGGTAAGTTATTGTAATCGTTCAAAAATCAAAATTTAAAATTTCTACATTTCTTCACGTTTTGAAGGTTTCTGAGCATTTTCGCAAACCTGGATGTGTGTGTGTGTATGTATGTATGGATATAATTTTTTGTCCACGTTTTCGGATGTGCTGATTAGTTTTTGGCTAAGGCAGGTCCAGTCGTTTCGGAGATACGGAGCAAAGAATGCAGAAAATAGAAACGGAGTTTTTGAGAGATCAGAGCATCGGCTTAGAATGATCCAAAAAACATTCAATTCGTAATGACGGGGAGAAGTAGTGATTAGTTTTTGGCAAAGGCACGTCCAGCGGTTTCGGAGATACAGAGCTAAATGTGCAAAAGATGGCAGTTTTTGAGAGAAATAAGCATCCGATTAGAATGATTCAAAGAACTTTCTGCTTGTTTTAACAAAATAATTGCTTTTGGAGAAAAATGTTTCAATTTTTTATTTCAAAAACATTTTTTTTCATTTTTTTTTGTATATCGAAAATAATTCAGATTTTAATTGTAATTTTGACATAAGTTCTAATATACTTTAAACAAATATTATCAACTTTGCAATTCAGTTTATATAATTCTTATAAATATTAGACAATGTTACAGTATTTACTTATAATAATATATTTGAAAACATTTAATATTTCTCGAACATTTCGTTACGGTACGAGAAGTTCCAGCAATTTGCCTTAAGGTACGATGCCATACCCACCACAAGTTTTTAAAGAAAACTATGACAAGTTCAAGATTGTGTCTACGATATAATACACAATACAATACAACTTTTCAATTGATTTTCAACCGAAATTGAGATTTTGCTATTTGTTTCTTTGTTTGTTTGCTATTTCTTTCGGAAATAATGTTTTCACTTTCATTGAATATTGCGGTTTTTAATTCATATTTCTTTAGTATCTAAAATTGTATAAATTATAGTGCACGAACATATATTTGTATGACCCAATAGGGGCCATTATTCTAAATTTCAATGAATTTATATAATGCAATCAATTTTTGTAGTGATGTTTAGTACATAAACTTCTTCGACCTTTGAAATTTTATTTAAAACGCAGAAACATTTTTTTAAGAAACTTGATAAATTATTTTGTGCAATATTAAGCAACAAGTAAATACTGGCACGATTACGTATATCATGTACGTTGTTTTTGATATTATTTAATTATTTCAATTAATGGTTACATTTTTCACACAACTGGCAAAGTTTTGTAAACTGCTCAGTGACACAAAGACAAAGATTCTTTAAATAATTAATAAATTATTTTCGTGAACGCTGTACAAATTCATAAACTAGTTGATTTTGGCAAAAACGGCTACAAGAATAACGGTTACAAATGCTTTTGAATTTGTGAAATCTTTCTGACAACGTTGGCGAAATTCAAATTTGACAATTGAAAAAATTATCGCTATAAATATTTGTTCAACGTTTAATTACAACTGTCAGGCAGATCTTTACCAACAACTAATCAACGAGATTCCCAACCAATATTTTTTTTTTTATTTTATACCAATTGTAGAATTTTCTGAATAGATTCGGGCTTTAATAGATAAAATATAGATGAAATATTTCTCACTTTTCTGCTAATTACAAAGAGAAGATTAGACCGATTTTTGTGTAAATCAAAGCGCTTCATGAAGCACAGTTTCATAGATACATTTAAAAAATTTTAAATTGATTCAGAATGACTTGAAATGTCAAGAAAACATAAAATTAGTAAATCGGATTTTTAGACAAAAACTTGTTTTTCGGAAAGTTAATTAACAATTTAACAAAAAATATTTTTTATATTAGCAATACCCAAATTTTCCAGCAGTTGTAAGCGGCAGCTTGAGTTAAGAAAATTTGCTTCTATTTTTGAATATGCGCAAATAATCGATATGATCAGTTAGTTTGTTTTCATTTGTAAAGATTTATTTATTCAATAATATAATACTAAAGGAAAATGCGAGTAATAATTATTTTTTATATCCATCTTATGATAATACAATTCGTTATTAAAAAGTCATTTGAAACACAATAAAAAAAATCACAAAAACGATATAGTCAGTATGGGATCAATGTACCTACTAGTTTTAGCTATATTTATAAGTATACGGAATTGCTACAGGAACTAATGATATAATAAACTTTAGTTACAAATGAACAAATAATGAATAAATTATTACAAATTTTCCAAACATGATATTTTTGACAAATAGTTTAAATATTAGTGAATTTTCAATATTTTTGTTTGACTATTTATTTTGTACTTATGCGCTAATTATATAGAAACAAGTTTAAATATGTGCACAATTTTTGGGAAAACGTCGACGAATGATTATTATGCAAATTTTAAATTATGAAGAATAATGTTTTGCAAAACAAAACCGTAAAATAAATTATTATTATAACCGGCAGCAAGTTTGGCTATATTACATTACTTTGTCACAATTTACGTAAATAGCTTCGTATCTCTATGATTCTCTTATTATTTTGTTTTGCTAAATCAAGAAATATATATTCCGATGTCGTATAAAAACCTTCTATATAAAAAGCAACCTCTCCGGAAAAAATCTCTGCTTTATACGCATTCTACTGACAAAAATCCACTATTCGCAATATTTTGCTTCATATCGTATTACGAGCTGGCGGGCCTGCAGGTGTGGTAAGTCGTAAGGGATCAAGTCATTTGGCCGGAAACCTCAGATATTATTTTACTTAGCCCAACCCCGAACTTTCACCTGCTTTTTTCTTAGAACCTTTTTAACCCATGAAACGATGGCCGTGCGCCACTGAGGATTCTTAACTGGCAAAGTTATAGATGAGAAGTGTTGTGAATATGTTGGTTAGGGTTGATATTTCCTTCAAGTTTTATTTGAAATTGGTGGTTTTCTTTAAATTATATTTAAACTTGACATGTTAAAAATACATTGCTGACAAAATAAGTCTCTTCATATTATTGGATAACACGTAATATCAGAATTTGTTAAATTACCTCTCTTTTAGTCGTAACGTAATAAGCTACCACATCACTCGAAGAGTACTTTTTTCATCGACAACAGATTAATCATATTTATTAATGAATTTTTAGCTTTAAAAAATATTTATATGATTTGTGTGATGTGTTCGAGTGGGCCAAATATAAATTTAAACAAAATTATGACATAATTAAATATTTTTTAGTAGAAAAGGTAAATCTGCTTTGCAATCAAAACTCTTTATCGAAACTAAATTGTTTGCAATGGTGTATAAAAGGCTTGATTTTTTTATTTTTTTATCTATGCTTCTAAACTTCAAGTTTATACATTTTTCATGATCAATCCAAAATAGTTCTTATCTAAATTCTTCTTATTAAACTAATTATCATATATTTTGGTTCATGTTGTGATGACTGATTTATTTTGGTGTTTTAAAAATTGAATAAATATATATGAATAATTACAATATCAGTAGTTGAATACTGTATATTTAGTTCTTTTGAGTTTTTTATGTTTGATTATACTTTTTAATACACTTCGTAATTGAAAATTGAGGTTTTACGATTTAAAAAGCGTTGAAACTATTTATAATTATACTAATGTGAATATGTGGCAAATTTTCATTTTTGGTAATATTGATTAACTAATTTTCTATAGAGTAAATTATAGTAAACGCAAAAAATCGAAAATGAAAATTTTTATATTTCATCTTTTAAAGGTTTTTGAACATTTTGTCATATTCTACAGAAATGGATGTATGCGTGTGTATGTGTGTATGTGCAGATACAATTTTTCGTCGACGATCAACCGATTTCAATGATTCAGAAAACATTCGATTTCTATTGATAAAAAGACGTTTGAATTTTTTATGTTTTATTATACTTTTTAATATACTTTATAATTGATAATTGAGTTTTTACGATTTGAAAAGAGTTGAAACTATTTATAATTATACTAATGTAAATATGTGGCGGATTTTCATTTTTGGTAATATTGATTAACTACACAAAATATTATTTATTCATTCATAAACTCAATACTGTTGATGCACATAAGTATCAAACATAAAAACTTGCGATCCGATTTATACAATTTAGTTTCAGAGATTTGTTCAATAAATCTTTAGCATTATATAATTTTATTAGTTTTACGCATAATTTAATCATCGTCAAAAGCCGAAATTACCTAAAAATTCTATTACACAATTTTCTAATAATTACTTAAGTATTATTAGCCTTTGAAAAATAGAAACTGAGTGCAAATTATATTTTGCCTCAAGACAAGTTGGTTGTGTAGATGGAGCAATCGATTTCATCAATGAAAATTGAGACTAATCAGCAGGGTTCTCTACTGATATCATTTAAAAGGTTTTTAGACTTTTAAATTGGTTTAATTTTTACGATAACATTTTACAATTAATTCTCTACTAAAAAATTTCAACCTCATCTGATAATTATAAAAAACTGCTTGGCCTATCATAGCGCAAATGGAGTCAATGTGAGTCTTTATATGTTCCATCAAATTGCTTATAAATTTTTGTAATCGTTATGGACGTTTTTGAGAAAACGTTGAAAGTCAAATTTTAGTCTACATACACACATTTAGATGTCGAACATTTGAATATGACTCAGATTTTATGGACAAAAAATTAACTTCGTTCTTATAAAATTTAAGATTATTTATTTAATTTTAATGTTTCAATTACGTGTTTAGTTTCAGGTTTAAAATTGTAATATGAATATATTAATATGTTTTTCTCAGTTATTCTATTGTCGATATTTCGATGTTTCGATATGTCGATATTTTTGGAATCACTAGCTTCTTGTTGTGTACCGAACCACAGGGTCTAAATAGTAGGTCTTAAGTGAGTTCGGCAAGAGTAGGGTTTTAATAATTCACGAAGTGAAAACACCCTGTTTGACCTCGAATGCGGTAAAATCTATGTGGCCTATTGTATATAAGAGAAAAACATAGAGAAGCATTTATAACTTAAAATATTCAATTAAGATGGAATGAAATTTCAGAAATATTTTAATAATATTAATTAAAATGACGTCGATCCGCCGAGAAGACTTGTTCGATATTAGGTATAAAATTTTAGCGATTAATTTAAAGAAAAGATTAGTGAAACAGTCTGAAGACTTGTTCAAAATAAGGCTATAAAATTTTAGTGCATTGTAAAAATTAAAAAGAAAGTTATTTTTTTAAATAATAGCCAAAGAGCCGCCAATTATTAAATGACATTTAATTTATGCAACTTCTTTTAAATATTAATATCAAGCAGAGTTATCACAAAATCATCTTAATTATTAAAATTACAAGCTCTATGTTTGTTTTTATATTTTGTCATAATTTTTATATTTAAATTATTAATTTTATAAACGAAGTTCTTAATTTTAATTTTCAAGATATAATAAAAATTTTTCATAATTTAATTTATCAATTAAAGTACTAACAGTTAACAAATAAAGTACTAAAATTTACCGAAAATGTTCTGTAACGTGAAAACTTTTTGGACAGATAGACAGACAGACAGACAAAAAGTATTTATTACAATAGTTGATCATACATTTGCATTGTTAGAAGGATCATAAATATGTATTTTTTATGTAAACATTTCAATACAATGCAATAGTCAATATTTGATGACAAATTAGGAATTAATAATGTTGGCTTGAATATTTTATTCTAAATGTTATATATACATTTAATTATAACACTTATTTTAACAGAAAAGTTTCAGCATTTTTCGTTAATATTAATATAAAAAAAGGACGTTCATTTAGAATCTAAATTTCAGACAATTAAATTTTGGTTTAGGAGATGCTCGAAAAGTTAGAAAGTTGAGAGCAATATAACAATAAATCATTTAACAAAATGGTAAACAAACGATGATTTAGAAAATTTAGATTTAGACAAACCACCAACAATTATAAAATTACCAGCCATATGACAAAAAAAAAGAAAACTTATGTCCTGATTTAGGAAAACTACTAAAAGTTATAATGTTACCAGAAAATGATGACAAAAAATCATTCGACTTTCGGATTTTAGAGAATCTACAAAATTTATAAAGATGCAAGAAAGATGATAAAATATCATTGAATTAAAACGGAACATGGACATTGATTTATACTCTTCAAATTTAGGAGATACACCAAATCTTCAGAAGTTGCTTAAACAATGACCAAAAAACGTTAGACAAAATTGAGAATGTAAATCGAATTACCAAAATATATTTAGATTTAGGAAAATCATCAAAAGTTGTCCACATTTGAAAGCAGCACCAAAAGTTTCTAGAAACTTTATTAGATAAAAAGCAAGAAAGCCAAACTAAAAGTTAAAAAGTTTCCAGAAACATGACCAAAAATTAGGCATTAATTCAACTTTAGAAGATGCACCAGAAATTATAAAGTTATCGTAAATTATCAGACAATTTATTAACAAAAGATCATTAGACTAATTAGAATTGAATCTTTGATAATAGCTACATCTTACTTCTCATGAATTAAGTAGAATATTTATACATTAAACTTTTCTTAATATAAAATTATTCTTGCAACTACCTATTTTTCCAGCATAGCCTCAAAATAATAAAAACATCTTGAAATTTTAGAATATGATTGGTTTTTCTCAAAAATCGCAATTTAAAGAGCCAACGGTCACTGTTATATGCACGACCAATATACTCGTCGATACACCAAATTCAACCAATTTCTCATGACGAGTAAAGTCATTGTTAATTGACTTAAAAATCCTCCCGACGCCCTCACCAGCCACCTCACTTGCCTAGTAAGTAGGTAAGCATTCGTATGGCGTCATTATGATAATGCGAATGACGAATGCGAACGACGGGCGCTAGTACGAGTAGGGGAGACTGGGTACGGTTGTGCCAGTACATAAAACGTCTTAAGTCGTTATAGTCATAGTCGTCTTAGCAGCTAAACGATAATGATTTTGAGATAGGGTCCAGATGAAGAAAGATGAAGTATGTTTGTTCGAACAAGTTTACATTGGTGCATTGAGCCAGCATTGCTTTTAAAGTGTCAATCTTGAGTTTTTTTATTCGATTTATTTTGATAAAAACTGTGACTTGTATACATACAGATCACTTTGTTTTGTTATTTTACTGTAAGTTGAACATTAGCCGCAATTATTTTTGTTTGTTTCATGTGACCATACGTCCTGGTTTGGCCGGGACAGTTCCGTATTTCTCTCTTGTGTTCCGGGTTTTTCTAAAAGCAATATTTGTTCCGCATTTAGATCTTTAATCTCGGAATGTTTCGAGGTTTGGAATAGTATAGATATAACTTGAATTTTCGCAATTACTTAATAATTAAATTTCAACTAGCTGAAAATGATATATTATACTATAAGATAACTAGCTGTAAGTGGAATTCTGTCTTAAGGCAATTAGGGCATCGTGCCTTAAGGCAAATTGCTGGAACTTCCCGTACCAAAAATTTTTATTTTTTTTAAAAACGATTAACATTTTTGAAAAAAAATTACTTTGAAAAAATAAGATTTTTGAGAAACTATAAATTGGACAAAAAATTAGTTTTTTTTGAAAAAAAAAATTTTTTAAAAAAAATTTTTTTCAAAAAAAAAAAATTTTTTTTTTGAAAAAAAAATTTTTTTTCTTTATTTTGACATATTGTGGAAGATCTGAACTTTTTTTTCAAAGCAATCGTACTGCTTTAACTACATAGGGACAAAATATAAAGCGCGTAAGCGCCGCGTCGCTGTCTAACGCATAAGCATGGGTACGGAACCCATAGGAATGTTAACAAAATGTATACTTATTGTTAAAATCTCTATAAAATATCTGATAATTTGATGTGCATATGTCTAATGATCATTTTTGACCGCCAAATGGCTCATTTTTTTACTTTTTTCTCTATATCTCCGAAACCGCTGGACCTACCTTTATGAAAGTTGTATCGATTCTTCATCTTGTCAATACAAATAAAATGTTTTTTGAATTATTTAAATCGGACGCTCCGTTCTCTTAAAAACTGAGTTACCGTTTTCGGAACTTTTTGCCCCGTATCTTCGGAACGGCTTGACCTGCCTTTGCCAAAAACTAATCAGCACGTCTCCTTATCAATACGGATCGAATGTTTTTTGAATTATTCAAATCGGTTGATCCGTGTTCCCGAAATCGTCGACGAAAATTTGTATCCGCACATACATACACACACATACATACATACACACACACATACACACACACATACACACACACACACACACACACACACACATACATCCATTTTTTCTAAGGTATGCCAAAATGTTCAGAAACCTCTGAAACGTAAAGATATATAAAAATTTTCATTTTCGATTTTTTTGCGATTACTATAACTTACCCTACGGGAAGTTAACGAGTCTACTTAAATGATGAATCAATACTTTAAGAATGAGAAAATTGATAAATATATAATTTAAAATAGTTGAAAAGCCTCTCACCTTGATTAATTTGAACTTTTATTTTCATTCATTTTCATTTTCACGAAAATCAACAAAAAATATGAAAATGAACAAACAAGTGCTAATTTTTTGAGGTCGATAATGATTTTTTTTTCTTATATTTATTGCCGATCAATATATAGATTTTTTAAGATAACGTGCTGGTCTTTAGGTCTCTTAATATTAAGCCTTTAATGAATTCATCTCCAATTGATATCTCGTTTTCTTTTATTTTTTGACATTTTATTTAAAATCGCATGACCTTTATTTTTTTTGAAAAAAAAATGTTTCATTTATTTTGACATATTTTGGAAATTCTGAACTTTTTTTTAAAGCAATCGTACTGCTTTAACTGCATAGAGACAAAATATCGAAGCGCGTAAGCGCCGCGTCGCCGTCTAATGGATAAGCATTGGTACGGAACCCATGGGAATTCAAAAAAAATTTATACTTATTGTTAAAATCTATATAAAATATCTGATAATTTGATGTGCATATGTCTAATGATCATTTTTGACCGCCAAATGGCTCATTTTTTTACTTGTTCCTCCATATCTCCAAAGTCGTTGAACCTGCTTTTCAAAAAAATTGAACTGTTCTTCATTTAGTCAATACAAATAAAATGTTTTAAATAAATTATTCAAATCGGACGCTCAGTTCTTTTAAAAAACTGAGTTACCGTTTTCGGCACTTTTTGCCCCGTATCTTCAGAACGGCTAGACCTGCCTTCGCCAAAAACTAATCAACACGTCTCCTTATCAATACAAATCAAATGTTTTTTGAATTATTCAAATCGGTTGAATCGATTTCGAAAATCGTCGACGAAAATTTATATCCGCACATACACACACACATACATCTATTTTTCCTAAGGTATGCCAAAATGTTCAGAAGGTTTTGTGAAGATATATAAAAATTTTCATTTTCGATTTTTTTGCGATTACAATAACTTGAAGTTAATATTTGGATATATGGATGGTTGGGCCACTCGTCATTTTCTTGTATGATTTAATTTTATGACTAAATTATTGTATTTAAGGTCAGTATTACAGTATTCCTACGTAGCCAAATACGTTCGAGTTTACCTTTCACCAGCTATCTGGTTTATCAACAAAATTATTGCTAATCAAACAAAAAGTGGCACAACCGTACCCGGTCTCCCCTACATCAACTGGCGCGCGATTCTCCGTCGAAAAGCGCTCTACCTACTACTTATTGTGTTGTAATCTTGTTGAGTGCTGGATAATTATTTCCTTTCGCCATGTAATGTAATCACATATAATCTTGCTGTCTATAGGTACATACGAAATAGCAGGATATAGAGGAATCTTATCCCTAATAGTACGTAAAAGGACGCGCGTATATACAATTATATACAACAAGGCAAATGCTAAGTGCGAGGAAACTACTAAATAACGTACTGTTCTGAATTAAATCGTTTGCTGGATTTTGATAAATTGCTCCTTGATGGCTTTATTGCAAACGCGTCCGTGATTATATACGATATTGGATTCGAGGTGATTAATCAAATCTAAGAATATTCTGGGAACTGTATTGGTTCATAAATATTTTATGCGATGCTAATATGAAACTTTACATTATAAAAGAGAAAATTGCAGAATGCAAAAATTCGAAGGGCTTAAATAGCTTCTTACTTTAATAATTTGAAATTATCAATTTTTTCAAAAATTAGAAAAAAATTACGAAAACTTTCTGACGGCTTGAAACAAGTGTTCTAAACAAGACTTGACTTGAAATGTCTATACTAAAAATGATATTTTTAATAAAGTTAATTACGAAGATAATAGAACAGATTTTTGAGAATTGAACAAGGCAAAAAGCTGTGAGTAGGGGGAAGTCCCCGAGTGCCGAACACCTAAAGTTATTCATAAATAAATCAAAAAATATTTCACGAAATGTTTAATAAATTTTGTCTTATGTTAGATAACAAAGTTAGAAATCAAACTGAATTAACAAAAACGCAACCTTCGCTAAAAATAATTAATACTATCAATCAAACTTTGGTAACAAAATTTGTGATTTTACAAAGTGGCACCTAGAACTGGACATTTCAAAATAACCTGCATTGAACAGATATGTAGCCCTCTCCACACTCTGGTATGTCTGCACGTGTGTGTTTGACGAATATTTTTAGATATTGCAAAAAAAAAGTCACCATTCATTCACCCTTTTGGCTGGGCCATACCGATGCTCTCAGCTGGAGCATTTATCATAAGCTTTTCATTCTTTGACTAGGAAATAGGAAAATTGGGGGTTTGTAGTGACCGCTAGCACTCATACAGAACATAATTAAATAATTGGAATAATTTACGTCAATTCTCACAAGAAACATCAATTGTTTAGTGTCCGGCGCTAAGGGACCACTTAGTGTCCGGTGCTAAGGGACAGACATTTTTTTTCATTTGGTGGTACCTACTAAATTGGTTAAAAATCTAATAATATTCTATCATTTTAGATAACAATCAAGTACAACCTTTATCTTTGCATACCACTCAAATGTAAATGCATAAATATGCTAGAATTACTTCCATTGATATTTAGGTGACGCCGTGATTTTGCGCCTAGAACAGGAAAGGGTTGTTCTCGCCGTGGCCGTGTGCGTCACAGGCGAGGCTTGGCGCGTGATCCTGCACCTGTGTGCCCCCCATGCCCCATTCACTTGTATTTTGAAATGAAAAGATTTATACTCGCTTAAATAATACGTCTTAAATAGAGTGTCCGGTTTTTGGTGCCGTCCGGCGTTACGAGACTTCCCCCTATTCATTAAATCAAGATTTGTACTACGATGTAACTTCAAAATATTCATTTATCTATGCCGATTTCCTTGTTATTATCGGTAGGCATTCAACATTAATGCAGATACGCATACAATGACAGATCTCTTTTCACATACACGACGACTAATCACAATCGACCCGTATAGAAATAATATCATCGAGAGCGACTGATAAATCATTGGCACAAGACCTTGCCGTAACGCACTTCCGTTGCATTTGTACGGATTTACACCCTAACCGTGCCTAATGAAGTTTTACTTCAAAAATATTATTTTGGGAATACTTTACAGGAATTCAATGGTACATTCGGCATATCTTATTCGTGAAAATAACATCGTCTACAAAATGCAGTGTCCGCTCGACTTGAGAATTTGCACACAAAATCGAAACGCTAGCAGACGGTGTAATGAATTCGGTATAATTAAATTTTATTCAATTTAAATCGAGATAAATCTGAAATCCGGTCGTATTGCAGTCTAATCTCCGATCGCGGCTTGTTTCTCGTCACGGACGCCCTTAGAATGTAAATGCGCCGACACGATTATTGCGGACGATAACAGCTTGTAGTGGGCACTTGTGCTTGCAAATCACTAAACTGAATTGCTTCGGAGTAATTCTGATGGAATTACCGCAAATATACAAGTGTTTCTTTGCCAAGTGTTTGCTTTGAGAGAAAAACTAGATTGAGAAAAAAATATCATTGCAATTGATTTGAAATAGAGAAAGGATATTCGATCAACGCAGTTTATTTTAAAGAAATTATATGGTACCTTTGAATAAAAACTTTTATTAAATATTGAAAAATTAGTGGGGTGCATGGCATCGTGCTTTAAGGCAAATTGCTGGAACTTCCCTTCCCTTTTTAAAAGATTAACATTTTTGAAAAAAATATTACTTTGAAAAAATTATATTTTTGAGAAACTATAAATTTTTAACAAAAATTTACTTTTTTAGAAAAAAAAGACTTTTTGAAAAAAAAAATGCTTTCTTTATTTTGAAATATTTTTGAAATTCTGATTTTTTTTTCAAATCGTATTGCTTTAACTGCATAGAGACGAAATATAGAAGCGCGTAAGTGCCGCATCGTCGTCTAACGGATAAACATTGGTACGGAACCCATAGGAATGTGAACAGATTTTATACTTTTTGTTAAAATCTCTATAAATTATCTGATAATTTGATGTGCATATGTCTAATATAATGATAATTTTTGACCGCCAAATGGCATTTATTTTTTACTTTTTTCACTAGATCTCCGAAATCGCTGGACTTGCCTTCATGAACATTTAATCAGTTGTTTTGTCAATTGTCAATTTAATCGGACACTCTGATCTCTTAAAAACTGAATTACCGTTTGTGGCACTTCTTGCCTTGTATCTTTGAAACGGCTAGACCTGCCTATGTCAAAAACTAATCAGCACGTCTCCTTATCAACAGCAATCTAATGTTTTTTGAATAATTGAAATCGGTTGAACCGTGTTCCCGAAATCGTCGTCGAAAATTTCTATCCGCACAATACACACACACATACATCCATTTATTCTAAGGTATGCCAAAATGTTCAGAAACCTTTGAAACGTAAAGGTATATAAAAATTTTCATTTTTGATTTTTTTGCGATTACTATAACTTATCCTACAGGAAGTTATTTATAGGCTTGGAAGTGTGTACAAAAAGTCTGATTTAAGTACTTTTGCAATTATTAATATCTAAACAATAATCACTACCCGCAAACATATACTGCTTATTATCAAAATTCAATTCTGTAATATTTGTTAAGTTTTGAATATCATGTATTTTTTTGCCAGCGATCAGAAATTGAGGGTTCTTGAGCTGTTGTGATTATTTTCACTAATTGCCAATACTAAGTAACTACTAATACCTAATAGCTAAGTCGATATTTTTATAGATTTCAACCCAAACAGTTGTCGCATCTATTTGTGATCAATGATTATTATCATTTCTGTCAATTATCATTTATTATTGTAAAAGTGCAGCATAGTGATTTTATTAATGGAGCAATTCCAGATCAGGACTATTTTTACTTGGAAACATATTGCTATTTCTATAAAACCTTTTATCACTACTGCTTGATATTAAGCTGCTCAAAGCGGGATCGAACCTGGGACCCCTGAGCCAGGTCTAGTGGTTCTAGCCACTTACATACCAGCAAGACCAAAAAAACTATATTAGATATTAAGACTATTTATAATAAATAGTAATATAGAGAAGAAGTATGATGTTATTCTCACACAACCATTGAAAATTTTTTAATTGCATAATTTTTAAATTTTATTACAATTTTGTAAGAAACTATGAATTCTAGATATCACAAAATAAAGTTAACTGTAATAAAGTTCGTTTTGCTTTTTGTGCTTGAAACATCTTTGGTTTTTTATATTATAATCAAAATCATTTTTAAATATAGATGAGCTAGGGGCTATTTGTAACAGAGGTAAAAACCACTCACTAATTGCAGAATTAGTATGTATATTGCCGCCGAAGTGGCAATACAACAACAATATACATTTCCGAGAGCAAAGGCGTAATCGTCGTATTTCAATAGAATCTTAAACAATAATAAAATGTTTTTTGTCTTTATTGGGCATGTAAATCGTCCTGCATGAACTTATCATAGCTATTGTCCAACAGGTCGACACAATTAACAGAACTGTGCAGGTCCGTCATTTTAGACATGTTATATAAAATTGTACATCATTTTTGTTATTATCATCGGATTATGTATGGAGATATAAGAATTACTTAGAAACAGTTGCAATACCGCATCTTTTCTAGATATTGAATATTTGTTAATGAATGAAAAAACTTTTGCGAAAGTATTTTTACATTATTCGATAGAGAGGTAGTTACAGGAACGATCCATCTTTATTTCGTAGAAATTTAATTAGCGGATCTCAAAATACGCTAAACAAATTAAAAAGTTATAAAAAACAAGCCCCTTAGCTCTGCTACTAAAATTTTGAATTGTTTTTAAATTCTAACTCTCCATCTCCTGCTTTAATTTATAATCATATTCATTCTAATTCATGTTTTAATGCAAAATGATATTTGTGACAATGTTTTTTACTGCAAGTTTTCTTGGGAACGGCTGTACAAACCTATTTTAAACATATTTAAGAAATGCAAAAACTACTGAAAGAAACTGAATGGTAACTCGAGTTTTGCAGGGCCAAATTTATTTTTGATAGACACAAAGAAAAAAAAAGATCAATGTTTTAAACAAACAATTCTGAAAATTCAGAAACGATGCGATAATATCAACTAAGAATCGTGAAGGACGATCAGGCTCTGTTATATTATTCACATAAACTATTACTGGATCTAGCAATATGAACATGTGTCAAAAAATGTTGCCCATATAGAGTCACTATTAGTATGTAATATGCACTTGAACTTATCCTTAAATAAAGTTTAAGCATTTAAAATTATTTTCTTCTTCAGATTATGTTAATGATATCATGTAAGCACAGTAACCTAGTGTCGCATGTAAAAAGTTCTATAATAAAATCCATTTCCATATGATTTTCTTCCAAGATTAGATCCAGTCTAAGTCTACATTCTTTCTGTTGACAAAGGCACATTTATTCTACCAGTATTGGAGCTGATCGACATTTTGAAATATATATTGAAATTAAATTTTATACAAATATAGTTTGTATAAAAAATGTTGTTAATGTTTTTCAAATTTTTCGTCTAGTTATGATATAACTAATAACTAAAATTATTACGTATTAATCTGTATTCGGAACATTTTGTGCTATGTGAATGATGTGAATACAATACTCTTTATATTTTGCTCAAATTTTGTTCAAAGCACGAAAATGAGAATCATATTTCACGTATTTTTGTTTCTTATTGTTAGGTATTTATGTTAAAATTATCAAAACCTTAATATTATGCTAAAATTATTATTTTGTTAAATATGTTAATAAACAAATAAAAATAATATCATTTAAAATGCTTCATTTAAAAAAATGAACTTGACTTATACATTATTCAACTAATTTTCTATGTAAAGAAAATGTAAATTATAATACACTTATTATAATATATATGCAAATTATCAACTATAACGTTTCTATTTTCATGAACAGTTCCATTCTTAGTACCCAAAGACGTGCTTTTTGAAATAATTTTTTATTTTCTTGTTTTAATAATTGTGTTGCGAATTGATAACTAATAACTAAAAAAAGTTGGCCGCAAGTTGAATTCTATAAAATTTTCAGTAATAGGTATTAAAACTATAGATGTTATTACTTATAAAACTAATATTTTAATGATTGTTAATCAGAAGTCAACAAAATTTTATTTAAATAAACGCCAACAATTTTTTTCTAATTTAAATTTACTTACTATTATAGCAATACAGTGTACAATTAGAGTATTCTCACTCTTACCTTAAAAATTATTAATTTTTTAGCCTGGCTTCATAGTACGAAAACTCAAAATATTAAACTCGATACTAATTCAATTAATATTGAAAACTCTGCTGTAATACCATTCTCAAAAATCTTCAAATATTTGAAAAATACAAAATTTTAATTAAATTTAGATTATGTAAAAAAGCATTTATGCTAGTGAAACAGCAAAACTGAGAACATTTTTATGGCCTTTCAATGCCTGAAAAGAGATTATATTATTTCCTTGCTAGCTCTCAGTTTGCATGTCCTACGGAGAAAATCTAGGTTTGAATAATTTTGAGTCTGGTTTTCACACGGACGGGCACTCTAATAAAATCTCTCGGCGTGAAAATCGCGTGGCGAAAGGTCGAATTGCTTGTTTTTACTGTTTTCATCGCTGCTCGGTCGTCTCTCAAGGGCACGCAAGGGTGTGTTTTTAATGCCGTTTTAATTATTTACATATTTACCGGAATTTGATACGGTCGTAAAGCCAGAAATGAAGTGTAGTTCTGTTTGAAATAATGCGATTAATCTAAAGGAATCCGTAATGAAGTTTCGTCGCCGACCGCGACGGCTACGGGTTTGCGTGCTGCTGTTGACGCCGTGCTTACCCGTTATGCCCGTTACACGGGTTTACGTTTCAGCTTAGGTTTGTTCTTTGAAAGAATTCACGTTTGTGCTTTAGTTCTATGTAAAACCCATGAGACTATATATTTTTAATATCATATTCTACTTGAATTTTTAATTTTATTTCAAACGCTTTTAGGTTTATATTTAAACTAGTGGTGCATGGCTTCCTGCCTTAAGGCAAATTGCTAAAACTTTCCACACCAGAATTAAATATTCGAGGAAAAAAATCAATAATCAATAAATATTGATCAATAACTAATACCAATTGTTTTTAACATTTTCGAATAGATAAGTATAATTAAATATAATATATATTGTATCATTTATATAATATAAAATGACATATGACAATCTTATTGCTCAAAACACTTAAGAATATTTACATTAACAAGAGTGAATCCATCTGAGAATATAGTTTTTTAGAATAACACATATGGAATATATACATTTTTAAACTAAATTGTGAATGTAAAATATATATTTCAAGTATAAACCTTCGCATAGTTTTGAACATTTTGAAAAAATAATGTTTCCGAAATTTTTGAAATCCGTTTGAACCGTATTTGAACTTTAAAAATTAAAAATCTTGGTACAAAACCAAAATAATTGTAACAAAATTAGTACTCATTATCAAAACCTCTATAAATATCTGATAGTTTGATGTGCATATGTCTAAAGATTATTTTTGGCCGCCAAATATCATTTTTCTTTACTTTTTTCTCTGTACTTCCGAAACCGCTTGACCTGCCTTCCCAAAAATTTAATCACCAACACAACTAAAATGTTCTTTGAATTATTCAATTCGGACTTTTCGTTATGTTAACAACTGAATTACCATTCTTGAAACTTTATGACCCGTATCTTTAATATGACTGGATCTGTTTTCGCTAAAAACTAATCAGCAAGTCTCCTCATCAATAGGAATGTTTTTGTATCATTCAAATCGGTTGCATCGTGCGCCCAAAATTGTAGATGAAAAATTATATCCAAACATAAATACACACACACAGACACATATTATTTTTTTTAAGGTATGCCAAAACGTAAAGATAAGCAAAAATTTTCATTTTAGATTATTTGCGATTACTTACTCTACGGGAAGTTAACTAATTTGGAGTGGCATTTTGCGATGAGTTATGTTGCATAAACTTCCTGATAAGTTTAAAAAATCGAGTTAATCAATAATGATGTTCTGATTTATATAAGAGTTACCTGTCAAGCAATCTATCTCTCAACTACCCTAAATGTACACTTTTCTAATTTCCTTTGAGTTTTCAAATATACTTGTTCCCATGTCTAACTGTTTACCTGCCTGTCTGTCCACATGTTTTACCTGTCTACTTGTCGACATGTTTATCTGTATATCTGTATATCTGTCCCCTTATTTAACTATCTTACTATTTACATGTTTACCTGTCTACTATCTTGTTACCTGTCTATCTGTTAATCTGTTTACAAATCCATGTATTTACCTGTCCATCTATTCTATCCATCCATTCTAGTCCATCTAAGTCTATTCTAACAGACTTTATATCTACCTGTATCATCTTCTACTTTTCTATTTACTGTATACTTTTTTATTGATATTGATTCTATTTACTACTTTATTATTGATATGTCAGAATCATATAAATTTATCGCCTTCCTGCTCCTTAAAAGTAAGAGTAATTTAGTCTGAATTGTTAAAAAGATAGTTCAATATATATGAATATGAATTAAAAAAGTTCATAGACAAACAAAAGTTTGAGTGGCTGAGTTTGTTTATATGAACATTATTTGACTAAAAAAAGTTTTTTGATTCGGTACATCAAAATGATTATATAATATTCTTCAATCAATTGTTAAACGATATTTTAAATGAATATGAACCTTCTTCTCTAAATTTTATATGCAAACGAACTTGTATTCTAGCAAATACTTTTAGGCATTAACCATTTTTAATGTCAAACATTCATTATTGCAAATCGCTGCTACCAATCACAAAAACAGTACATCAATCGTCTTTTACATATTTTACATCATCAAAAATAATTTATATTTATGAAAACATATCATTAATAATGGAAAAATATTACTGCAGTGCATAGGGGTTCTGCTGCATACAATACATCATGGAGTTTCCGCAGGACAGTGCATATAGTTTTATTATGATTATGAATATAAATACTTATTTGATTCGAATTGCTAAAGACCAAGTTGACATATGTTACTTATGAATTTGGTACATCAAAGTATAACTCTGCTTGGCAACATTTGTACAGATTAAATGTCAAATAGTTTCATACAGATTACTAGGTAATGGATGCACCAAATGCTCTAAGCCGGCTTATATCTTGCATAAACAAGTAATATAGATATATACAAATATGTGTGGGTATATATATATATATATATGTATATGTATATATATATATAATATATATATATATATATATATATATTGAAGTTATTCGAGTTATGAAGCAAATTAACTTTATTTGAGAAATGGTACAGGAGCATTAAAATTTTCATTGATTTCTGTGTTAGGTGTCTAAAAATATTTAAATTAAAAAATTTAAATATTTCAATATTTGATATAATTCATTAAATTAAGCTATTTAAAGATATTTTTCACTTCTATTAGTATATTTCACAGTAATCAGAATTGAAAGTTTTATTAGCTGTTAAGATTAATACTTCACCTCAAAAACATAAGTTTTTAGAAGGCAATTTAATGGAATTCCTTGATATATCTCTATTAAAAAGCAACCCAGCGGTTGTCCTGATTTTAAGAGAGATGATATCTTGACATCTTGTAATAATGCCGAAAAGAACTATTTCCATGAAGAAACAAAATTAATCTATATTTAAAAAATATATATTATTACCGATGATTGCCTGAAACCTATTTTAGAGCTCCAAACATGGAATTTAAATTAATTGGGTTGTTTTGCAATTTATGCATGTTCCATCATGAGGTCATTTCTAAAATCATAATCAATATATCAAAAATAGTAAAATACAAGAGCAACTAGAAAAACAACAACAACAACATTATCTTTGAGAATAATATAAATACTATTCGCTAAGAGTATGTCAAAAATTATTATTTGATACATTATTTTACAAAGATTGCTCAGTAATACCTACTGAAATCATTGAAAATTATTGAATCTCTAAATAAAAAAAAACTATTCAGTATATTGCTAAATTCCAAAATACATTTTTGAAATTATTATTAAACAAATTTTATAGCACTTAGATCGCTGTCATTTACAAAAAAAAAATGAATTATCTATGTGAATGAAATGTTAATGTCGGAAAATGAGGTTTGAAATGGTTTTGGTAATGGTTTAATAATATAAAACAGCAATAGAAAATAAATCAGGATTTTTTTTTAATTTCAATAATTATTACAACTGTTAAATTAATAACATCTAGTAATATTGATAAATAATAACATAAATTTAAATAAATCAGGAAATGTGCTAAATATTTAATAGGGGATAGTAATAGTAATAGGGAAGACTGGGAACGATTGTGTCAGGGTTGCGCTAGTGACAGTAGTCTAAAAAATTCAACTTAACTAAGACAAAATGCAAAAAAGAAAATTAAAATAAAATTCTATACAAAAAATCCCAAAGATTTGTGTTAAATGCTTATGTTGTATTGTGTTACACATCATATGCGGTTATAAACTATTTTGGTTTTGGTTTTGGTTTTGTAAATGTTTTGTTTATAAACCTATGTTTATGCTGCCAGGCTGGCTGTAACACTCCCCCTTATCTTGATTTTTTTTTATTTATTTATTAAAAACAATCAAGATACAATTTAATCTTATAAGCTATTGTGACACAAAAGAATCGAATAAATAAATAAATAAAATAATAATAATAATAAGTACATAAATAAATAAAAATAAAAATAATAATATCAATAACAATAGTGAGAGAAAAAGAAAAAAAGTGAGAGAAATAATTAACTAGAATTCGCTTAAATGAGTGAAGCCTGTGTCTCATTTAAGGTCGCTTGGCCAGCATCTTTTCAGTCTTCTTAGTGATGAAGAGTTGATTAGAGAAGCAATGAGCTGGTTGTAGCTTATCTTCAATGATTTGTATTTTAGTATTTTAGCATTTAAGTATTTCCACGCAGATAAATATCACTTTACTATTGAATTCACTCATCTCATACCTAACCAACGAACTAACAAAATTAATGCTGATAAAGAAAGGTACAATGCAATATAATGCACCGTACCCAGTCTCTTATATATCTATAAGTAATAGCTGTTATAGGATTCAATAGAGGAAGACTCTACTAAAATGTCTTTCTTTACTTAGATCTTCACCATCTGTTTATTCACAATCATAAAATATTATTTTTCAACAATTAAAATAAAAATTACTATAGAGAGTGCATTCCCTAATCCATGCAGTTATTGCACAACTAATCAGAGTACTTGATTAAATTTTCTGTTACCAATTTAATTCGTACACCGCAAAGTTTTTAATATTCATGTATTGCGTCAAAAGATGATTTAGCCAGGGGTTATAAATTCCTAGAGGGTTCTGCAATATTCAGATGTATCACACATTAGGTCGCAAACAGCGCGAAGGCGTGTGAGCGCGCCGAGAAGATTACCCCGATCATCATGGAAATAACTGAATATTATAACAGCGAGTGGGACCTAGTTTTAATTAAAAGCGACCGGAGCACCGGAGCGCAGGCACACGAATAGGGCTCTCTAACTGTTCCCGGAAAAGTATGGCTGGGAAAGTTTTTGATGAAAAAGAAAATATTCATATCCTATAAATTTTTATGCGGATTTGATTTTGTGGGGAGTACCAGCGTTTTTGGAAAGGAAATTTGCAAGTCAAATCAATACATCTGGTGAGCTGGTATAAACTGAATACAAAAACTAGTGGTGTATGGTAGAGTGCTTTAAGGCAAATTGCTGGTACTTTCCGTACCATAATGAAATATTCGAGGAATAATGAATATTTTCGAATAGATTATTACAAATACTGTAGCTTCTATTATTTAAAGTAAATAATTAAAACCTAATCAATCGGATTTAAAATGAAGGACAATGTTGCATGATTTGCAAAGTTAAAACTATTTATGTAAAGTATATAAGAGAGCTTTAAAACCTAAGCTGGAATTATAAATTTCAATATTACAAAAAAAATTTTTTTTGATTCTTTTTTTTTAATTTTGAAATAACTAGTGATGTATGGCATCGTGCCTTAAGTAAAATATTCGAGGAATATTGAATGTTTTTAAATAGATTATTATAAATAATATAACTTTCGTTATTCTTTTTTTATAAAAATTAAATAAACTCGGATTTAAAATTGGATTTAAAATGAAGAACATTGTCTAATATTTTTAAGTATTATGTAACCTGAATTACAAAGTTAAAATTATTTATTTAAAGTATGTAAGTGAACTTTAGAACTTTAGCCATAATTACAATAAAATCTCAATTATTTTCGATAGACGAATAAATTTTTTTTATGAGAAAGTTGAAATATTTTTTTTTTACAAAAGCAATTACTTTGCAGAAAGTTTTTTGAATCATTTGAATTGGATGCTTAGTTCTCTCAAAACCTGCTATTTTTTGCACATTTAGCTTGGTATCTCCGAAACGGCTGGACCTGTTTTTGCCAAAATCTAAGCACTTCTTCATGTCAATACAAATTGAATGTTTTTGAGATCATGCAGATTGGATCCTCCGTTCTCTCAAAAACTGGATTTCTATTTTCTGCACTCTTTGCTCCGTATCTCCGAAACGACTGGACCTGCCTTTGCCAAACTAATCAACACTTTTCCCCATCATTACGAATTAAATGTTTTTTTGGTTATTAAAATCTGATCTTCTGTTCTTAATGTTTGTCTTAAATAGTTTTTTTTTGTCTAGAATTAATGTATTCATTATATTAAACTATAGCTAATGGTTTCCATATAAATCATTTGTAAGAATGACAACGAAAAGAGTTTTTTTTAAGTCAATTTTGAGTTTAAGCATTTGACAAAATTTTGTCATGGAGTTCTAATTACAATAAAGTTACGAAAAATCAATACTAATTTAACTAGAATGGGCGTGTACATCATGTTTTTAATATAAGGATAATAGTCTTTACCGTAAAGCACCTTTTGCGTTTATAATGAATTAAGCCATTTTCAAATAGGCAAACTTTTGTGTACAATCCTAATAATCAATATTGAATCAAATCTGACATATGAGTTTGAATATAATCTACAAAATATATTTATTTGTGTGTATGTATGTATGTATGTTTGGATACAGTTTTTCGTCCACGGTTTCAACCGATCAACCGATTTGAATGAAACATTTGATTCCTACTGATGTAGACACGTGCTAGTTAGTTTTTGGCAAAGACTGGTTCAGCCATTTCGAAGATACAAGGCAAAAATGCCAATATTGGTAATTCAGTTTTTGATGTCCCGGAACGCCCTATTGGAGTGATTCAAAAATATTTTATTTGTATTGACAAAATGAAGAATTTATTATATTTTGGGTAGCCAGGTTTAGCAAAAAAAAAGATATTTGGTGGTTTAAAATGATCATTAGACATATGCACATAAATTTATCAGGTATTTCATAGATGTTTTGATAATAAGAACAAATATTGTTATAATTTTGGGCTTCGTACCAAGATTTTTAATTTTTAAAGTTCATTAGTGAACTTAAACGGTTAAAACCAATTTCTAGATGGAATCATTTAGCATTTCTTCTTAAAGTAAACATTTTCAAGTGTTTCATTTAAAAAGATCGTCATCGTATATTATATAAACGAATAAATATATTTTGTAGTATAAAATATATAGTAATTATAATTACTTATTACGGCTTGCTTATGAATAAATAAATAAATAAAATAAATAATAATATATACTATTTATAGTAATTTTCATTGAAAATATTTAAAACAATTGATATTAATTATTGATCAATATTTATTGATTCAAATCTTTTTTTCTCGAATATTTAATTATGGTACGAGAAGTTCCAACAATTTGCTCTAAGGCACGATGCCATGCACTACTAGATTTGATCACCATTTGAAACTAATCTACAAAAAGCAACAAAATTGAGTTCTTTAAAACGGGAAATACAGACAAATTTGGACGAAGGGCATAAATTATTGCCTTTATATTCAAACATATTAATATTTACAGGCAGTCTGAATACTTCGAGAAATTTTCCGATACAACAACGGTTAAGGTTGGAAACTTCTCAACTAATTCCGCATTGATATAAACATGTTCTAATATTCACATTAAATATTCAGAATTATTGAAATGTGAGGAATCACAAAATCAAGATATAAGATATAAAATATATGAAGAAAATTAATGATTTTGGAAACAATATATAAAGTTAATAATTATGAATAAATATATTTGAAATGTATTTTAAAGATTTTTATTTTAAAATATTATTCGTTAAAAATGTAAATTATTTTCTAATAGGAACGTGCCAATCTCTATTATGATTAAATATAAGCAACCTTTCACACATTAAACAACCCTTCATCCTATACATTTACCGCCATTAAGTTATTAAATTAACTTAGCATAAAAAAATCAATAGCACGCGCTCGGAATATTCTAAATTTATCAGCCTAGATTTTTTTTACAACGGGTGCATTAGCGTTTACATAAACCCCGGCGCTGCTGTAATTTCCGATAAAAAGTGTATCCGAAAAAATAGAACGAAAATATAAAACACGATACAACCCGAACAATACAAATGATGTATTTACGTGGAACGAATAATATAACGCAACACATTAATGGTATCCATTTTTTATCATAAAAATATATATAATACGCTCGCTTTACAATCAAACCTTGACGTACATATGACTAATGATGCCCCTGTGTACCTAAACTCGGCCCCGATGAAACATTATATAAAGAATTATAATTCATTATACCCGCTGGAGAAAATGACATAAAACGAATGTATTTCCAGGGGATGGGGGTTGTGTTTTTTTCATTTTCAGAGGTATTAATTATGCAAAGCACGCCGTTTGATGAGTTGATAATTATCTAAAAATATTGTGTAAAAGTCGGAAATATTGATGAGAATTAATTACGAATGAATGAATAGGTTTTCATGTTTTTGATGTAATTATTTTTTTGTCAGCAATCGAAGGGTACGTATCTCCAATGTCAGTATTGAAATGGAATTTTTTCAAAGAAAATTGTGCTTCTGCTTGATTTAATAAAGAGTTTTTCCATAGATTTTGATTTTGTTTGATACAGAGTTATTCTAACCCTAATTATACATTTTTCTGACGACGTTTTATCAACAATCTTTGTAAGATTGTATAGAGTACGACCTTTGTAAAAATTCGCTTATAAACTGTAATTCAATCAGAAGTTGTATTTATTTTATTTGTAAAAATTGTATGCCTAGAAACTATGAGTTTGATTATGGTAATTAATCAAATTCCACTGAGAATCTGATTATTGATCGTAATCTCTAATACTGGCATAATTTAATTGATTTTAATTTAAATAGTTACGAATATCAATAAATAGGTTGCCAAAAAAAAACAAGAAAAACATCTTCAAAATATTTTTTTTCAAGGCGCGAAGCACATTTGAACTGATTACTCCGACAAGACTGTGACAATGACGCTCAACATCTGACAGGATTATTATTATTAAGGTGACCATATTTTTTTGCATAAAATTTGGGTGTTGGTGAGCTAAAAACTTATATGCAAATTTTTTGGGTTCAAATTTTCTAGTTGAAATATATTTAAAAATATATAGTCAATCAAAACATTTTTAAAAATCTGGGACAATCCGGGACAAAACACCTAAAACCGGGACAAATATTGCTTTTAGAAAAATCCGGGACCCAAGGCGAATAATTAGGACTGTCCGGGATGTATGGTCACCTTATTATTGTGGCTTTCTTTATTTATACAGTCGCGGAAACGTGAATAAAACTAGCCAATTCATAAATAAGCCCACTATGTCATTTTGTCCATATATATGCCATTTTGTCCGTATTTTCCCTAAACCTTTGCCAGGGTTAGGATTCAATTGGTATTTTTTACCCCACTCACGTGTGGTTTTATAGAGAGCATTTAAAAAAACTGTTCAATCTAACTTAAAAATAACAACATTTCATATAAAATAATTAAATAATGTATACTTGCAAAATATATTAAAGTCTTATAAAAATCTGCTTGATTTAATAAAGAGCCTTTCCATAGAGTTCTATTTAGTATAGAGTTATTCTAACTCTAATTATAATTTTTTTTGATGATGTTCAATACGAAGATTGTATGGAGTACGACCATTGTAAAAAATGCGCTCATAAGATGTATAAATGTATTTCAATTAAAAGTTATGTTTATCTTATTTGTAAAAATTGTATTCATAGAAACATTGGGTTTTTATTATGATAAATTAGAGAGAATTACTTACCAGAAGCAAGATACGTGGTAACTGTAAAGGTTAATACAAACTTTTATCTGTTAAGTTTAAGAGTAAGGTAGGACGGGGTACAAATGTCCAATTTGATTTCTGACAATTATACTGTAAAAACCAAATCACTTACATCAAAGCGAATACGTCATATCAAACTAATAAGTATCTAACTATTTTTACTAAAATTCCCCAATTATTGTATTATTCCCAGACCTTGTACATTTATGTTTTTTAGCTATTCTTCAAACATTTCACACTTAGACTTTTTTACATATAAACGGGGTGTTGGTACAGCCAGGGGCCGAACAGATGCATTGTTTTATTTTTCATTTTAACAAATATGACACTGTATACTTGATTTGATCTGGTATTTCGTCAGAAATATTCATCAGCAGAGTTATAAATAGTATTAATTCAATTCATGGCTTGTAAATTTGCTTTTTCTAACTAAATTTACTTTTTTATGTACTATGTATTAAATTTTATGCTATTGCCAGGGTCAAGTTCAATTGGTTCTTTTCACCCCATCCACAATACATATTATAAAATAAGTAAATAACGTATACTTGAAAAATATATTAAAATCTTGTAAACTAAACAACAAAGCTCACAACCACAAAATTAATATTAAACAAATATACTTCTGTTATGTATTTTCAATGATAGTTTAAGCATGACTATTTCATAAAAAATCGGATGTTACCGTTTTTAATTTTTACTTGATAAAAGTACTTGCTTCTGCGTTGCAAACGAATAATATGTCTCGATGAGAAGAGCTTTTTTATTTATTTTATTTTTATTCATTTAATAATAAATAAAAAAAATGTCATAACTTTTTGTCATATTAATTGTTGTATCATATTTTCTGTGTTATTCTGTATTTTTCTTTAAATTATTTTTTATGTTAACAATAATAAAATGTATTATCAAAGATAATTTCACATGTTTATTTGTGATATCGTGGTAAATTGTAATATATTTATATCTATTTTTAACTTGTGATCTTGAAATTTTCTAATGTAGTACTGAAGTATGAGTCAAATCAGGACCCGAAACTTTTGATGCTAAATACTAAATAGGGTAGGGCGGGGCTAGTTGAGCAAATTTTTACTTAAACGAATGTACATCCTCAATGAAAAGTCTCAATAAATTGCTATACGGCTTAATGGATTTGTTGTTTATCGCTTAACAAAAGTGTTAATACTATTTTTTGGTAATGAGTATAATTTAAAAGCTACAGCCGTTTAAATGCAAAAAGTCAAGTGTGCTCAATGTACCCTATGGTTAGGGCAAGTTGAGCACTAAGAAAGTATAATGAAATCATAGGTTCAATGTCGACTAGTGATGAAATAAAATAAGTTTTTAATAACCAGTTCTATATTTATAATCTTAATTGACAGAGAAAACAAAACTTATAGTAATTTGCTTTGAATAATTAACGAGAAGTAGAATCAACAAAACAATATCGTATCTTAGGAATTATTTTACCATTATATTCAGTATTTTTATATTATTACTCATAGACTTAGCTTAAATCTTAAAAATAATAATTAATTTCTAGAAGTTAATGATAATTGTCTTAGTGACAGAACAAGTTTAGCAACTATGCTCAACTAACCCCAACTCGGAATTTCAAAATAAAAGTGAGTTTATAAAAAAACCGTGAGAATTATACCGAGAATCTCTGTGCATATTAAAAGTACTATAATTATATGGAAGAATGACATTTACCTGATTAAAAATAAATAAAATTTGATTAAACCAGACGAAAACTCGTGATGAATGACTTTTTTACTTTTAGGTCTCAAAATAAACAAAACGCCCGTGAGCGTCACTCATTTGTCCGGCGGCCACTAGTGATCGCGGGATACTTATTTCTCCCAAACCTCTATCTTTCCGCCATACAATGCCTAAACGGACTGTGAATAGTTTTCGAGATATTTCGATTGCTCAACCTTCCCCTATGCTCAACTACCCCCGCTCTACCCTACTAAAGACATTTTTTTCACTAAAATTGTTTAAGATATATATATATATATATATATATATATATATATATATTGGTACAGGTTTTATTATGTTAGTCACCGCTTTGATCTTTACTTACAGCCTGCAATAAGTAAATATTATTTCGCTCGTCTTAATAAAACAAAAACATTTCCACCGTCTTCTGTAACATCATACGCAATAAATATAAGCGAGAGTTATTTCTTTCATCGTCCGTTTCTGGAAGGTAGAAGGCAACGTTTCTTGTTAATGTTTAACTTTGTATTACTTTAAAAGTTTCTGACAGGTAGCAAGGCGCCCTTATGATTGATCACAGGGCGAATGCGACGCGACAAATATTGTTCAACACCCTCACTGACGAATGATTTTTGGAACGTTTGCATACACATTGCTTACATGTTTTGGACGATTAAATTAGAAATTTGTTTAAAATACTGAAATATATTAATAAGGTAGAGTTTTAGCTTTTGATAAGTTTCATAAACTTTCCAGTAAACAAAAATATTTGCCCAAGAAAAAACAAGAAAAGCTGTAATTAATATAGTATTACTAGTGGTGCATGGCATCTTGCCTTAAGGCAAATTTCTGAAACTTCCAGTACCAATTTTTTTTTAATATTCAATGAAAATCTAATACTGAAAAACAATAGATTTTTAAGAGTTTTGCAATTGTTAAAAAATGTCATTTTTGAAAAATTCCATTTATTATTTATATTTTAAAATTTTGAACTTTATTTCAAAGAAATCGCGCTGCTTAGAGGTTTTTGAGACATTGGTATAGAACTCATAGAAGTAAGCATAATTCGTTATTATTATTGAAATCTCTATAAAATATCTGATGATTTCATGTGCATATTGCATATGTCTAATGATCTTTTTTGACCGCCAAATGACATTTTTTTAAACTAGATTTGTTGAATCTCCATAACCAATGAACCAGCCTTTCCAAAAACAAAATCTGTTTTTCATTTCGTCAATACAAACAAAATATTTTTTTTTGTTCATTCAAATTAAACTTTCTGTTTTGTCATAAACTGAATTGCAGTTTCATGCATTTTTTGTCTTGTTTCTTCGAAACCACTGAACTTGTCTGTACCAAAAATTGAACAGCGCGTCTCCCCATCAACACAAATCAAATATTTTTTGAATTATTCAAATCTGTTGATTCGTGTTCCCAAAATTGACGACAAAAAATTTGTCGAAGGTGTGCCAAAATGTTCAGAAATCTTTAAAACGTAAAGATATATAAATTTTTATTTTCGTTTTTTTGCGATTTGTATAACTACACTAACCTACGGACAGTTAATTAATGTAAAAAAACTGTTAATATTCATGATGTGAGATATTATCAATTTCCATTAATGCACTGGAAAAAGTACTTCAAGAGAAACTGTTAATGATTAAGAAAAAGTAACTTTTTAAGGATCATGATATCTGGCAAATCAATTCAATTTGTATTTATAACATATTTATAACAATTGTGATCATTTACGATAGTTTAAAATTTTTTTAAATAAAATTTTTAATTATTAATCAAGAAGAAATTAGTCAATAGATATATATGTGAAAAAATGCAATAATTTAGATATCTTCACGTATCAAAGATTTCTGAACATTTTGGCAAACCTTCAACAAAATTTGGCAAATTTAGAAACTGATACCTATAACTGATTCTTTAGATAAAAATTAAAACAAGATAACTGAGCTTTACTTCTTGTAAAATAAGTGATTATATTATTATTTGTCACGTACTAATAATTATGTATTATTATGAAATTTGATGCATGTTTTATTTTAATTGAACCTTTGAAAGTTATATTGAACTAACAAAATAAGTATAAGCAGTATTTTGCCTTAATATTTTAAGCGATAAGTATATAAAATCAACTACACTAATTTCAATTGAAATTTATGAGAATTATTAAATATTATCATAAATGTTGATGCGCTACAATTTTTTCAAATAATTTTTGAATCATAAATTAATGTTTTTGTGGTCCAATAAAATCTCATTATATTCGTTGAAACCATAAACTCCATCGCCATTTAAATTGAAATAGTCAGAATTTTTGTTTCAATAATTATTGCCCAAGAAACTGCCTGGCAGATCTTCGTTAAAAACTGATCATCATAAATTCGTGTCTTTTGTAAATGACTTGAAAAGTCGAAACAACACAAAATTAACAAATTCACCTGGCAAAAAAATATGCGTCTTCTTCGGAAAGGTAATAAGGTGTTTTATGTTATATGCTATGTTCTACAGCGTCAAAGTTAAGAAACTTTACCTGAAAAACATGACCTTCATAAATAAATTAATTACTACCGCAATATTTTCATTCTGATTAATTATGCAAACTTGATTAGCATTTTTAATTTCGAACAAAATTGAGAAGCCGTGACTGAAAACATAAATATAAAGTTACCGAACCCTTTCAAAATTAATTACAAACCTGCATTAACTCAATCAATTTACCTATCGTTATCGTTGAATACTAATTTTAAATCAGCACTCTATTTTACGCCGCTCGTGTTATCAATATAATTGATCGGCGATTAAATTTGACTTTAAATTAAAAGCAATCTCTGATAAGCTTTGCAGTTTTTTATACGATCAATAACATAAATAATCAATTTATAGTCGGTACTTGAGTAAGATACTATGAAAATATTTGTTTAGGATATTAATACAAAAGTAATAAATAATATGGTAAAGTAAGATATTTTTTTAAATTTTTTTAAGATTCAATTACAATCTGTTTTTAAAATACAAATGAAAAACATTTAGTAATTATGAATGGCAATATGTAAATATCATAATTACCATGAAAATTTTCCAATCAATTTAAAACAACAGTTTTGTTAATTAATATGATGAAGCAGAGCGGGGCTTAAAAGTCAACGGAGAAAAAGGTCTACCACTCGTATCTCAGAACAAGTAAAGTTAGGAACTTTTTAACAACAATATATGAAAGTAGAGAGATCTATAACGTGTTTTATTAGCTGTTTTCTAGATTAGGAGACATCAATATAATGTTTATATATCAATATAATGTTAACGTTATTTAATAGTTTTACTAGATGTATTGTTAATTTCTAGTTAGATTAAACAGATGTTTTTATATGTTACCCCTATAATAGCTTACTCGTGGAGCCTATAGAGTAAAAAGATGCAGATGTCAAATTTTAGAAAATTAGTAAAATAACACATTTCTATTATAACGAATTAACTAGGATTATTAATGAATATAATGCAATAGTTGTATGTTTGATACATGTTATATATTGGGATGTGGTCATAGATCTTATAATAATGTATAGAAATGAATATAATAATGTATATGAATATAATAATGTATAAGCTCTATGGATGTAGTTCATATGTTTTTTAAAGTATAATTACTTAAGGTCAATTGGACCTTAAAAAACTGCATGAAGTGCATTGAGTTGGGAATGCACATGATCTATATAAATACCAATTATAAATAAAAGAATAATTGTAATTTTTCATACTCAGTTTTAACAATAATTAGCACTCAACTGATTTCTCAAATGTATCTTTTTTATCTATGGGATAAAATTTATTATTAAAATTACTGTAATAATGGCGATTTTTCTATTGCAGCAATATCAGTGAGGGCTATTTTTGTTTAAAACAAATTGCTGTCTATATTTTGAAGTAAAACCTATGTCAATACTGCTCGACATCAGGTTCTCGATAGGGGCATCAAACCTGAACCTTCTGGTTAAAACTTCATAGATGGGAGTTGTGATCGATAGCCGGAAAGACTAAGATAAGATACAGAATATATAATTGATTTTAAATCGTGTAAGGAATTGTTGATCTTACAATAATTGTACATAAATTTATACAATCTAGATTTATCATATTTATTTATGATTATTTTTTATTCGAAATGAGAAAAAACGTATATCATATTATTTAAATAAACGCCAAAACATTACTCGAATAGTTGAAACATTTTTATTAGATTTGGCGTATATATTAGACAATATGATGCTATTTGTAATTGTTCTAGCAATTATCATTGAATTAATTAATATCTAATTTATTTTATCTTTCTTTTGTACTGTATTAATGTATGATATTTTTCCTTGCATATAAATATATTTTTTTTAATTTTAGAAACAATTTTAATACTCGACATCTTAATATCGCTTTAGAGATATGCTTTCTTATATTTGTTCAGGTGTATATTTTCAAACAAGTTTTAATTCACATAATACCATTATATAAAAGCTATATAATTTATCGTCCATTATCATCTCACAACTATACCAGTATATGAAAATCCATTTAGTAATTTGTAGGGAAAACACGCTAACATATATTTTATCAAATAAAATCGTTTTAGTTATAATGCACCTTGAACCGTATTTATGATTCAAGATTTATTACCATGTAATTCATGGTAAATGATAATTATATTATTCAGTAAAATAAATCAGAAGTAGGATCAATTAATTAAATTAAATAATTCAAAAATTTATTAGTTTCCAAATGATACTTGTCAATGCTGGAGAATTATTAAAATAATTCAGAGTCTATTACATCAGCATATATCCAGAAATATTTTTAAATTTATACTTTAATCATGTATATTGAAAGAATTTTTTTATAAGAATTTTATAATAAATAATGAATTAATAGGTTTTTATAACATATACACACAATGAGAATTTATACTAAGAAATAGAGGCTTGAATAGTTGATACTCCCGTATAGAACCAACCCCTGAAATAGAAAATAAAATATCGCATGTCGACAGATCGTTAGTTAATCAATTCTTTACAGTTGTGTGTTCTCATTTATTTCTAATTGTTATTATAGCAGCGAACTTTACTATATGACTTACAACTTGCAAACATGACATAGGATATGGTGGCTTTAAGTAATAAAAATTATATTTAGGGCCGATGCATTGTTTTTGAATTGAATTACGTATGTTATTATTTTGAATAACGTAAACTTGATTTGTTGTTCAGGAAGCTCATATTTCGAGAAATGGATTTGCCTTGAGGCATGATGTTAAAATGTTAATTTATAATTAACAGCCCAAATAGAATTTTGTTTGTGTAGATCAGTTATTTCCAAAGTAGTCCATAGTCACGAAAAAAATTGCGAAAATTAAAAATGAAAAATAACGCAAGAAACGATACAAAAACGTTTACGTACCTATGATGTAGTTAGATTTTAGTAATCCAACGAATCCAAAAATAAAAAAAGAACTAGGATAATGTTGCATTTATATGTACAGATAAGCTAAAAAAAAGTTTCACAAAATAGTCTGAATCGTAATTTGGGGTCAATCATATTTTTGATAAGAGGTTTATAAAAAAAGAGAATGCGTGTAAGAAACACACGTGATTGCGGTAAAACTTTTTTGCTATTATTTTTTGCTTTCCGCTCAATTAATATAAATGTTGTTTGAGCACCGCTCAATTAATACAAATAATTCAAAAAGCATTCGATTCCTGCTTATGGGGTTGGTGCTGATTAGTTTTTGCGAAATATCGGTCTAGTCGGTTTCAAGTTATAAAACAAAGAGTGCAGATAAAGCAAATTTACTTTTTGAGAGAAAAGTGCATCCGATTTGGATGATTCGATTTGCAATAATAAGAAGACGTGGTTGATAGTTTTTGGCAAAAACAGGTCCATCTGTTTCAGAGATACGGAGCTTAATTTGCAAAAAATTTCAGTTTTTGAGAGAACGATGCATCCGATTCGAATGATTCAAAAAACATTTACCTTCTGAAGATATAATTAGTTTTTGAAGAAAACAAAAATAAACTAGCTGTAAGTGGAATTCTGTCTTAAGGCAATTAAGACATCGTGCCTTAAGGCAAATTGCTGGAACTTCCCGTACCAAAAATTATTATTTTTTTTAAAACAATTAGACAAAAAATTACTTTTTTTTGAAAAAAAAAAATTTAAATTTTTTTTTTGAAAAAAAAAATGTTTTCATATTTTGACATTGGTACGGAACCCATAGGAATGTAAACCAAAATTATACTTATTGTTAAAATCTCTATAAAATATATGATAATTTGATGTGCATATGTCTAATGATCATTTTTGACCGCCAAATGGCTTTTTTTTACTTTTTTCATTAGATCTCCGAAACCGCTAGACCCGCCTTTATGAAAATTTGATCGGTTCTTCACCTTGTCAATACAAGTGAAATGTTTTTTGAATTATTAAAATCGGATGCTCCGTTCTCTTAAAAACTGAGTTACTGTTTTCGGCACTTTTTCCCCCCCTATCTTCGGAACGGCTAGACCTGACTTCGCCAAAAACTAATCAGCACGTCTCATTATCAATACGAATCGAATGTTTTTTGAATTATTCAAATCGGTTGATCGGTGTTCCCGAAATCGTCGACGAAAATTTGTATCCGCACATACATACACACACGCACACACACACACGCACACGCATACACAAACACACACACATACATTATTTTTTTTAAGGTATGCCAAAATATTCAGAAACCTTTGAAACGTCGAGAAATGCAAAAATTTTCATTTTCGATTTTTTTGCGATTACTATAACTTGCCCTACGGGAAGTTAATAAATAAATCGGATTTTAATTTTAATTTCAGCTAAAATTCTAAAACCTTAAATAATTAATTTTAAATTTGCACCTCAATTTTTATAACTCTTAGAAATATGAGATAGGTTCCCTCATTATAACTCATCTTGATCAAGTTTTGTTTATTACTTTTCATATAAACATAAAATACGAATAATGATGGATGCAAAATTTACAATCATTTCTCTGAAAGCATTTAATATTTCACTACAGTACGGAAAGTTCCAGCAATTTGCCTTAAGGCACCATGTCATGCATCACTAGTTCTTCATAACTATTGGCTTATTAGATCTTATGTGTTTTATTTAAAAAATTTCAGATGCAATAATAAATAAAATCGTTTTGTTCCGTTCCTCGTCGTCCTGACCACGAATCGATGGATTCAATCTCGTAGCACTTTAATGGTCCGCTCTAATGTAACACATTCCCGCACACAGTTGCGCATATTTGAGCGATCCGCTGACCATTCCATGCATTATGAACGGATTTATAAACAGATTGCCACCTGCTATTTTCCTATGCGCCATTTGAAAACTAAATGTTCTATGTGATGCACGTTTCGAATGGAATCGAATAGCAGCAGCCAACGACCGAGAAATATCTAATTAAAAAGTTAGGAGAAATGATTGGCTGTACTTATATAAATAAATGCTACTTTAGTAATAACAAATTTTATTAAATTAAGAATTGTGTATGTAACAGTATCCCGCATTATTCTAAGCTACTATTACGACTACTTATGACTCCATGTGATATAAACTTCTTACAAACGCCTTGCATCATTTATTGTAATTTGGAAATAAATTTTCATTAACACTTTTCGTATTATTTTTTTTCAACAACAATCAAAACATTAGTTATATTTCACGAGATATTTTCATTGAAATTAATGAAATAAAATTAAAGACAGTTTTTACCCCAGTGGGTATTTACTATTAGATGCATTTTACTGGATCAAGTTACTTGGCCATAACGTCTTCTCGATTTAGGTGTATGGAACAGCGAACCAAGTATATTGGGGTGATTTTCTAATTTTTGATATAGCATCTTTAGATCATCATGCAGAGTTTTATCCACGAACCACGGTGCAACTGTCAACATTCTAAGTTGTTTTGATTTGATACCACATTAAATTTTCTAGAGCAGCCCCAAAACCTTATTCCGTATGACCAAATATGAATTATTATTGTTTTCAAATCAAGGTTTTGTTTTCGAGTATAAATTAACTTCCCGTAGAGTAAGTGATAGTAATCGCAAAAAAATCGAAAATGAAAATTTTATATATCTTTACGTTTCAGAGATTTCTGAACATTTTGGCATACCTTAGAAAAAATGGATGTATGTGTGTGTGTGTGTGCGGATACAAATTTTCGTCGACGATCTCAGAAACACGGTTTAACTGATTTAAATCATTCAAAAAACATTCGATTGGTGTTTTTTAGCATAAAGAGGTTTAGCCGTTCGGAAAATACGGCAAAAAGTGCCAAAAATGGTGGTAATCCAGTTTTTAAGAGAACGGAGCGTCCGATTTGAATTATTCCAAAAGCGTTTTATTCGTACTGACAAAATGAAGAAACAGTGTAATTTTTTAATTATGAGTATGAGTATGAGATAAGGCAATAAAGGTTCCTCACTCTGGATTTGATAGCTTCAATTTTTTATTGTGATGTGATATTTTTATGTTAGTCTGAGGTCTACATAATCGGCACTTGGTATTATCTAGGCAAAAAATGTAGTCAAGAGTTTGTTGTCTTGTTGAGTGTAAATGTTACATGGTTAGACTTGCTCTCATTGATTTTCATTCTTTATTTTCTTGCTCAATCCTGTATAGCATTTAGATGTCTTTGTAAAATTGACGAAGCAATTAAGTTCAGCAATAGATTTATTCAAAGTAAATTAATTATACAAATGACTATCTAAACTTAATAATTTTACCTTTTAACCCTTTAGTTGCGAGAGCGTTTCTCCGCAAGAGCGTCGCTGCTGTACGGAACAGCGTGACCCATAGTAGCGCATCTGAACTGACTAGATACAACTATATATTTTTTAAGACATATCTATCATTATGAATAAAAAATGTATAGAAAATTTAAAAATTACGCTTCTCACAACTTAATAATTACAATAAAAGAGTAGAATTCTCATTAGTTTAACTCACAGTAATAAATCTTGAAACAATGACACACACAACATAATGTTGTACACAGCACAATATGTGAGTATACAATTTTCACCGACATCTTTAAGAACACTCAATAGTATTGAATTAATAAAAACCCATTCGACTCAAATTGACGGCAAAACGTATTGATAAATTTTTGCCAATGACAGGCCCAGCTGATTTGGAGGTACATAGCAAAGTATGCCTAAAATGGCAACAAAGAGTGCAACACCTTAATTCTAATGGTCAAGTAAAAAACTGATTACAATTTTGCAAAGACAGGTTCAGCGATTTTGGAATTGCAGGAAAAACAATAAAAATAATGACCTCAAATGATTCGAAATGATAATAACATGTAAAATGTACATATACATGTAAAAATATTGATACATAGATGACAGGTACACAAGTGGATCAATAAAAAAGTGTACAGGTAGACCAGACAGGCTGAAATGTAGACAGGTAGTCAGGTAATGAAGTAGAAAAGTAGTAAAGTAGTCAAGTAGCAATTTGGGATAGACAGTAGTAATTGGTAGGCAGATCGACTTGTGCCAAGTAGGTAAAGAGGTAGAGTCAGGTAAAAGGGTGGACAGGTAAACATGAGCAGAAAAAGATAGGTAGACAACTTATACAGATAGTCACGTAAAACCGTTGAACAAGTAGACAGTTAGACAGGTAGACCATATAAAAATCAAATGTTTATTTAAATGGATTATTTATCGTATGGGGAAGTTAGTACAACTTGCACTAGTTAGGGAAAAATTATACTTACATAATTTTAAAATCAATAATCACATGAAATTCAATAAAATTAAGTTTTATTGATAAATATGTATAGGGGGAAGTCAAGTAAGACGTATTATTTAGGCGAGTATATTTTTTTTTTCAAAATACAAGTGAAAGGGGCGCGGGGAGCACACTGGTGCAGGATCACGCGCCAAGACTCACCTGTGACGCACACGGCCACGGCGAGAGCAACCCTTTGTTGTTTTAGGCGCAAAATCACGGCGTCACCTAAATATCAATGGAAGTACATAATTCTAGTGTATTTATGGATTTATATTTGAGTGATATTCAAAAATAAAAGTAGTACTTGATTGTTATCCGTAAAATGGTAGAATATTATTAGATATTTTAAACAATTTTAGTAGGTACCACCAATTGAACGAAATGGTCTGTCCCTTAGCACCCGAAGTAAATATATTGATATTTCTTGTAAGAATTGGCGTAATTTATTCTAATTATTTAATTTTGTTCTGTGTGTAACGGTCACTACATACCTCCATTTTTCGTATTATCTGGTCATAGAATGAAAATCTTATATATATTATATAATGCTCCAGCTGAGATCATCGGTGTGGCTCAGCCAAAAGGGTGAATAATTAGTGATGTTTTTTGCAATATCTAATGATAATCGTCAAACATAAATGTGCAGACATTTCAGAGTGTGGAGATGGCTACATATGTGTTCAATGCTAAGTGTCACTTTGTAAAATCATATTTTTTGTGTCAAAGTTTGATTGATAGTATTAATTATTTTTCAGCAAAGATTGCGTTTTTGTTAATTTAGTTTGATTTCTAACTTTATTATCTAACATAAGTCATAATTTAATAAACATTTCGTAAAATATTTTTTTCATTTATTTATAAATAACCTTAGGTGTCGCGGACTCTCCCCTAAGTGTATAAAAGCTTTTGGTTTCATAAAAATATTTTTTTATAAATTTTTTATAAATTCTATAAAAATAGGCTTAATTACTAAGTATTATGTAATACGTTATAGAGCATAATATCATTTTCTACATCGTTTCTGTATCTACAAAAATAAATAAATTTTATCGTACAATACAAATGACTATTTAATAGCCACCAATTTCCAATCACTGCCTAGCACGTGTCTGTGGTCGGGAAAAATAAGCTGATATCGCTAACTCCGATTTCAATTAAATCTTTTCTTGTACCGAGAACTAATTAAGGCTAGCTGGAACTTGTACGAAACGTCGGTTCACGTGTGAATAATCGCAATATCTAATCTAATTGCATGCTATCATGCCCGGTTTAATTATGATTCTCACGGCTATAGTTCGAATTGATTGAAGCAAAATGCTCGCCGCACACATAATGCATTATTCTACACCCCGCTCTAGTTTATTTCTGGGCGAACTAGATAAATAATTTAGATTATATACCTGGCTGCAGCTGAAGCTTAATTGATGGCCGCAAGAAGTTGCTTCTGTTTCGAGCGATTGTTTTTAGTTGATTATCTGGAAATTTAATTAATCGCAGGGCACATACGAGGAATTGAAATATTTATATACTGAGTCGTTTTCGGTATTTACGTATATCAAATTAACTTATTTGCACGATTTGTAGATAGTTCAATAAAAGTTTTCAGAAATAACATCACCATTTACTTTCGAACAGTAGGTATAGTACAGTAGTACTTTTTTTAGTCAGCAATAATTAACTTTTCGTAGAGTGAGTTATTGTAATCGTCCAAAAATCGAAAATAAAATTTTATGCATATCTTAACGTTTTAAAGGTTTTTGAACATTTTGGCATACCTTAGAAAAAATTGGTGCATGTATGTATGTGTGAGTGTGGGTATGTATGGATACAATTTTTTATTTGCAATTCTAGGGCACGGACCAACCGAATCGAATAATTTATAAAACGTTTGATTTTTATTGATAGGCAGACATTGCTATTATTCTAGCTTCGCTTTATTAAGTTTTGTTCATTTAGATTTTATTTAAACATATATAAACGTCAGTGTCTAATTTGAAATGTCTCCAAAATGAAAGTTACAGTATTCATAATGATCTATTTGAAATTTAATATTGCGCGAATATTTTATTACGGTCCAGCAATTTGTCCTAAGACCATGCACCACTAGTTTTTTTACTAATTTTTCAGTTAACTGGGAGAAAGAGTATGTTAAACATTTGTCTATTTGAAATTTCTAAATTATCATCCTAAAATACTGTAAGCGCCCGGCACAATATTTATTAAAAAAGTCAAATAAAAATCACTACACACAGACACTTCACCACCCCGAAGGACCAGATATATATAATTAATTATCAAAAAAGCTATATCAGACTTGAAATAACAAACAACTGAATGGAAAATAATAACTAGTTCAGAATTTATTTGTAGAAATGTAATGTATTTAATTTTAGTAACGTACTAAATGAATAATTTCTTATAACTAGCTTAGTACCTATACTAGGGTAGGAAATTATTTTTATATGTCAAGTAGAGAAAGATGGATTGATAAAATTTGTGAGGCTCGAACATGCCGCCACGTTTGAAAAAACATTGGGAAATTAATTTACAAATACGATGGATTATTCAAAATTTTAAATCAGACAAAAAAGTGCGAGTGTCACATCCCCAGAACGATTATGACAGACACA
>NW_020536999.1:65184705-65353907 GCF_003426905.1 Ctenocephalides felis
CCTTAGGCGCACTCTTTTTTTATTTGTATTATAATAATAATTTTGCCCATAGCTCTTCTAAATTTTTTTAGAAGACCCTACTGACCATTTAATATTGTTTTATAATTATTTGAAATTTTCAATTATATTTGTCTACCATACAATATCGTATCCAGTTAACGCATTTAATTATCTTTTCAAGCTGACTAAATAATATCAAATAATTTGGTACACGAATTGTTTCACAAGAAACCCATAACAGTATCCATTAAGATCGCATGTGTTCCGAATTTGATATAATATAATAATTGTTCCTTGCTTATTGCCAGTTCTTTACACGCAGTCACTAATTAAGATCTTAATGGTTCATTATCATTCTATCCCTCTACACACTCAATTCCAGATAATATTAAAATTTTACTAAGGGTCGTTAAGTAACTTCACATACCCAAACATATCTCTATATTAAATTTGAACTGAAATGTCTTCTCACAATAAAATTATTATAGAGATACTAAACCACATCCTAAATTTAATTCAGCATTTTATTGTGTTTATGATGAACACTAGTACGAATATTAAAGTTTTGATTTTTAGCGATTCAAACGATTCTGTTTTAAGAATTCTCATCGTAAGTCTTACATTTGTCATTAGAAAAATGCAAAATTCATGGAATTATTAAATATTGATAGAAATTAAACAAATGTAAAAAAATAAAATACTTGAATACTTAATAATTTTTTATAGATGTTCTGTAATTTGAAAATTCGAATGATGCACTTTTTTAAGTTTTTTTTTTTTTAAAAAAAATTGAATTTTTTGGCGTTTTTTCCACAAAAATTTTAAAAAATTCTTAAATTTTAAATTTGGTTTGATTAAGTCAATTATTACACACATGGAAAACTTTGGGCAACTTGCCACTAACACCTAGTTTTTAACTGTTTATTTTGAATAATTTTGATAATAATAATCTTTTTATAAAATAAAACCAAAAAAGTAGCATATACACCCATATTTAGCTCTTTTCAGTAATTTCACCAGACAAATTGTTTTGTTCAACGATCTACGTATAACGAAATAAATTTAAGTCTTCTTCAGATTTTGCTTATAATTTTTATTCACATATAAATCTGTCATCTTTGAGCAGGCTATAGGTTAATTACTATTCTGGCTTGGCTAAAATCTGTTTTGATTTTAACGAGCTGCAACGAAATTAAAAATAATGAAACTATGGAACTTAATTAATAAATTATAATGAAATATATTGTTTGTGCCATATAGTAATACAAAAAAAAATTCTAATGGTTCAGTACAATGAAAAAGCTAAACAATATTTAATTTTTATCTTATGCTTAGTGCAAAATGGTTATGTCAAATTGCTTTCACAATATTCTCTAAAACCAAGATAATATGTAAATCAAGAATAAATGTTTTTCAATACTACTTTTATTTAAACAGTTAACTGTGGCGCCAATATGGTCCGAATCGAACTAATGACGAGTATATTCGAAAATCACAGAGTAAGTTGAGTTGGTAAGATATCGAACGGAAAATATGGGTTTATTTTAAAAGATTGAATTGAATATACTTGTTTATCTACTGGCATTACTAATTTTACTTTTTTGTTATTATAAGCATACGTATTAAACTAGAGCCGAATTAAATTCAATGAAATATTATGAATGGGAATGTTTGAAATGTTAGAAAGATCTTGTTGAAAAACAAAAGTAGAAAATATTATTTAAATAGCTTACTTTTCATTCTTATTGATTAATTTATTAATAATATTTACGTATTTCAAAATGTTCGTGCGACTTGCCTTAAGGTAAAATGCCACTTACAACTACTTACTTATTCTATAAAGTCATAGCCTCAAAATATTCTTCAAATTTCATAATATAATTATCTTCCCGTAGGGTGAGTTATTGTAATCGTCCAAAAATCAAAATTGAAAATTTTTACATTTCTTCACGTTCTGAAGGTTTCTGAACATTTTGGCATATTTCAGAAAAAATGAATGTGTGTGTGTATGTATACAATTTTTCGTCCACGTTTTCAGGCGCACGGATCAACCGATTTGAATGGTTCAAAAAACATTCGATTACTATTGATAGGAAGATGTGCTGACTAGTTTTTGACAAATGCAGGTCCATCCGCTTCTCAGGTATTTCACCTAGCTAAGTGTGCAGAAAATTGCAGTTTTTGACAGAACTAAGCATCCGATTTGAATGATTCGAAAAATTTTTCTTGTGATGACGAAACAATTGCTTTTGAGAAAAATATTTGTTAAAAGTTTTGTTATTTACTTTTCTATAAACATATATAAATTACAGTTTTTATAATAATCTATTTGAAAACACTTAATATTCCTCAAATATTTTTACATTACGGTACAGAAAGTTCCAGCAACACTAGTTCAGTTCTATTTTTCAAAAATTTTGTTTCAAATTTGGGCCGGCCGTGATCCCGTGGTAAGAACGTGGTCTAGCAAATCCTAGTCCCGGGTTCGAATCCAACCTCGGTCGGTTCGGTATCAAAGCAGCTTGATACCAAATTTTCACTTGAAATCATAGATTTCAAATATGATTTCAAGTGAAAATGGCCTTTCGTACGCATAGCTGTAGCGGCAACATGCCGCTTGGAAGTAAAGAGGTACTAAGATTGTATCGCTTTGAAATACAAAAGGAAGTCGAGTTGTATCCCTATACAACAGAAAAATGTAAGGACTCTGACATCGTGCAACCATGATTAAGTGCATTTTCAACTCAACCCACGGACCTGCCCTTGGAAAATATATTCGTAAAAAGAAAAATGTAATAAACAGTAAAAATATGTAAAGAAAAAGTAAAATATATGTAGTATGTAAGATAAAAAGGAAAAATAATTAGTAATAAAGTTTAATAAAAAAAATACAATTGGCCACTAGTTTATACGCATGACAGATATATGTACTTGTAAATAAACAAAATTTTATCACTACTCCAAATTTGTCTATCACAGTTAACAGGTTAATATTTAGTTCAACGTATTAACATTTAGTTAAGTAATTTTGAAGTATATTACATATCTTATTTAAATACTCACCTGGCACTGAAAAAACCACATATGCACTTTTAATGTTTATAGTAGATATATACTAAATATTTGTACACACTTAATTTTTATTAATTGTTCAATAATAATTCATAAAATATTCAGCATATAAAAAATCGTTTAGTTTTTAAAATGTTGTACAAACTGAGTTATCAATTGCGTTGAATAATACTGAAATCTCACATAAATAATGTGATTTTGAAAAGTTCAATACTTAATTTTATATGTACATATCGCATCACTTGGAAAATAATCCGCTTTAATACTATCAGTCAATTACAATTTATGCAAAAAAACAAGTAACATTCCGCTAATAAATGAGGTTTGGCGCAAAAATTTATAATAAGTGTTTTAGTTTGGGTAGTATAAATGTAAAATCATAAGTACTCTTTGAACATTGGAAAAATACTAAGCTGTTTTGCTGATAACTAAATCAATTGTTTACACCATGCGTTCGATAGATGTCGCACCTGCAAATGCATAACTTTATAATCGGGCAATACTATGAAAATTATTAAAATCGGGCAATACCGACGCTCATCTATGGCCGATGCAGAAACTAGTCTATAGTTGTTCTTTTAGTGAGTCGATTGTGAAAAGTTCGTTATATTCAGTGTTATTATCAGTTATTTTTTCATTGCGTAATAGGTCGATCAATTAGTTTCTATTTAGTCTTAGTTTCTATTATTTAGTGTTATTGAGTGTTAGTTACTGTTATTTAGTGTTAGTTTCTCTTCAGTGTGTTCAAATCAGTCTAAGTTCACAATCCGACCATGTTGACATTTGCAGACATTTTCCATTAGCTGAAGGCCATGCAGATCAAGAAGGTAATTCTAATAATTCATAGTAATTCTAGTAATTCATGTTAATAAATATTTGTAATTATTTCAAAAAAGCCTCCAGGAGCATAATAATTATACATCAGGTTGAAAAGGCTGGAAATGATAATAAATGTTATTATCAAACGTTTTAGAAGTAGTATTAACATCTGTGCATCATCGCACGAAGAGAAGCCATAATTATTAGGTACAAAAAGAAGGTATCTCATAGAAGATAAACTTTTTAAAGGCATAAAGACCAGCACATCCTCTGTAAAACTAATGTATATTTTGATTGATAATAAATATTTACATACCATTAAATAATATTATGTAGAATATCAAAAAATTACGATAGTGATCTCAAAGTTGCGCGGACCCATATGGTTAAGTCATGCATATAAACGTATTTATTTCCAGGGTTTAGAATATATTTGGTTTTAGTTACAGTCCGTTCATGAATTTTGGTTTTGAAGAAGCGCTTTCATTTTTATTTATTGATTTAGCTGTTCAATTATTTGAATATACTTTATATTTTATTCCTCGGGGAATGATGCACTCTGGACAGTCGTTCAAAAATCGCCAATTGCAAAACTTTATTATTATTGAAATTCTAATTATATTTATAGGATGCGAATAAAAATTCGCAAAAATTTAATTTTTTTAAATGTCATTATATATATATATATATATATATATATATACTAACTGACTCGCCAAATGTTGTTATACCATATAAGGTATAATATATAATTTCTAGGAAATTCCTAAAGCAGCAAAACATATTAAATTATTGTTAACACTTACGAAACGGCACCGATTTCAAAACAATCTATTGTACCGGCTGTAAACTTGATTTCATTGTGTATGTTACGCAATTTGTTTGATAAAAATTTGTGCTAATTGAATGACATACATTTATAATATTATTTTATTTTTGATCATTTAATAAAGAATGGTGATGTTCAAAACAATTTCCAAAATGCATAGGTGGTTGATTTTGACATGCTTTACAACAAAATGTTGTTCGCCGCCTCCTCCTGGTAGAACAGACAATACAATCCTTTTTTCTTTCTCTTGCATTTAGATTATGCCACAGATTAGTCAGTATATTTGTTCATTTTTGTGCCATAATCTTTTTTTTCTATTATTTTGTCTAATAATTTATAATATTTATGTAAAAGTAAAATAATCTATTGGATGCTTCATATTGCTTGGTATTTGTAGTCGGGGTGTTTGTTGATGTATGTCAAACTCGATTATTGAAGAAGAATCGGCATATTCGCTAATGTCTTTCCGCTCTTTATTTAATTTGTCAAAATTCTTCTTTTTGTTGGTTGGATAATATCATCATCACATTCATCACTATCTTCGGTGCGAATAGTAATTGCGTAAAATTTGTCTGTATGAATGTCTATTTGAAACTCATTTTTACTACTGCTTAATTCACAAAATTTACCAGTCGTTTTGCCATATTTAAAAGCGCTCGGCCGTTCTAAATATTTAAAAAAGACTATATCGCAACGAAAAAGGCTAAAAATACTACTAAAATAACTTAAAATCATTTTCAAAATACAACACTGTTTATCACTGCTATATGTAATTTATTTAACTTTTCGATGCAAACTAAGTCATTGTTTATAAAATAGCCTGTGCCTCACAGAGTATGTTTGTCCACTCAGGTAAACAGCCGTCCCCAAAGAGTTAAAAAGCACTTATAAATTTAAAGTATGTATTTATAATAAACAATCTATTTGAAATTATTCAAAACAATTAATGATTCGTTTAATTTCTCGAATGTTTAATTACGGTACGGGAAGTTCCAGCAATTTGCTTTAAGACACGATGCTATGCACCCCCACTAGTTTAATTTTCATTTAATATATAATGCATAATATGTAATATTTAATAATTCAAGGCTTTAATAATTCTCAAATGTCCTAATTATTTATAGCTATTTTTTATAACAAATGTGGAAATGTTTATTGATGATTAGCTATTATTATTGTTTCGCCGTGTCGATTAATTTAGTCGTAAGGTATTTATCATTACTATCATTAAAATATTCATTTATCCAGAAATACCTTTCACATCTGCTATTACAGGCAAAATAGTATATGTTTACTCCATGGCTATCGCCAGAAATTTTTGGTGACAATACCTAACTATTTTGTACAGACACTAGTCGCTCTCATATTTTGAAGTTGTTCCTATTATCCAATTACTTTATTTTAATTAATACTCTTGTCAGAGATATTTTTGTCAACTCGCAAACGGGACTAATCTTAATTCAGTCCTGCTGTGAAAAAAGACGAGTCTTTATTGCCCAATCCGTCAACGGACAGAACAAAACATTGACTAACAAAATACTTGGATCTCTTTTAAAAAATACTATTCATTACAAGATTATATTGACATTTTTTTGATTTATGTATTTTTAAAAATGGATTTATATTAAATTCTTTTAAAAATCGAATTAATTGCAGAAGACAAAGGTAATCATATAGATAATATATATATTGGTATATATATATATATATATATATATATATATTTTAATGCCAATATGCCAATAATCGAATCACCCAATTAATACTCACATAGAAATTGCTCATATATGAAATCGCTTTTGCATTATTATAATTATCAAAAATTTAACTATTTATTGCGTAAAAAGTTTTAATAATAATTTCAAATAATGATTTTAAATATATTTAGTATCTTCAAAATTGATTCATAATTTTTTTGAAAAATTAAGTATCCAGTTTATTTGTTAAATAGTAAAGAATTTATTCTACTGTCGTAATTAGATCTAATAATAAGTAAATGCCTTTTTTACACTTCTTACGAAGATTATCATCATTGAATGCAGTTTATAATTTTTTCTCTTGTAACTTTTGAAGACATGATCGTCAATTTATACATATACGTCTTATGTAGATAGATAATTCATCAAAAAAGTGAAATAATAATAATAATAATCAGAAAAATTGACTTGCCTTATCACTACTAAACAAAAAACGCTATAGTGCAGGGCGGTTCACAATGGTCCAATTTGAGTTTCAGTTAATAAGAAATCTTTGTGAAACCGTTTTCTTCCTTATATTAAATTTGCTTTACTTTTTCTCTTAATTTTCATCCTAAACTAAATTAAATGAACTATAACAACGCATAATATGTTTCAAGTGAACAACTATATCGAAATAATTACAGTAAAACTTCTTGTTAACCCCTCAGTCCTCATTAACGATATGTTTTTTAATTTTTTTTTTTTTAATTTGACATCTGTCACTTTTCACTCTATGGTCGAGATAAGAAAGTATAGACAGGGGGGTAACACATCCAACTTTTATTATTTAAATTATTTGATCCATTTTATGCGATTTTTTTTCACAAAAATTTTATTGTATACATTTTATTTCATATTTTAATTAAATGTTATTTCGAATGAAATAATTACTAGTCGGGGTCGCATAACTATTCATTCAAATTATTTTTTGTAAAATTGTTTTGTAATTGAATTTTAAGTTTTATTTACTATTCATTGTTTACGCTGTTGCCTTGATTCAATTGATCCTTATTACCCTTATTATCATAGGTTACATAAAACCATATTTTCAATCTAACTTAAAATTATCATATTATAAAATAATTAGGAAAATAACGTATACTGAAATATCTCGTAACAAGGTCTCGTAAACTTAACAACAGTGCTCACTAACTTCAACAGAGAAGACTTTTTTTATCGACTTTTATGCATGAACGTTCATCTTCTGATTGCCTCGTTGCCCTATTTAGAGCAATAGCTAATCACAGATCTTTTTCCCTCTAATTTCAAATATTGTTGTTAACAAATTTCTAATTTTACTTCTTCTTGAAATATTGGTTGTGGACCATTTTACCCCTCCCTTACTCTACCCTACACTATCGATCTTAATTATAAATACCAGGACTATTTAGTAAAAAACTATCGAAAATAACAAGTCCACAATTAATTATTAAAAATCACACTTTAGTCACCGGCCTAGTAGTTACATCAAATCTCATTGTAAATAGAGAAAGAAATTAGTCAACATGAAAGTAAGGGTAGGTTAAACAAGGTTAGATATCAAAATTATTTTCGATATATATATTTTTTTTCGAAAACAAAATTAAAATTGCCATTTTTTATACTCTGTATCTTCGAAATGCCTGGACCTGCATTTGCCAAGTAATCATCACTTCTCAAAATTGTTACAAATTGAATATTTTTTGGATCATTCAAATTAGATACTCCGTTCTCTCAGAAACTAGATGTTTATTTTTTGCACTTTTTGTTCTGTATCTCCGTAACGGCTGGACTTGCCTTTGCCAAAAACTAATCAGCACATCACTATTATATAATCTTTGCATGATATAACTATTATATAATCTTTAATATAACTATTATATAATCTTTTTATTGTACTTATAAAAAACAAACCATCGGATATTTTATTGTTAATGGTTTATAATCAATCGCAAAGTTCTGATACAAAAATGCTTATAAGACAAATCAGTAAACACCAATCAAGTTTTAGCTATAAGACTTTATGAATTCTTAGATTAAAATGTTGTTTTCAAAAGATGAAATAAGTCTTTTATGCTAAACTTTTAATCTATTTGTATTTGTTTTTATTTCATCATGCATTTTTATGTCAATAGTTGAAACCTGGGTACATTTAAGTTTCAAATTGAATTTTTTTTTGCATAATTTGTGTATGTGTATATAGATATAAATATGTATACAAGTTATGAATTAGCAAACAATATTATAAAACTGTATAAAGCCGATTGGCGTATAAATAAATAAATAAATAAATAAATAAATAATTCAAATTGGATACTCCGTTCTCTCAAAAACTCGATTTGTATTTTCTACACTCTTTGTTCCGTATTTCCGTAACGGCTGGACTTGCCTTTGCCAAAAACTAATCAGCACATCTCCGTATCAATAGAAATCGAATGTTTTTTGAACCATTCAAATCGGTTGATCCGTGCGCCCGAAAACGTGGACGAAAAAATACGGACACACAAAACACACACACATCCATTTTTTCTGGGGCATGCTATAATGTTCAACGAAGATATGCCAAAATTTTTATTTTCGATTTTCGGTCCTTTACTATAACTTACCCTACAGGAAGTTCAAAAAAGAGAATTTTTGATGAAAAAAAGTAATATCTGTGTAATTTCAGTTCTGATTATATGAAATATTTGCTAAAATTACAGCAAAGTAATCATCGTGTGCTTATCCACTTTGATTGCATAATCAACGATTTATTTCGGCAATAAGTAGCAGCAGACAACCCGTTGCCAGGCAGAATCATCTATATCAACTAGTTACTTTTAATGCCTGCAACTAATGGAGAGCCGTCGACTAATTGTTATGAACGACCGTCACGTAACGTAACGTAACGTGTAACGTGTAACGCGACGCACCCAACAATTCGGCGTAGGCCTCGCAAATTAGAATTTATACGTGGAACATTATTGCGCGTATGTTATGTACTATCTCGTCTTTGCTTACTTTGTTCTGCACAATTTCGGACGTGCTAATGTCTTGGCAATTTAAGAAGATTAGGTGCAACGCGTTTCTGGCGTGGACCAGACAATCACACGTGCTAAGGTACCTGCTATGAAGCTGGGTAGTGCTGAATTGAAGGAAAAAGGTTAGACTGATGGCAGCTTATAGGTATAGTCATGGTATAGCATTCTAGTTTTATCAATTCAATCAAGAATTTTAGATATTAGAAACGATTGAAATGAAAAAGGAATTCAAATCTTCTTTTGATGATCTGTCGAACTTGTTCAGTACACTGTCCTTTTGTCGCAGATAACTTTATTATTGAAGTAAAACTTTTTTAGGCGTGACATGGGTGTAAATCCGTACAAATGCAACGGAATTAAGTTACGGCGAAGTCGAGTGCCAATGATTCGTCATTCGCTCTCGATGAGATTTTTCTATACGGGTCGATTCTGATTGATCGTCGTATTGCGAGGCTTCTTTGTATGCGTGACTTCATACGTGCGTACGTCACCGAAAGCGTCATGCATATTGTTCATTATTTGGTGTTTTATGTCATTACTTTTTAAGGTTAAATATTAGTACAAACCTTGAGTTAATAAGAAATGTCTGGATCGGAAGAATATTTTATCCCGTTCCCCATAAATATTTGTAGTGTAAATAATAAAGCAAATGGAAAACCTGTATAAGAAACGTAAGTTAATTGAAGTAATTTGTATTATTTATGGTTACTATATATTTTTGAGGTTACTAAATCGGAAATTATTTTTATGTGCAAGACAGATACTACAACTGTTCAAAGAATGAAACTGTATCGCCAACGAAAAACTAAAAAAAACGAGCAATCAACTATTGTATATTAATTAATTTTATAATTTTATAATTTATTATGTAATTAATTTTAATTACATGAAGTTCTTCAAACACAATTACATGACAAGTGAAATTGTGAAAACAATTTTTTTTTTTTTTTTTTTTAAAAAACTTTATTACTAATTATTTTTCCTTTTTATCTTACATACTACATATATTTTACTTTTTCTTTACATATTTTTACTGTTTATTACATTTTTATTTTTACGAATATTTCTTCCAAGGGCAGGTCCGTGGGTTGAGTTGAAATTGCACTCAATCATGGTTGCACGATGTCAGAGGCCTTACATTTTTCTGTTGTATAGGGATACAACTCGACTTCCTTTTGTATTTCAAAGCGATACAATCTTAGTACCTCTTTACTTCCAAGTGGCATGTTGCCGCTACAGCTATGCCCACGAAAGGCCATTTTCACTTGAAATGATATTTGAAATCTATGATTTCAAGTGAAAATTTGGTATCAAGCTGCTTTGATACCGAACCGACCGAGGTTGGATTCGAACCCGGGACTAGGATTTGCTAGCCCACGTTCTTACCACGGGACCACGGCCGGCCCCATTTTATTCAGGCGTTGTTTAACACAATAATTCTCTGCATTTTTGAAGATATTAAAAAATATTAAAGCAGTACTACTTCATTCTGATACGGCGAAGATATATCTTTCTCAGAATTATAGCCCAGACACTTCTGGAAGTTTAGAGGAAGTCTACATGTTTTTCGTTTATGATGGCTATTGAGTATTACAAAGTTGTATATTTTTAAAAATAATGAAGAATAAATTGATATTCAAATTTATTACTCTAAACAAGAGATCAAGCTCAACAATAGTTTTTGTAGCCGACAAACCGATCATGTCGTATGACTTTAATTGCATTATTGTTTTCAAATATTACAAATATTTTTAATGCTTTTATACATTTATAATTTATTATTATATAAATATGTACAACGGTTGACATTAAAAAATGTGTGCATCACGAGTGTTACCATATTACTGATGAACATTATTCAAAATTGTTATATGATGTATTTATTTTTAACTTAAATGCCAACTCGCACAATAGCAAAAAAGTTTTACTATAATCGCGTGTGAACCTTACGCGCACTCATTTTTTTATTTCAAACTATACACTCAGTTACTTAAACAGGATCGCTATCCTGCGATTGTACTTTTCCAGATATTATGTGGTTTGGTGTAGTAAATCATTACAGTTTTTTCTCTTAAGTCGCTTTGTTGGTAAAGGCTTAAGCAGGTCACACGCTAGTTGGTTTGGATGTCGACTTCGCACAGTCTTGTATCTGAAGCAGAAACGATTAATTTCTTCTCCCACAGTTAGAATTTTAAGATCTTGATGTATTAGCCGCAGTCTAACTGTTAAAAATTATATATCTTGATACGGAATCCATACAAATGTAAGCAAAAATTGTACATAATTTTGAAATCTTTATGAAATATCTGATAATCTGTTTTGCATATGACTAATGATCATTTCTAACCACCAGAAGGTGTTTTTTTAACTTTCCGAAAGAAAAACACTCGATTTGCTGATTTTTGTTTTCTCGTTTCTAGAAAGTCTGAATTGAATGAAATCAAATTTGGAAAAAAATTGTGTGTGTATAATTTTTAACATTTTGACGACGTTTGGATTTCAAACATTTAAAACCCATTCAATGTAACTCGATACAGACTAACATTTGTCAGTTTTGCACATCAATGAGCTAAGAATTTTCTTTGTAAATAACTGAAAATGAAAATTATTTTGTTCATGTTTTAGCCCACAATCCTGAATTGAATTTGAAATATCAAAAGCCCCGATATTGGTTGGTAATCGTGCTAATTAGTTTTTGGCACCGTTGAAAAAAAAATTCAATGATTTTGACGATATGTATCATGACGTTATAGAATATACTAAAATATCACGGCGCTACGACAAAAATTCATCCAAGTTTAATTTTTTTTTTCAAATCAAACTACAACTGCCTAAAATGCATTCAGTAATTATTGTGACTAAAATAACAAATGAAATTTTTAAATACTACCCATTGATAGTATTTCAAGTTTGTTTAATATGTACAGAAAATAATTACAAGTACTATACTAAATATATTACTATACTAAATCTAATGGATCTAATCTTTCTAGTCCCCTGATAGTGTTAGCAGGAGAGTAGGTCTTTTGAGAGATCATTTGGATAGTTCTCCAATCTTGACTTGTTTTTCGCAGCGAATCTACTAATTTTGTCCGCTATTGTGTGCATTAGTTTAACAAAAAAAAGAGTTTTTACACACACACACACACATTTACGTACATCATTTTTTTCTAAGGTATGCCAAAATGTTCAGAACCTGTGAAACGTAACGGTATGCAAAAACTTCCATTTTGCATTACTATAACCAAACGTACAAAAATTTCAAAATTCTCTAAAATTCCGCAAAAGTTGCTTATATGATGGTCCTTAAAACTACTGCCGAACTACATTTTGTTGAGAAATATCCATGTAGTAACATTATTTTATCATTCAATCATTTTCAAATTAGGTTCTTCATGCACGATGTAATAAGATCACATATTGAAGATACATTCAATATTATCGTTTCTTTCATTAATATAGCGATAAATCAGCATATTTCATATATCTCATTCAATTGATCTTTATACTGAAAATATTTTATGAGACTCGTATATGCGAGCGAACGCATAAATTAGATAATCAAAGAAATCTGTTGAAGTTGTCGATGATGAACCTTTTTTATCTAAAGATTTTGAATAAACATTTAATAAATTTTATTGAGAAGGTCATAACTGAAAAAAATCGTTCTCAAAACAAAATTGCATTCCAAGTTTAATTTGTTATAATGCGAAAAATGCAGAAAAAATTATCTTGAACATAGAGCACATAAAGGGCAAGTATTTAAAGCCTCCGACCACAATAGAACTGCAAAACATTGGCTAGTGCACCAAACTCATATTAAATACTTTTTACGTTGTATTAGATCACCTTATTCGACATCAATTATTATATAGTATAGTATTTCATGTTGAATAAAAATAAAATACTCACAAAAACTTGATGTATTTTTGCAAATAGGGTAGTTAATTTAAAATATAAAATAAAACAATACAAACTTTTGTTTTCATACATTTTTCAGATAATAATATATTTGGAAATATATTAAGTAGGCGAGACTGGGTACTATTGTGCCACTTTTGATTAGATGAGCAATAATATTCTTAATTTACCATTTAGTTGGGAGAGAAGTAAATTCAATAATAATATGAACATTGGTCTACAAAATATACAAGAAAAAGGCAACACCTGCAGGGACGGTTGTGACAGGCTTAAAAATAGATTGAAAAACAATAGGCATAAACACCAATACATTTTTGATTGTCAGAAACACAAAACAATATAATCAATTAAAAAAAGCTTATGTGTATAATATAACATTATATAATAAAACATATTTTCAAACAAAGTTAATAAGAAATATTTGTAAGACCTTTTTTTAATCATATTGAATTTTATTTTCTATTTTTATTTTGCATTTTGTCTTAGAATTTTTTTTGTAATCTTCACCCGGAAAAAACAAGAAATACATTTTACAGCCTAACCTACAAAATTTGTCACAGCCGTACCCAATGCTGTACTTTTGGATACAAGTCTTCGTTATAATCGATCAAAATTATTTACGCTAAAACTAATTGTAAATTATCTACTAATGTTCAACTTACAGTAAAATAACAAACAAATGGTTCTATATGTATACAATTAACAGTTATTGTAGAAAGAAATCGAACGACGAACATTTTTTGGCTCTTTGAAAGCAATGCGGTGCACAAACTAAATGCAGTAATGGAAACTTATTGGAACAAACATACTTTTTTCTCGTTTTAGACTCTTTTACATAAACAGTATAATTTAGCTGTTATGACGACTGTGATTACCGTACCCTGGCACAACCGTACTCAGTCTCGCCTAACATGATAGCGATTTATGTTATTTTTATTAACTTTCCGTAGGGTAAGTTATAGTAATGGCAAAAAAATCTAAAATGATAATTTTCATATGTTTTTAAGTTTCAAAAGTTTTTGAGCATTTTGTGTGTGCGTATGTGTGTGTGTGCGTGTACAAACCTTCGTCGACGATTTCGGGAACACCGATCAACCGATTCGAATAATTCAACAAACAATCGATTTGTATTGATAAGGAGACTGATTAGAGAGTGCTGATTAGTTTTTGGCAAAGGCAGATCTAGCCATTCTGAAAATACGGGGCAAAAAGTGACGAAAACGGTAATTCAGTTTTTAAGAGAAGAGAGCGTCCAATTTTAATAATTCAAAAAACATTTTGCTTGTATTGACAAGATAAAGATTGTCTGATTAAATTTTTGGGAAGGCAGGTCCAGTGGTTATGGACTCTCAATAAAAATAACTTAAAAAATGTCATTTGGCAGTCAAAATGTTAATTGGGTATATGTACATCAAATTAGCAGATATTTTATAGAGATTTTAATAATGTGCACACATTTGTGTGATTTTTTTTTGGGTTCCGTATCAAGATTATTAATTACGATACAGAAAGTGTTAAGGCACGATGCCATGTACCCCACTAGTATAAACTTTGCATGTTCATTTATAAAACAAACTCATGAACTCATCGGATATTTTATTGTTAATAGTTTATGATCAATCGTCATTAATCGCAAAGTTCTGATATAAAAATTCCTAAAGGGCAAAAAAGTAAACAACAATTTAGTTATAAGATTTTATGAATTCTAAGATTTAAATGTTGTTTTCAAAATATCAAACAAGTATTTCATGTTGAATTTTCAATTTATTTAAATTTTTTTTTATTTCATCATGCATTTTCATGTCAATAGTTAAAACCTGTAGAGCATTTAAGTTTCTTTCCCGTAGGACTAGTTATAGTAATTGCAAAAAAATCTAAAATAAAAATTTGTATCTTTACGTTTCAAAAGTTTCTGAACATTTTGGCATTCCTTACAAAAAACGGATGTATATGTGTGTGTGTGTGTGCGTGTGTGCGTGTGTGCGTGTGTGCGTGTGCGGATACAAATTTTCGTCGACGGATTCGGTAACATGGATCAACCGATTTAAATAATTCAAAAAACATTTGATTCGTGTTGACAATGAGTTGATAGGGAGGCGTGCTGATTAGTTTTTGGCGAAGGCAGGTCTAGTCGTTCCAAAGATACCGGGCAAAAAGTGCCAAAAACGGTAACTCAGTTTTTGAGAGAACGGGGCGTTCGATTTTAATAATTCAAAAAATACTTTAGTTGTCAAGATGACAAGATAAAGAACTGGTTAAATTATTGGGAAGGCAGGTCCAGCGGTTATGGACTCTCAATAAAAATAAGTTAAAAAAATATCATTTGCCGGTCAAAAATGTTTATTGGACATATGCACATCAAATTATCATATATTTTATAGAAATGTTCATAATGTGTACACATTTTATGTAAATTTGTTCGGGTTCCATACCAAGATTTTCAATTACGGTACGGGAAGTTCTAGCAATTTGCTTTAAGGCACGATGCCATACACCCCACTAGTTTTGGATTTTGATTGTTTTCCGCGATTCATCATATTCGTTGCAGAATCAATAAAAATAAACGTTGTTGCTCTGACCATTAAATTCCTAGACATGATATGCCAAATACCATATATCATACTTTTTTTCCATTTTTATCCCACACTAACGGGGAATCGGTATCAAACACCTTCGACGATGCGTCGACCCGTAATCATAGTAAAAGCGTTTCCGATTCTCGCGTCTGACATGTGTCAGAATTTAATTAAACCCCTAGAGGGCCATTGGCTATGGCGGTAGAGAGTCCGTCATTTCGACGTGACACATCTGTCCGGCTGTCGAGCTTGTCAAAACTGCCAGAATTGTCAGGGCACATCCAACGTCCACGTTCCAAAGTGTCATACCTTTGCTGGATGGACGCTAAAAGCCCGGACGACAGACCATACGTTGACCGAGGGGTTATATTGTCGTTTTGTCAGGTTCAAATATCAGGGGAATTTAAATTTGGAGAGTTGAAGAATCGTTGATTACTGGCTTAGTATAACTAATAATAGTATAACTAATAATAGTATATAGTAGAACACGGCATCGTGTCTGAAGGCAAATTGCTGGAACTTGCGCTGTTGTAATGAATGAATATTCGAAAGGGTATCAAATATTTTCAAATAGATTATTATAAATACTGAAACTTCCATTATTCGTATTTCATGAACAAAATACAAAAGCTTATATATATATATATATATATATATATATATAAAAGCTTATAACTCAATATAAATACAGACATAACCCTTGCATAATAACACGGTTTAAGAAGCACGGGTTTACTCAAACACGGTATAATTGAGCAAAACCCTAATAAAATAAAAAAATTAGTAAAATCTATGAAAATCTAACTATATTTAATCTAAAATTTGTAAAATCGCAGTACGATTACATTACATCGCAGTACGATTACATTACAACATTAGTCAATTAGTCTTAAACAAAAATCCTTTAAATAAAATGGATCCAAAATTTTAATAAACATAACTTTGCATGGTAAATCCTATATATAAAAATTAATCGCAAAATGTGTTGGTAAGCGCATAACTCAACAACTCCTGGACCAAATTGGCCAATTCTTTTTTTAAAATGTTCGTTGAAGTCCAAGAATGGTTTTTACGGCGAGAAAAAAATCGAATAATTGCCGGCAAAACCCTAAAAACAGCCCTTTTCTTTTTCACATACAAACGTTTTTTAACTAAAACGTAGAATCAATTTGAGCTTTATTGCTATTATGTAAAGCACCCCTTCTAAACGATTATTCGGATTTTGATAAATCTTTCTGAAGTTTGTTCAGGAAATTTTCTAGGATGCATGTGATTATAAAGTACTGGGATGTATGTGCAATATTGCAAAAATAAATGGAAAAAAATGCAAAAAACGACATGTCATTGTTTAAAGCAGTTTTACATTTAACATCGCTTATACTATAAATGTATATGCATTTTGGCGTGAAGTAGTAATTTAAAAAACAATAATTATTATTTTTAGGTAGACGGTAAATATTAGTATATAATATTAAAAAATTGTAGGCATGGGTATAGAACAACGTCTGTTGGGTCATCTAGTATGTAATTTTCGCTAAACTCGCAAATGTAATTGTTTTTGAAAAAAAAAAATAATCCACGGATCTGAGGTAGTACGGAAAACTGCTCAGAGGATGAGCATATTTTGAAAGAAAAAAGTATAGTGTTGGATAGCACTTACCATTTACATATTTTTTTGAATTTTTGGAGCTCTTTTTGTACTAGTTCTTTGTCCCGAATCACACGGATTCGCATAACATACTAGTTTTTTGGAACGTAACTACCGTGTTATGGAATGGTTACCTGTATTTGTTAATTTAATGTGCATATGTTCAATGATCATTTTTCACCGCCCTAAACTTTTTAATAGATTTCCCAACCGCTAAACCTGCCTTCTTGAAAATTTGACCAATATTTCGTTCCGTCAATACACGTGCAATTCTTTTTGAATTACTCAAATCAGACGCTCCTTTATCTCAAAGACTGAATTGCCATTTTTTTGTACTTTTTGCCCCCTGCATACAAAACCTGGACCTGCTTTACCAAAAAACTAATCAGCACGTTTCCTCATCAATAGAAATCGAATATTTTTCCAATCATTTATTTCCAATATATACTTCCATTTTTTCTAAGGTATGCCAAGTGTTCAGAAACCTCTGAAATGCAAACATTTTTATTTTGAATTATTATAACTTAACCCACGAGAAGTTTAACAGGATAAGGTAGGGCACAAAGGTCCAATTTAACATTGAGAAATTATATTGTAAAAATCAAATCAATTATATCACAACAAATCAAACACGAATCAAACAAGCAACTATCTAACTATACTCAGCAAAACTCTCAGCTGATTCATTATTGTGAAAATATATTTTTTTTGTTGTTTTTCAAAAAATTGTCGCCTATTTTTTTACTCTATGGGGTAAAATGAGAGGACTAGCGGGCAAACTGACCCAGTGTCTTATTAATAAATCTAAAGGGAATTTAACAAAGCTACATTTTTCAACAAATGCAAAATATAAACTTCATGGGTATATTTTTTACAGAGATAACATTGCATATAATATTGATTTGGTATTTCATAAAAAATATTCATCAGAGTTGGAACAACTATTTCTTCAATTTTTTTGTAAAATTCTTTTGTTTAACTTGCTTACTTGTTTAATTGCTTACACTTTTGCCAGAGTAAAAGTTTACTTGGTCCTTTATACCTACCTCATCTATGTGTAAGCTTTTATAGTGGGTATATAAAAATAATTGTTGAACCGAAACTAGAATTAACAATATATCTTATGAAAAATTATTTTGAGGTCTTTTAAACTGAACAACAGTGCCCACAACAAAAAACTATCGACGAAATGAAGTACGTTTGTTATGGATTTTCAAACATTGCCATTTATTTCCCGATAGCAATGTTGTTATACATCCTTTTTCTTCTACCTTCAAATATTGTTGTTACAAAATTGTTAACTTTACTAGATTTTGAGATATCGGTAGTGGACTTTCTTACCCGCGGACCTTTAAGCCACGCACTACTATAATTATAATTAATTTTTGATATAGTGAAAAATATTATTTGTGTATTTTTGTTGACGTGCAGGAATAATTTTTAATTATCTTGATTACATAATCTTAATAATTTGCACTTAGGAATAAAATTAATCATTAACGAACAATATCACATCTATTATTATTGCTATCACAGCTAATAAAATTTACCTAACACCGAAATATTTGATTACACGTTCGGCTATAAGCAATTATATCACTTTATGACCAGTTTTATATCTCTCAGCAGACTTGACATGATATTTTACTGTCGTCGTAAAACTCGCAATAGTGCTCACGAAGCCAGATGGAATCCTTTTTTATTATTCCATTAATAAAATGATAAAAGTAAAATTACACAAAAAATGAATAAAGAGTGAATGAAATAAAACTTTAATTTTATGCAACTGATTAAGATTCTTTCTGAGTTACACAGTAAAGATATGAGAGAATACGGATTTACTAATATAGAGATAAAACTCTAGGCAAAACGACATTTTAAATAAGCTGCCGAAATGGTAGAATTCAACAAAACTTTTATAAAATAAACTAGTGGGGCGCATGGCATCGTGCCTTAAGGCAAATTGCTGGAACTTCCCGTACCGTAACAAAATGTTCGAGGAATTTTCAAATAGATTATTATAAATACTGTAACATTGTCTAATATTTGTAAGAATTATATAAACAAAATTGCAAAGTTGAAATTATTTGTTTAAAGTAAATTTGAACTTTAGTCAGAATTAAAATTAAAATCTGAATTATTTTCATTATTTTCAATATACAAAAAAACAAAAAAAAAATATCCAAAAGCAATTATTTTGTTGAAAGAAGCAGAATTTTTTTTGAATCATTCAAATCGGATGCTTAGTTCTCATACAAACTGTCATTTTTAGTACATTTAGCTCTGTATCTTTGAAATGGCTGAATTTGCCTTTGCCAAAAACTAATCACCTCATCTCCCAATGAATAGAAATAGAATGTTTTTTGAGCCACTCAAATCGGTTGATCCGTGCGCCTGAAAACGTGGACGAAAAAATGCACACATGCATTTTTCTGAGGTATGCCAAAATGTTCAGAAACCTTCAAAACGTCAAGCAATGAAAAAATTTTCATTTTCGATTTTTGGCCCATTACTATAATTACCCTACGGGAAGTTAATAAAATAATTTAACATTAGTTGATTTGATTTGGTATTCATGAAATATATGTGAATAAAATTAGCTAATAAAAGTATCTACAAGTTCTAAAATAGTCTCAAAAAGCGCAACTAATTTTTGGACCCCGTGAAAGTTGCGATTGACCCTTTGGAGCCCATATTGATCACTTTGGAAATTACTGATTTAGAATTTGAACGTGAAAAATAGTAAACAACAAAACCAAGGTTTGCGTAAATATAGTAGTAGAGCAGAGCTTAAAGGTCCTTGGGTAAAAAGGTCCACCACCAATATCTCAGAAACAAGTAAAGTTAACAATTTTGAATAATAATATTTGAAAGTAGAGATAAAAAGTACATTTTACAAGAGATAAAATAAATAAACAGTTATTTCAACTCTTTTGATAAATATTTCTGACAAAATACCAGATCACGGTCATTTATTGTATTATATCTATAAAAAATGAGACCTGTTTGCTCTTTGGCCGTACCAGTTTACCATGTCTATAGAGTAAAAAAACGGCGAAAATACATATTTACAATGATGAATTTGCTGCGAGTTTTACAGAACATAGTCAATATTTGAAATAAAAAATCCAAAAACGATTGTTTTACAACACAAGCAGAATGTTTTTTAGATCTTTCAAATCGGATTTTCCGTTCTCTCAAAAACTCGGTTTCCATTTTCTGCACCCTTTGATCCGTATCTCCGTAACGGCTAGACCTGCTTCTACCAAAAACTAATCAGCACATCACCCACCCTATCAATATGAATCTATTGCTTTTCGAATTTTTCAAATCGATTGATCCATTCGCACGAAATCATCGACAAAAAATTGTCTCAACACATACACGCACACGCACCCATACACACACAATTTTTTCTGAGATATACGAAGATCTTCTGAAACGTGAAGATGTACAAATATTTTCATTTTCGATTTTCGGCCCATTACTATAACTTACCCATAACTTACCCTATGGGAAGTTAAAAAAATCAATTGAAACAATTTAATTAAAATATTTTTTTCCATATGTTTGAACATAAACTTTATTTATTTATTGTCATGCTGAACCAGGAGAAACAGAAGAGCAAAATCCTCTAAAATTTCAATCAATCTCTCGTTTAAAATTAAATTGATATCGTCCCACGTTTTTTACCAGATTGAAAATGAGTTAGCGTATGTTTGCTTTCGCAATTATCAGAATCGGGACGAGTGGAAATCACTATATGTACTCCGAATTGATTTCTTTGAATCGTCGACGTTCGACAAACATAAATACAAATATATAGACACATTGGCTGCGGGAAACTGATTCGAAAACGGTACAATCGAACCGCGAATTTGTTTGCACAACAAACGCGCCACCTCGCACGGGAAATATACAATTTGTTCCTGATCACACGTCGAATGATCTCAAAGCACACGCATTTAATCAATGTAAACTGACGCAGGGATTACATTTTGTTTATAAAATACTTCAAATTACATTAACTTTTTTTGTATAGGCCAATTAAAAAATAGAACATCAAATCCAGATTGTGCAAAAATTGAGAGGCCAATTCTCCTATAAAAAACTGTCAAAAATTTTTGTATTTGCTGTGCGTTCAACATATAAAACCTAACCAACAAAACGCACAAACGCCAAATAGCAATTTCATCACAGGAGCATTTCTCTAATGCCTCATTGATAACACATACGTGAAGTTAGGTTTTATGTGTTGCCTGATAGCACAGTAAATACATAGCTTTTTGACAGTTTTTGCTATCAATTCATACAAAGATAGTACCGCAACTTACTGTTGCAACAAAATTTCTATTTTTTCGGAGAATCGGCCTTTGAATGATGCAATTTCGAATTTTTCGAAAATATTCTAGAACCTATTATGAATTATTTTTAAAATTTATAGTATTTTGGTACTTCAAATGATGTAATATAAAATATTATTTTTAATAATTGATTGTAAAAATTTCGAAATTTAATTTGATAGTTGCAATTGTATTTTCAAGCTATCCTGAATAGTTTTAGACCAAAATTATGTTACTGTATATGTGAGTCAAAATTTGGATTTTTGTCGACGTTTTCCAAAAACTACAATACTAATTCTCATATTTTAATAGCCCTTAAATTTTCTAACATTAAACTTAATGATACTCCAAAAGGACTGTCGCATTGACGAGATCTTCTTATACAATATTTATTATCTCTAGTTACTATATTTAATTAATTTTTGAAGTGTATGGAAAATCGACTTTGAAATATGTATGTATAGAATATTTTATATTATATTAAATATAATTATTATTACAGAAAAACTATATTTATATATATATATATATATATATATATATATATATATATATATATATCCCAAATTGTTGGTTGCCTTTTAATAAATCTGTGTTCTTGACACGTTTAATTTCTGAATGTTGATGAAAGTAAAAAATTTGTCGCTGTAAAAGCAGGCAAATTCAATTTTATATATGCAATTGTTTCGCATTATTAATTAGAAAAATATATGGACAGATAGTTTTAAGTTATGTTAAGTGTTTAACAAATGGGCTCACAAGCACATACACAAAAGTACATAGACACATACTGGATGGCACCAATCGAGAGTAAAGTATAAATAAGAGAGAGAATCATAGTATTCTAGATCCTACCCCCATAAAATAATGCCCGTCGGTTTCCGTGGAGGCAAGAGATTTAGCAGGGGTATTAGGCGGTATCATACTCAGTCGGTATTCAGTCTGGCATACCCAGACAAAAGACCCAGTCTTGTATCCGTAAACGTATATGCTTTGCTATCTAAAACACATACTGTTTTTAACCTTGGTGTCAAACGATTCTGAATGACTTGTAAAATCCAGAAATCATAGAATTAGGATAACCAGATTCTTTATTAAAATCTTACAATTTTTCGAAAAGTTAACAAGAACTTTCATGAATTCTTTTGTAGACATACGACACACAGACTTTTGTAGACTACGCACAATTTTATAAATTTATGTGTGTCACGAAGAATATTTAACAACGTTGATTTATATTAAAAATCATTTAAAAGTATCATTACTTGCCTCATTTAATGTTTCATTAAAAAGTCAGTATATCTATAACCATACTCTCCATATGGAAATCATATACATGATCCATAGGTAACTAAAATATCATTTGGAGACACGGGTCTGATTTATTGATAAATACAAAATAATATTTGGCAATAAATGTGATTTCCAGATAGATTTATCTATATTTCCCCGGATATTGAATGAATAAAGAAATACAGTCGAAAAAAAAAACAGAGAAAGTAGCACGCACACGTTCTGATCCGATCCGATGTCAACTTACCTGTTTATCAATGACACAATACGGCACTCTTTTAGATTAAAGGCAATTCCATTAGATACACGTCTGTCTTATAAGAACGACATGACACTAGATATGTCGTATTGAAAATTCACAACAATAGTGATATATATCTAACACGACATGGAGGTTGAATTGGAGGAGAGTTGCAAGTTTAAATTGATTCACTTGACTAGAGCTTGAAATGTTGTTTATTATAATTGATTGTGGTTACTACGACATGAATGAATAAATGAATTCATTAGTTTTGTTATAGTGTATTGTCTTCGGGTAATGGATTATGATTTGATTTACTTTCGTTTTACTACTTAAAATTGTATCAAATAAAAGAAATTAAAAACCAACAGTGCCTATATCCAAATTGGTGCAATGTCGACATAATTTGGCTTCAGAGTATGTCAAAAATATATATACAAATGCACGCTGTTCTATTTAGATATTACAATTATTACAAAGCATTAAAATTTAGAATAATTTAAATGATTTACTTGTGCTAAAATATAAGCATTAGAAATGCATATTGATTGCTACTACTTATATTTTAGCATATTTTATTTTATTAACTTTCCGTAGGGTAAGTTATTGTAATGGGCCGAAAATCGGAATTTGAAAATTATTACATTTCTCGATGTTTTGAAGGTTTTTGAACATTTTGACATACTTCAGAAAAAATGGATGTGTGTGTTTGTGTATGTATGTATGGGATACATATGGTTTAAAAAACATTCGATTCCTATTGATAGGGAGATGTTCTGATTAGTTTTTGGCAAAGGCAGGTCCAGCAGATACGGAGATAAAGAGCAAAAAGTGCAGAAAGTAGAAATCGAGTTTTTGAGAGAACGGAGTATCCGGTTTGGATGATTCAAAAAGCATTCAATTTGTAATGATTGGAAAAAGTGGTGATTAGTTTTTGGAAAAGGCCGGTCTAGGCATTTCAAAGATACAGAGCTAAATGTACGAAAAATTGCAGTTTTTCTAGAGAACTGAGTATCCGATTTGAATGATTCAAAAAACTTTCTGCTTGTGTTGGCAAAACAATTGCTTTTAATTTTATTTTTATTTTGTATATCAAAAATAATAAAAATAATTTAGATTTAAATTTTAAATCTGGTTAAAGTTGTTATGCTCACTTATATACTTTAAATAAATAATTTTAACTCTGTAATCCAGTTTATATAATTGTTATAAATATTAGACAAGGTTTTGGTGTATTGCCTTATGATTTGATTTACTACCATTACACTACTTAGAATTGTATACAATAGTAAAGAACTTAAAAAAAACAGTACTTATATCCAAATTGGTGCAATATAAACATTATTAGAATTTATAGTAAAAGGTATAAATATAAATACACGCTGTCCTAAGACTATTATTTGTTTCAACTGCTTTATTTTTTTATTTGCAGTTGTTTTTAATTATTTGATTATTTTGTGTTAAAATATAAGTAGTAGGATTGCACCTACTTCAAATGTTTTAAATGCTTTGATCATAATATGTTTGCGCATAAAACATTTAAATTTTACATAAATATGTACACTTTTATTTAAATTATTCCATATACTCTGTATATGTACATGTATATATGTATATCGACTGATGTTAACATATAATTCTATGCCAAAACGTCTGTAAAATTGAAGATGTTTTAAAATCATCATCCTTTTCTTTTTTACGTTACTTTCTGTTATTTATGTATATACATTCTGCTTTTTTATTAATTTTACTTTACTAAAAATTTAGTTTTATTTAAATTTATAATTTGTAATTTATATTTCACAATTTAAGTTATCTTCATGAACTCCAAACTTCATCGATTTACCAGATGGGACGCGAAAGTATTGACTTTGGGAAATCAAGATATCTTTTTGCAGGAACTGGCTTTTGTTGTGATTCACCTTGCTTAGTCATTGAATTTCTCACACTACAATATATATTACAGAGTCAAATTGAAAACCTTGTGTAAATATATATTTGATGATTTTTTTCGAAATTAAGATAATTTTGAAATTAGTGTTAATAATATTTTTTTACGGGAATATAATTATTTACAGAAAATTGATTATTTTTAACTTCCCCTAGAATAGTTATAGTAATGGGCCGTAAATCAAAAATGAAAATTTTTACATATTTTGACGTTTTGAAGGTTTCTGAACATATTGGCGTACCTCAGAAAAAATTGATATATGTGTTTGTATGTCCGCATATTTTCCGCCTGTTCTCCGCCGTTCAGGGCGCACGGATCAACTATTTTAGATGGTTCAAAAACATTCGATTTCTATTGATAGGGAGATGTGCTGATTAGTCCAGCCATTTCAAAAATTCTGAGCTAAATGTACAAAAAATTGCAGTTTTTGAGAGAACTAAGCATCCGATTTGAATGATTTAAAAACTTTCTGCTTCTTTTGACAAAATAATTGCTTTGGAAAAAAATGTTTTTGTTTAATTTTTTTTTAATTTTTTTTATTTCACAATTTTATTTTGTGTATCGAAAATAATTCAAAATTTAATTTTAGTTCTGAAGTTTCAAAAATCACTTACATACTTTAAATAAATAATTTTAATTTTGTAATTTAGGCAACGCAATATTATTGATAATAATCTGTTTGAAAACATTTAATATTCTTCGAACATTTTGGTACGCCGCGGAAAGTTCCAGCAACTTTCCTTAAGGCACAATGCTATACACCACCAGTTAGAAATTTCTTTCTTCTATTGATATTCCGAATTTAAGATCTCAAGTAAATTAACTTCTTGTAGGGTAAGTTGGATGGTAAAAATTGAGGTAAAAACCGAAATTGAAAATTTTTACATATCTTGACGTATCAGAGGTTTCAAAGCATTTTGTCATACAATGGATACTGATAGTTCAACCGATTTCAATGACTCAAAAATCATTCGATTCTAATTTATGGGGATTAGTGCTGATTAGTTTTTGTGAAAAGTTGGTCCAGTGGTTTCGGAAATACGAAGCAAAGAGTGCAGAAAATGCAAATTGTCTTCTTGCTACATCTGATCATGCAATTTGGAAGATTCAAATTTGTGTGTATGTGCGGATAAAATTTGGAGAACACTGCTCAACCGATTTGATCGATTAAAAAAAAAATAGATTAGTTTTTGGCCAAGGCAGATCCACCTGTTTTGAAGATACGGGGCAAAAAGAGCAAAAACGGTATTTCAGTTTTTAACTTCCCATAGGGTAAGTTATAGTAATTCCAAAAAATCGAATATAAAAATTATTATATATCTTTACGTTTCTTACGTTTTTCCCAGAGTCTTTTTTTCTAAAAAAGTAACTCTTTGTCAAATATTTATAGTTCCTCAAAAATCTATTTTTTTTCTCAAAGTAAATTTTTTTCAAATATGTTAATCTTTAAAAAAGGACGCATGGCACGATGCCATGCGCCCCATTAGTTTTTTTTTTCAGAACGAAGCTGCCGACTTGAATTATTCTAATAATTAGGGCAAATTCAGATTTTCTGGTGAAAACTAACTTCTCCTTCGAGAAGTTAATGATAAAGTGCATCACCGATCAATATTAATTTTGAATATTTAGAATGAATATACCTCCTCTACAGACTTTTATCTTAGAAATGCCGTCGAATACAATTTTGACACGTTCATTCAGCGTGTTCCCCATTTTCGGCACACTATTCGATGGATGCCACATAGGGTTCGTAATGCGATAACCTTGTTCTTGGGAGCCTCGCCGCAAATAATAATGTTGTTATTGTCTTATTATTGCGCGTGTGGCCCCGTGGCGTGAAACGTAGGCCCGTGACGGCTGCGACGCCCGCGGAGCGTAAAGCTCAAAGCTCAAAGCTCAGGGCCCCTGGACCGAATAGACTTTTGTCGTAATGCGAAAACTCGCCAGCCGAGCCGAGCGACGCACTCCTTAGGGAAATATTTTATGCCGCTTTAAACGGATACGAACCGAGTGCGAATGGTTATTTTATATGTAGAACGAAGTGTTCTATAATTTTGCTAAAAGATATTTAACTACTAGTCCAAAGTGGAATTGTGGACAATAAACGGTATTGGTATAGGTATTGAGCATGAAGCAAAATTGTTATTTTCTCCAATAAGTTTTTTTTTCTCACAATCTATTTTTTAAATTATCTAGTAGTAAGCTTTTTCGATTCAGACTAAGTTATTTTTAAAATAAATTGAACGAAAAAACTTGCTGCTGAATCTTTAAAACCTAGTGTGACGTAATGTTAATGTAGAGCGTTGACTTTATACTTTATTGTAAACTTGTTCAAACAAACATACTTCATCTTTTCCCTTTAGACTCTATGTTAAAATCACTATAGTTTAGCAGCAATGACAACTGTCACTACCGTACCCTGGCACAACCGTACCCAGTTTCCGCTACCCTTGTGAAATTATATATAATATATATTTTTTTTGAATCAATTTTAAATATATATAGTTGATGAATGAACAAACCAATTTTAAATACGTAAATTTAAGGATTTTTAAACCATTATGGATTACTAAAAATAATTATTATTTTTTCAAAAAATTAGTTTTTAGCACTAAAATTATGTTTTATATTACAATAATAACAGATAATAATTTTTATTGTATTTGTAATTTAATGAAATAATAGTAATAAGCCCGTATTATTATCAAAGTTACAGTAAGTACTTGAAAAAAGCATCGAACTATAAATTATAATTTTCAGAACTCATAAGAGTACATAAAGTATAATAATAACATGTAAAATCATTTATTTATTATTTTATTTTTTAAACACTAATCAGAACTAACAGTTTTGTATGAGTAATTTCATCTTCTAGGGAGCAACCCAATGATTGCCTTTGACTACTTTGATGTTTTGTATTAGAAAGCAACCCAATGGTTATTCTTTCTAACACCCATGATATATTTGAGTTAATTTTGGTAATGCCGAAAAGGGCAAAATAAATTAAATCAAATGTATATAATAAACATATATAAAAAATAAATAATCTGTAAAATAACCCTGCCATTATTGCAATAATTTAAAAATTATTAAGTGTCAATTTGACATTAGTCAATTTTAGATGATAGAAATCTTTGAATGCTAAACTTTGTTTAGAAATAATTTGCACATATCAACATCAAATTGTTTTTTAGCAAAAATCGTTCAGTCCAATATCTTGTTAATGTTTCTGTATATTGTATCTCGTCCTTCATATATATTTCAAATATACACTACGTGCTTCTAATCACATCAGATGGTCTCGAAAAGAAATGATATGATTCCGATTCTAGGTTCATTTTTAGCTTACCCTACGGATATTAATAATATAGTATTTTATATATTTAAAAGCAGGAGTATGTTTTTCATGTCAATACCATATGGTTTCATTTTTTGCTGAACGACAATAATTTTATTATATTCAGCATCAGATGTATTCAGAAGCGATATAACCCATATAACGGGGTATATTTTGCATTTCAACTCGTATACTCTTTTGTTGGGATCGTCTATTGTTGTTTTTAATGCGAGCATGTTTACAAAAGCGTTTTAAAGCAGAAAAATGTGTGCGAACCATACATTTACTCGTATAATGAAAAAATTAAATTATTGCCGCTACTTTTCATCGTGACATGGAAATATGAGTATATCGTCTTAATTATTAATAATTGATTTTTCATTATTTTAAAAGTTATTTTTTGGTCCATATGCTGTTCTGGGTCAACACCAATAACCATTTATTAACATCAAAAATCGGGATTAGATCTACAAATCAACAAATTAACAATTATTAGAGTATGGTTAAAGATCATAATTATTTGGTGCTCTCTAGACAATGATGGCATTTCAAACATATTTATTCTGATAGTAAATTTTTTAGATTCTTTAGATTACTTGTTTCTTATTTCCATATACATAATTACAAAGTGCCTTATGCGTAGGATAATATTTTAAAATATAACCCAGTGGTAATTTTAAGTTTTCAGAATAGGCGGAAAAATACAGAAAAAATACCCAGTTGAAAGTGGTATTCAATCTTAAAGCCAGTTGCATAAACTTCCCGAAATGTGTAATAATTGACTACTCTCGAGCATTACATATTAAATGTTTTTTGAATCATTTAAATCGGATGCTCCGCACTCTGAAAAACTTTATTGCTATTTTCTGCACTCTTTGTATCTCTGAAACGGCTGTACCTGTCTTTGCCTAAAACTAACCAACACATTTTCCCTTTAGTAGGATTCGAATGTTTTTTGATATGTGCGCCTGAAATCGTGGACAAAAAATTTTATCCACACGAATCGCACATACACACACATCCATGTAATCTAAGGTGTGTCAAAAAGTTTATAAACTTCTGATACGTGAAGATATGCAAAAAAATTTATTTGCGATTTTGGACGATTACTATAACTTACATTACGGGAAGTTAATAATGAGTTAAATTACTTATTATTCTTTATTTCTTTTATTTTCGGGTTTATTTTTTTAAGCCTTCTGGGGATGTATAGTGCTAGCAATTGTCTCACAAGTTGATTGCGATGGTTTTCCAGTTTGTATTTCACGTTTTCAAAACTAATCCTTAAATAATAGATGGTTCTATAAGCATTCCTTGTAAAACGCTTGCTCTGTAGTTGCGCTTGCAAATGGCTAAGCCAAGTTCAAAGCATATTTTTGGCCTTGTAGTTTCAATTTTTGTGGTGTTTAATCGTGTAGTGTCAGTTTGATTTAGTGACCTTCAATATCAAAAAGTTTTGATGACGGACACAAATTTAATCCTTGAATAATAGATGGTGCTCTGCCAAATCTTGGAGAAACACATGCTGCGTAATTTAGCTTGTAAATAGTTAAGCCAGGTTCAATGCAAGTTTTAGGCGTTTCAGTTTTCAGTTTTGTGGTGTTTATTTTATTGTGTATTGGCGTGACTTAGTGACTCGGTTGTTTTTTTTTAATATTTTGCTTTTTATATTTCATTTGAACTGAGTGTCAGCACGTTATGGTGAGCCATCGACGAAAAACCTTTCTTAGAGGTAACTTTGCAATTTAATATTTAATTTTACAAATCGAACTGGATTTTATGTTTTGTGCTCTTATTCTGGAACACGACGATGTTAGTGTTGTTGTATCATGATGAAAATAATTATTGCTAGTATTATCTGGTCAAAGTGGTCACAACGCCATTACGTTCGTTTTTTCTTATTTCAAAAAAAAAATGATAATAATAAACGCATTGTTGATAATATGCATTAAAAAGCAAATTAACACAAAATTATCATAGACATTATATTAATGATTTTATTGTTTTTGTACAAATTCAAAGACGGTACTAGTAACTTCTGAATATACGTATTTGAAAAAGTTGCTGGTAAGAATTAGAAAAAATATCAAGTTTTATTTTCTGCCTAAATTACTCTGTAAGCCAAAATGGAAGTGTTCAGTTACGAGTTACGTCCTAATCGCTTGAGTTAGTAGGTAATCGCAAATTGTCAAGAAGTTCTCTTTGCTGTGCAATAGTGTTTAACATATACATTATAATCTCCAAAAGGCACTAATGCAAAATAATAACTTAATCATAAATGCAACTTTTTTATGTAACTTTGATAACACACAAACGTGAAGTCTAACCAAAGGTAATGTTCTGACGCTTGTGCCTTTTGGAGTTTAGGTTTTATGTGTGAAATGCCTTATCGCACAACAAATACATAACTTTTTGGCAATTCAGGACTACCAACTTTACATAAGAATTGGCGCCATAGTTTTTCTTACTTAGATATGTTAAACTACAAACTAATTTTTATATTTGCCAAAATTATATTGGATCTGTATTTCAATTAGATTATCAAATTAATTTGCCATTATCAGAATATGGATTATTATTAAAATTTTGTATCATTAAAAACTATGGAATTTATCAATGTTATTTCATGAACAAGTTATCGATGAAGTAGACTGATGTGTGTCAGTCCATAATAGTAAAAATGTTAAAATAATAAATTATATTGCAACTGCATTTTTTTCAAATTGGCATTGATGATCATATTTTTATTTACCGTAATCCCTAATACCGTGATATTACCACTTACGTAACGGCACCGAATTCAAAACAACCGTACCGGCTGTAAACTTGATTTCATTGTGTATGTTATGCAATTTGTTTGATAAAAATTTGTGGTCATTGAAGGACAAACATTTATAATATTAATTTATTTTTGATCATTTTATAAAGAATGGTGACGTTCAAAACAATTTCCGAAATGCATAGCTGGTTGATTTTGACATGTTTTACAATAAAATGTTGTTCGCCGCCTTCCTCCTGATCCTTTTCTGTCAGAACATACAATATAATCTCTCTTTCTCTCGCATTTAGAATATGCCACTTATTAGTATATTAGTTCATCTGTTTGCTGCCATAATGGTTTGTTTTTTCTATTATATTGTCTAATAATTCATTTGTAAAATATAACGTAAAATAATCTATTCGATGTCTTATCTTGCTTGGTATTTGTAGTCGGGGTGTTTGTTGATGTATGTCAAACTCGATTTTCGAAGGAGTCTTCCCACTCTTTATTTAATTTGTCGAACTTCTTATTCTTTTTGTTAGTAGGATAATTACATCATCACATTCATCACTATTTTCAGTGCGAATGGTAATTTCGTAAAATTTGTCTGTTTGAATGTCTATTTGAAACTCATCTTCACTACTACTTAATTCACAAAATTTACTAGTCGTTTTGCCATATGTAAAAGCGCTCGGTTGTTTTTGATATTTAAAAAAAGACTATATAGCGAAGAAAAAGGCTGAAAGCACTACTAAAATAACTTAAAATTATTTTCAAAATACAACTTTGTAATATGTCACTGCTATATGTAATTTATTCAACGTTTCGTGTGCCTGTGTCTCACAGAGTATGTTGTCCACTCAGGTGGACAGCCCAAAGAGTGAATTTTCTTCATTTCTCGTGAAATTGTTTTTATCTAACTTGAGTTAATTTTTTATACGCTATTTCATATTGTTTACACATTTGCCGATGTAAATATTTAATTGTATTTTTACCCTATACCAACACTTTAAAGGTTATATGAAAAACTGTTGAATATAACTTAAAAACAACATCTTACAAAATAATTTAATAAGGTATATCTAAAAATTATATTCAGGTAATATGAACAAAATACAAAAACTCAAAACCAAAGAAACAACGAAAAGACCAATGAAAAAAAACTTGTGTTATGAATATTGATAAGAATTTGAGGTGATGATTAGTTACACATTTGTTGCCTTCTACTTTCAAATAGTACCAGTAAAAATTCTATACTTTGCTTATTTTTGAGATGGTAGTCCTTTTTATTTCCAGTTAGTTTTGATGGTGGTCATTTTTAGTCGCGGATCTATAAGACCCGTTCTTCCCTATATCAATTATAATGCACATCAAAACAAAAGTATCAATTAAGTTAACTTTCTCCGTAGTGAATTCATCTTTCTTCCGTGTGCGGCACAAATTAATTAAATATTAGTACAACAAGAGTCAACAGGGTGTGAGATATTAGATACGTGCGAACAAACTTGTACAATAACACGATTAGTATTTTTCTCATAAGCGAGTTTTTCCGTCTCTATCAAGTTGTGATGGTCATTGGAAAGTTTTGTGTCACGTGCTCTGCACTCATTTTCTCTTCAGATACTATTTTATTTGTATCGGAAACAGTCCTGATGAAAGTTAGGGCCGAGGAATTTATTACAACTGGTTCACATTGCTGGTTTGCAAACTCCGTTAAATAATAATAATAATTCAGTACAAATATCCATACTGTAAGTTAAATATAGCTTTATATGCTTATTATAGTAAACTTTAATATATTATATGTTTTGAGTATGGTTTAAATGCTTTTTTATAGCAATTATCGGAGCAAAACCATCAGAATATACGATTGTAATATTATTCTATTTTTTTTTTATTATAGGCGAGACTAGGTACGATTGTGCCAGGGTACAACTACACTAATTTTGAAATATGGATAAAGTATGTTTGATCGAACAAGCTTGCACTATTGCATTGAGTGAGCCGTACATTAACATAATGTGTAGGCCTCATTGCTTCTAAATAGTCAAAAAAAATTCTTTGTTTGATTAAGTTTAGTAATAACTGTTACTTGTCTACTAATAGATCAATTTGTACTTATCAATTTGAGCCGTACATTAACATAATGTGTAGGCCTCATTGCTTCTAAATAGTCAAAAAAAATTCTTTGTTTGATTAAGTTTAGTAATAACTGTTACTTGTCTACTAATAGATCAATTTGTTTAATACTTTGCTGCAAGTTGAACATCAGTAGTTAATTACCAGCAATTAGTTCAGCCATAACAATGATTTGTTTTTAAAAATGTATTGGGTACGGTTGTGACAAATATATTGTAGGTGCAATTGTGAGATATAACAAAAAGTGTCACAACCGTACCCAGTCTCACATATAGTAATTTTTTTACTTGTCTTGAAATAGACAATAAGTAAAACAGTAGGCAGAATCTTCTGACCATTATCAGAAACTTTTATAATTGTAAATGTAATATGAATTCATTTTCAATCTTGCCCTTGTAGTTTTGTGACTTTGTTATCTGACAAGTGAGTTTGGATGATCCTCGAGACTGCTTTTGTAATTATCTTCATCGTTTGTGTTTATGTCGTCATTATGTATATACAAATTCGGTACATACTTTGGAGTATAATTTTTTTTTCAAAAATTAGTAGAAATTCATAGCTACAGTTTCATTTATTAAAAAGCAGTTCATTAAATTCACGCTACAGTTTAATTTTGCAGATTTGCATTACGTTATCGCAATTTTTTTTATAAATAAGTGCATCAGAAATTACGATTTTAATAATTTCTAATGCAAAATTACCGTTATTAATTGTATTCAAAAATGAATGAATATTTATGGCAAATCTCTGAAAATATTATGTATAGTTAAAATAAAATATGAAACATATTTTTTTTCACTAAAATATTTTTATTTTCAGAAATTTACCACCAAGCCGAATATATGCTATATTCCTTCTAGTTCTGCAAAAAAATGATAAATACTTCGAATGAGAATGCTGCCTCCGTATAAGGTAAGTTATTAAAATATTAGAAAAATTTAAATATAATGTATAAATATTTTTTTATTTCTACACCTATTAATTATATTGGAATACTGCATGAAAGATGATTTTTTAAATGCATGGTTGTTTATATATGGATAAATGCGTTTTGCAAAAATTGGATTAATTTTAGTGCATTTATTGAACTTTGTTAAAAAACATTATGCAACAAATTATAAATTATCTATATTTTCATATAAAGATTTAAATTGAAGACTTGTAAGTTTAACTCCAAAGAAAACATTTATATTATTTTAATAGTTTGAAAATGTTAAAAAAAATTTATTAGTTGTTTATTGATCTGAAATGATGTTTTGTATCGTGTATCTTTACTTTTAAATTTATACAAATGTAGTATCTTGTGAATGTTCATATAAGTTTTCAATAGATTAGGTAAACAACTAATACAAAATTTTAACAATTAATCTATTGAAAAGCTATGTAAACATTCACAAGCTACTATATTTGTATAAAATTAAAAGTAAAGAAAAACGATACAAAACATCATTTCAGATCGATATCATGACACAAATATAATGAATTTGTTGCTTATAGCAATTGATATCATAATTTTCCGAATACAATCAGAAAATTATAAATAATTTTTTTTACTTTCTAAACATAAAATTAAGAAAAAAACAGCTTTTTCAATTCATAACTCGTTAAAACGTATAAATTACAAAACGATTAATATATAGTAAATGGATTCAAACAACATTTTCGAATAATTTTTATAAACAAGATTAGAGTACAATAAGCTTTAAGGCTCACTTATAATTAAGATTAAAATAAATGATAGAAATAAAATCAATTTTATAAAAAAAATCCGAAACTGACCGAAGTGTATAATACTGTTAGTTTAGTTTTCACTATATATTCAAGTAGATCTTAAATTCTGATATAATTTTTATGAACTACTAGCCGGCCCGACAGACTTCGTCCTGTCAAAAAAAAATTGTAATGTGGCGGTGTTTTGTGCCTACCTTTTTTCTATTCTTTGCAAAAAATTATCCTGAACAGAACCGTCACCCTGGTAATAATTCGGTGTGAATTAAAAATAATTAAATAAAACACTATAAGCATTTAAAAGTAAGTAATTTTGATAATGTAAATCATAATTAAAAAATCAGTTCAATTTTCATTGTAGTGCTTTGTGATAAACGATGTTTTTTGTTTGATTACCTGGCGCAAAGACAAACAAATCTGATGGTTTTCCAATACGGGAACAAACAACATACAATTTTCCATGTGAGAAACATGGGTTTTCTAAATTAATACCACAAACACTTAATGATACCAAAAACGCACTGGAAACGCATTGGGATGCATGGTGCGAGAACATCTTCTGCTTTATACTATCCTTTGAATATAGTTGGTCGATATTTCGCAACATTATAATTGCCGATCCAACCTTTAATTGAAGATTGTGAGGTGACAATCCTAGCAAATCCAGCGAGTTTCAAAACTCCGGTGGATCGTCTTGGTTAGTTGCCGAATCAACTGATTCGCCTGTAATTTGTTCTTGAATTTTGAAATTTAATTAATTTACATCAATGTTTTTGGCTGCCAATATAGCTTTATCTATGTTTATATAAATATATTCAAAATTAGATTATCAAAAACTACACAAAATGTCATGACATAGATCATTGTTTTTTTTTACAAATTGCGTTGCCTACTCGATTAAAGAAGAAAAGGGCTGTTTTTAGGGTTTTCCCGGCAATTATTCGTTTTTTTCTCGCCGTAACAACCATCCTTGGACTTCATCGAACATTTTAAAAAAAGAATTGGCCAAATTGGTCCAGGCGTTGTTGAGTTATGCGCTTACCAACACATTTTGCGATCCATTTTTATATATAAGATATTCATCTAAATTTTATATCAAAGGGTACTAATACTCAATAATTGGTCAAACGGAATATACTATTTACTATGAAATAAATTACTATTGTTAACTGAAACTGAACAAGTAAACTCGAATAAAATGAGATTATATATGTTATTAGTAAGATCAGATTTTTATTGTAAATGGTTTTTGTGATATATTTGCTACATAATTGAAATTAACTATCACAGCATATGTCATATTTCATTAACCCTTTCACTACGAGATGAGCCCAATTGCACTACTGATTATAGTTTTGCATAAAAATAAATGAATGCGCTTCTAAGTAGAAAATACAATGAAAAAGTAAAATTCTCAATGATTTAACTCATAGCGATAAATCTTGAAAAAAAGCAAACACAACATGTCGTCCAGAAACGGCTTCTGTATAAATAATATGTCATGTGAATGTCACCTAGAGACGATATCCGTAGTTTAAGTAATTGTTTTCATCACCTCTAACAGAAGATAGGTATTTATACAAAAAGGTGCACTAAATCCATTATATGAAATGAAATCAAAATCTTAAAACCAAATCTAATACCAGATAGGTTTAGAAGCGTAGTCGTGCTTCATATCTGTCGTGACGATGATATTATTTTTTGCTCTTCTTAACAAATGTGCCTACACGTTCAGCGATACTACGCCATATTTCCCAGAAGACTTGCAACCGGCAATGCGCCCTGCCTTCCTAAATACCATGGGACACATGACACATACACCATGACGCCCTTATACTCGTTATCTTTTTAATTAATAGAAACTCACTTATAATGTTATTGTCCATTGTTAAATGTATTGTAATGCTAGAATTAGCAACTATGATTGTGCAGTTTTGCAAATGTGAAAGACGGATGTTTTGAATGATTAATTTTGACAAACCTGTTTTGAGGGCTATTAACGAGATTAAATATAATTGGGTGTTCATATGCAAAACATTTTATGTAATAATGTTTTAGAGTTTTCAATTTTTTGACAATGCAGAATATTATTGATATTTCCTAGAATAAAATCTAATTATTTTTTAAAGAGTATGACAAAAAATGTAAGCATTTTTGGGCATTGTTGTTTCAAGATTTCACAAAAATTAATAAATCGATAGTGAAATTTGTCACGATTTGCAATGTATCTTGATTGATTAAGTTTATTGTCCGCATCTAAAAGGTAATATGGGGGCGTCCATTAATCACGTAATCGATATTTTAAGAAATATTGGACACCCTCTCCCCATTCGTGATACGTGGTGATATTCAAAATTATCCGCCTCGCCCGCCAAACATCACGTGTATTCTTAGTTACGAGAAAAAATTGTAATTTTTTTTAAATGGATTAAAAAAAAAATCAGGTAAAAAATAAATACACATGATGATATCTTACTATACCCCTACCTCCCCCACGTGATATTTCGTGATTTTTTTGTGAAACCGTTTGTTCGTTCGCAAAAATTAATATCGTTTTGTTGGCCTTTGTCAAAATTAGAACTTTCATCGACTTTTGTTCAAAAACACCTGAACCGATTTCAAAAATTTAAAAGCCAATCGATGTATTTTGATGTGGATTATCTTTTCTCAGTTTTTTTTGCAGCGTAATTTGTAAAAATAAATGTTAAACTGTTCGTTTGAAAGATACTATTTGAGAATTCTACTGATTAATTCCAGGTGAAAATCTACCGAGCCGTTATCTTGTAATTAACTATTAAAAAAAATTTAAGCCGATATTTAATTCAAGATGAACTTTTTTTGGCGTCTTATAGAACCTACTGAAATATTACGGCCTACGGCAAGTAATTTAATTTTAAAAATTCATCAAAGTTTGAGAAAATGAGTAGTTTTTTTGACGTTTGTTAAAATTAAAATTAGGCGATTTACTTAGTATAACGATAGAATACTTGGTCCTAATGAACATACTAAACCATCAACATCCAAAGAAATCTGGTTCAATTATAAAAATTATTGATTTTTGATAATTGGCTTTTAGAAAGTACTCCGCGTTACCGTGATCGTTTTCAATTATGTGTAATAAATCCACTTTGAATACTTTTAACCACTCATAAATAAATTGATTTATCATGAATTAAGTCGATTATTTACACATATCGGAAAATTCATGTAACTTGCCCTAAGGCAAAATACCAATGCCAACTAGTTTCTTTTAAATTCTGTTATATAAAATATTGTGTAATTCCAAGTTGTATGTCCGAAGGATTTCAGTTGGATATATCATTGGGGAATAAAATATAAAATGAAATATCACAGACACTTTAATTAAGAAAAGTATGAATCCCAAAGGAGTTAATGCAGTTGTAATAAATCCTATCATATTTATTATAAAAAAAGTAACTCGAGATGAGAAAATTGCAGGAATAACTATCTATTTTATAAATATATACATTTGAATCTGACCTGTTTAAATACAATATGTACATTCAATGAATAATTTATATCTATATTAAAAAATTGAATTTAAAACTTTTTCATTGTTAATTTTAAATTTTGCCCATTCGTGCGTGTTAAATTTTCTATGACTTTAAAGTCAGATATATAATATATAATATAAATATAATTTCGCATAGAAGTTTAATTTTTTATATATACTTTTAGAGTTGCTATAAACAACAAAGGATTTACAAAAGTCTAGTAATATAAAATAATATAAATAAAGAGATTTATTTGAGACAAATGTAAGGTATTAAAAACGTACTTTTTTCTTAAATTTAGTATGAATCTATTGATGATATTTGTAAATATCTTCTCTTATTTTTGGCGATTCTATATATTTTACCCTCAAAAAAAAAAAACAATTTTAATTTTTTATAATAGGTAAATAATCTAAAATAATATTAAACTGATCATGTAAAGTCATCTTTCACATCAGTTTTATGTAAGTTTTTGATATTTTCGAATTCTTGAAAGATTTTCAAAAAACGATGCTTATTTTAAAAACAGTCGTTTACTTAAATCTCAGAAGTCAGGAAACTCTGAATTATCTCCCATTTTCAAGCTTCAAATTGAAAAAAATAAGCTATATTTGATTTTGTACTTCTAATGCTTACTGAGAATTTTAATTTAAAAATTAATTTATCTGATTTTTGAAAAAATGTAAGTATGCGTGTGTGTGTGTGAGAGGTCGTCGATTTCGGGAACATGGTTCAACCGGTTTCAATTATTCAAAAAAACATTCGATTGCTGTTGATAAGGAGACGTGCTGATTAGTTGTTAGCAAAGGCAGGTCTAGCCGTTTCGAGGATACGGGGTAAAACATAAACAGTAACTCAGTTTTTAAGAGAATGGAGCGTCTGATTTTCATAATTCACAAAGCATTTTACTTGTATTGACAAGATGAAGAACTTATTAAATTTTTGGGAAGGCAAGTTTAGCGGTTTCGGAGATCTAGTGAAAAAAGTAAAAAACAATGACATTTGGCGGTCAAAAATGATTATTAGGCATAGGCACATCAAATAATCAGATATTTTATGGAGCTTTTAATAATACGCATAAATTTTATTTACATTTACATGGGTTCCGTAACATCGTTTGTCGATTAGACAGCGACGCGACGCTTACGCGCTTTGATATTTCGTCTCTATGCAGTTAAAGCAGTACTATTGCTTTGAAAAATTGTTTAAAATTTCCAACATATTTTCAAATAAAAAAAAACATTTTTTTCAAAATGCTTTTTTTTTACCAAAAATGTAAATTTTTGGCAAAAGTTTCTCAAAAATCTATTTTTTTCAAAATATTTTTTTTTAAATGTTGATCTTTTTTTAAAAAAAATAATTTTCGGTATAGGAAGTTCTAGTAATTTGCCTAAAAGCACGATGCCATGCACCACTAGTTAATTATTTGTTTTACTTAATATTTTTAACAGCAATTAGATAATATCTATGTGAAAATTTGACTGTAAGATATTAAGCTGCCTGATATTGTGTTTGCTAGTCCACGTTTTTATCGTTTTTTTTATATATTTATATTTATATTTTTTTATACAACACAATTGTACAATTATAGATTGTTTGTTTATTGTTTGTTTAAATAACAAATAAATTCATTCAGACATTTGATTTGATTTGATTTGATTTGATTTGATTTGATTTGATTTGATATGATATGATCATCAAATATGATATTTTGTTCATAATATTAGTGTATCAGGCAAAACTTTGATTAAAAGGAATTTGGCAAGTTTAAGAACTAGATATGGTTGAATTATATCTTGACTTTCAATAACAATACTCTTAATCAAATTGCGTCATATGCAATAATATAAATAACTTATCTTAAGAATTTTCAATAAACTGCTTGAAGCATCTCCACTATCCACTCAAGTTTTTGTTTGTAACAAAAATGAGTATTTCAGAAAATTCTTTATAAACTATTCAATTTACAAGTTTTGGATCTAGAAATGATCGACATAGCATCACTTCTCTATCCGCAATCAAGTCTGCGCAGGAAATTAATAGGAAACTACTATGAGCATAAAACGGTTCCGGTTAATTCGCGCACAGCCGCCGATATGAATAGTTTGAAGTGAAATATTGCATTGATCCTGTGCATCCACGTATTTGCAAGTAATCAATTGAACAATATAAACTGGCATAATTAGATTCGAGTTATGTCAATCATAAATTGCCTATCGTAAAACATATAATCGAATTTGCACAGTGTAAAATCACAACCAGATCCTGTCGGATTGGAATTTATCGCACTAGATTTGTTAAATGCACAAATTGCTAGATATTATCTGGTTATGGAAAATATTATTAAAAAACAAATCAAATTTGAATGTACTTGGCCATTCATTAATTAACGACAATACGAATGATTGGTTGATATTATACAAAACCAAATTTATCAATATGTCTACCAAATTATAAGACAAACTCATTGAAAAATATTCACCTTACAATCTTCATCGTCCGAAACTAAGGGATGACTTAGTGTCTGGTGCTATGGGACAGACATTTTCGTTCATTTGGTGGCACCAACTAAAATTGTTTAAAAGATCTAATAATATTCATCATTTTACGGATAAAAATCAAGTACTACTTTCGTATTTACATACGACTCAAATATAAATGTATAAATATTCTAGAATTACTTCCCTTGGTATTTAGGTGACGCCGCGATTTTGCGCATAAAACAGCAAAGGATTGCTCTCGCCGTGGCCGTGTGCGTCACAGGTGAGTCTTGGCGCGTGATCCTGCACCTGTGAGCTCCCCGCGCCTCTTTCACTTGTATTTTGGAATAAAAAAAATTATTTATACTCGCTTAAATAATACGTGTTAAATAGTGTCCGGCGCTAGGTGCCGTCTGGCGTTACGGAACTTCCTTCTAGTTTATCAGATTTGCGCTACCACATAAATGCAAGTACTTGTGTATATTTATCTACTTTTTTAACTTTCCGTAGGGTAAGTTAATGTAATGCGCCGAAAATCGAAATTGAAATTTTTTACATTTCTCGACGTTTTGAAGGTTTTTGAACATTTTGGCATACCTCAGAAAAAGTGGATGTTTGTGTGTGTGTATGTATGTATGGATGGATGGATGGATACAATTTTTCGTCCACGTTTTCGGGCGCACGGATCAACCGATTTGAATGGTTCAAAAACATTCGATTCCTATTGATAGGGAGATGTGCTGGTTAGTTTTTGGCAAAGGCAGGTCCAGCCGTTACGGAGATACGGAGCAAAGAGTGCAGAAAATAGAAATCCAGTTTTTGAGTGAACGAAGCATCCGATTTGAATGATCTAAAAAACATTCAATTAGTAATGATTTGGAGAAGTGATTATTAGTTTTTGGCTATGGCAGGCCCAGCCATTTCGAAGATACAGAGCTAAATGTGCAAAAAATGGCAGTTTTTTAGAGAACTAAGCGTCTAATTTAAATGATTCAAAGAACTTTCAGCTTGTTTAACAAAATAATTGATTTTGGAAAAAAATTGTATCATTTTTTTTTTAGTTTTTTTTGTATACCAAAAATAATTCAGATTTTATTTTCAACTCTGACTAAAGTTCTAATATACTTTAAACAAATAATTTTAACCTTGTAATTCAGTTTATATAATTCTTATAAATATTAGACAATGTTACAATATTTATAATAATCTATTTGAAAACATTTAGTATTCCTCTAACATTTCGTTACGGTACGGGAAGTTCGAGCAATTTGCCTTAAGGCACGATGCCATACATCCCACTAGTTATATTTCGTTTTCAGAACAGCCCTTAGAAGCTTACTTAAAACTATAAACTATACCTGGGGGATGCTTTACATGTTTCATAATGAAATACAACCCAATGGTTATCCGAAATGCGTTTTCATATTAAAGATACCTCATAACACGTAATTCAGCGGTTTTTAAGGGTTGTTCTAAGGGGTACCGCGTACATCTGCTCCTAGAATGCTATTTTTGAATATAACCCTACATTTTTGAAATAATAAAAAATAAACAAAAAATAATTAGTTTTTGTGCCTTTAGTTGCATAATATTGCATATTAATTTGTAGTTCGATATATTAGTTGAGTATTTATAAAATTGAATTGTTCCAAAAAATAAGGGGGGCACGGTACAAAAAAGGTGGAAACCACTGATGTAACTTATAACTTGCGATAATTCCGGGTAATAACTTGCAAAAATGTTATCATCCAGAAGTGAAAATGCATATTACTTCTGCTTGATATTAGGTTATTCGGAATGCGGATATGACCACAAAATAGGTCAGAAATTTCAAAGACAACTGCAATTAAGTCTTTCCATTTCCTTTTGCTATTCAATATCATGAGTTTACTTCGAAAAACGTACCATCAAATAGTATTAAATTAAATATCAATTCTATTACAAGATATTCCCCATCAATTTTCACATCCATTTAGCTGCATATCAATTCTTACCGGAATGTATGGTAATACAACAATCAACAATCGTAGCTCCTGCTGTGCTATGATTTCGTACGAAATAACTTCATTCAGCCGTCAATCAAAATTTTATCACACAATATATATCTCGGTTTCTCGTTTTGATCGCATGATATCAACTTGATAATATAATAATATGTGATTATTTGGCTGGCGGCTTTACGCTATTCCGTGGTATTTTATTGTGGTGTCCGCATATAGAAACAGAACTATATGTTGTATTACAATATCTCTACTTACTTATCAATTTACGTAGAATCGGTGAGAAAAATTTTTTTGATTGATATTGGTAGTAAATTTCTGATTGCTATAAGGAAAAATACGAAATAGTTGATGAGCATCTACAATGACTTCCATTAATTGGTTTAGCATGATGATCGGTTTAGTACTTTGATTTTATTTGATAGTTACATTTGAATATTGGGTCAAAAAGATTGAACCAATTTGAACATTTCAATATTTTTGAAGCTATATATGTTGAGAAGTAAGCTGATTGATAAAAATCAGTTATGCAGATTTTTTTGTAATTTTAACATTTTGTTAATAGTTTTAATGTTATTAGGTTTCTATGATTAGTGACACTCTAGCTCTCTAGTGAAAATTGTTTTAGTTGTCTCTTAAAATATTATCACAAAGTTTTTATTTTTTGATGTTTATAATATTTTTATTAGTAAATACCTCTGTTTACCCAATTCCACTTTTAACTTTTCTATAAAAAAAATTATTCTTATTTTAGATAATTTTTTTTATATCAAATTTATTAACTTCCCAAAATTTATGTTTGCCACAAACACCGATACGCTAATTTTGACTAATTTCAAACCGTTTGGATCCAAATTGAAAAAAAAAAGTTATAGGGTAGGGCGGTGCACAAAGGTCCAATTTGACTTTGAGCCATAATTTTGTAAAAACCAATTCAATTTTATTGCAAAAAATATCACATATCAAACAAACGACCATATAACTATATTCAGAAAATCTCTCAGCTTATCTTCATTGTAAAAATGTATGTAATGGTAAAAAATTTGTTACCCAGTCCTTTTTACCCCATAGGCGGAGTAAAAAGGACGACCAGAGGTCTAACAGGTGTAATGTATTATTTTTAATATCAATGGAATTTCACAGCGAATATATAAAAGATCTGGTATTTTTGTTGAAATATTCATCAGCAGAGTTCGATTAGTTATTTATTTAGTTCTTCTCTTGCAAAATTGCATTTTTTTAACTTAATTCACTTTTTTAATACTTTTTTATTATTTATATCTTTGTCAAGACAAATTTTTAGTGGGCTTTTTTTTACCCCACCCATGTGCAAGATATAATAAAAGTTCCGTAAAAAAAAGCTTTTAATTCTAACTCAATATTATCAATACTTATTATGTAACAATTAAAGTATACTTAAAAATTATATTAAAGTCTTGTAAACTAATCTTGTAAATATTGTTGTAAAAAAAATCTTATCTTTACTGTTTTTTTTAGATATCAGTGTGGACTTTTTTGCCCGCTGACCTATAAACCAATCCAATTTTATATTTCTTCGGCTCAACCGATTTTATTTTTTTTTGGTTCATTCGATGAAAAGCCTTAAGGTCTAGCGATAACTAGATTTCAAGACGATTTGTTGTAGAACTGTTTCATTAAAATAAGCAAGAAAAAGCAAATTTTTTAATCTTATTTTCGCAAAAAAAATCCGAACAGATTTTGAAAATTTAAAAACCGTTCGAAAGTTGGCAAAGGTTGGCAATCGTGCTGATCAGTTCTTGGAAAAGATCTTTCTGACCGTTTTTTTTGTAATTAAATATTACATCAATATTATTTTGCGTTTTTATCAAATTTACAACTTTATTAGAGATCATGCAAGCTTAAAATCAAATACTCTAATGTTTCTAGGTGTCACTTACGCCTAGTTATAATTTTTTTTTTTTTACAATAAATTATTAGGTCTGTCTGATTCATCTTCTAAACGAGAACATGTTCTTGATAGATGACCCAATGGTGAATGTACTTAGTTCCAGAACAAAGATAATAAATAATATTGCTTTAAATATCTTTATGTTATTTATAAGAATTTTGGTATGTAGTGCTCAACACAAAATATAAAATATACAAATATACGTACACTTTTATCATTATATTTAACATGCTTAACAAAATAATCAGAAAAATAAATTTCTATTCGTTGCCAATTATTAAGTTCGAGCGCAAATTGCTATCTCTGCTCACTGATGCAATCGTCGCCTTTGCTTCCGCGTTAATATCATGTGTTTGGAGTTATTAGAGTGCATGGTTTAAAGATATCGCGTACAATAGATGCGAAACTTATTCGGTTACGTTTATATCATATAGTGTAGAATAATTAGAGAAGTTATTTGGGTAATTACAAAACTTTCAGAAACTCGCTTCAGAACTACGATCCAGATCGTATTGTTAGACTAGAGATGATCAAAATAGATTGCAAATGTTGTTTATTGGGCTGGTAATACATAGATTTTATCTGGCCTTCACGAAGTGATAATACTGATAGTTTTATATTATTAGGTGTAAAATGTGAAAAATCAACTTGCTTTTTTTTAGCTTTCCGTATGGTAAGTTATAGTAATCGCAAAATAATCTAAAGTGAAAATTTTTTGCATATCTCTATATTTCAAAGATTTTTGAACATTTTAGCATAGCTTAAAATTAGAAAAAAAATGATGTATGTGTGTATGTGTATATTTGGATACAATTTTTTATCCACAATTTCCTGTACATAGATCAACCGATTTGAATGATTCAAAAAAATCGATTTTTACTGATTTGTAAGTGCTGATTAGTTTGTGGCAAAGGCAGGTTTAGCCGTTCCGAAATTACGTGGCAAAAAGTGCTAAAAATGTTAATTCAGTTTTTGAGAGAAAGGAGCGTCCGAGTTGAATGATTCAGAAACCATTTTACTTTTATTGGCAAAATAAAGTCTTTATCAAATCTTGCAGGTCTAGAGGTTTTGGAGATAAATGAAGGAAAATGTAAAAAAAAGATATTTGACAGTCAAAAATGATCATCAGACATATGTTCATCAAATTATAAGATATTTCATATGAGTGATGCCAGTTTTGCATTTTCTTTAACTTTATAGTTATCTTCTAGCTATATTTCAGAATTTTCTTCTCGTTAATAGTTTTAGTGTTTATGGTTACTCTGTAAAGGAAACAGATTGATAGATAGATGCAATTATAACCAATTACTATAGTACCAACTACTTTGTAAAATCATTTTAAAATTGGAAATAAACCAATTGTTTTGTTAGCCACTGGCTATCTCTTTTTGCACCGACTATGACGTATAAAGGTGCAGATGACATTATTCAGCTACAAATGTAGCAAAAAATTATTAGGAATTAAATGGGAATATTACAGAATACAGTTAACTAAATGGTTGTTTTGTGTAGATTCAGTGTAGACTATATAATTACTAAATATCAAGTTAGACCTTTGTGTTTCGCCCCATCTGATTTTACAAGAAGGCAACACAATGATTGTCATTACCCTTATAATTTTTTTACTTCAAATTGTAATTGTATTTTTGTTCTTGAAACAAAATCGTGACTTTATTTCTATTTAAAAACGGGCAAATTGAGAATTGAACTTGATATATTGTGGTTACAAGATTGAGACTTAAACTATCACACTACCAACGTTAACAAAAGTACATATTTAGGAAAAAATGTTTCTCCTTGTTTTTTTTTTAACAAATAATGATCACTTGTTATATTGATTTACCAAAAATGTGGGATTAAATAACAAGTATTGTAATAAAATTACACACCTATTTAGAAATCTATTTATTTGAATAATTCGCCAAAAAATATATTTGAAATTGAATAAATCGATCAACCAAAATACATATCGATATATAGATTTTTTTTAGAACATATCAGAAACTTACAATTGTTTTTAAGTTAAAAAAAAGTTTAAGAACTATATACAGCAACGACATTTTTTGCAGTAATGCGACAAATAGCACAAAATGAATCTATTGAAAGATATAAAAATGGGTCATCAAGATTTTTTTAAATTCTTCTTTAATGAATTTAACAAACTTTTTGTTAAGCTATTGAAATAGTCAGTCAGGCTTTTTTTCATACTTCAGACCTAAGAACTCATTACTGATGGATATATAAATATAATATACATATAAATATTTGATATTTTACAGCTTCAGCATCAATATTCAAAAATTGAGTGAGATGTTTATCAATATCGTTTATGATTTTCAGTTAGTAAAAAAATCGTTTTATCTAGCTAAAATTTGACTATAAAAACATTTATCTCTCAATTTTGTATTTTCAATAAATAAAAATATATTCGTTTTCAACAAAGTGGAAATCGTTTTGATGTTACAAATCGTTGGAGTAAGTTTTCGTATTGAAAAGTGTTATGAATTATTGAAACTATACCAGTCTCGTACCGACTTTTATACGGACCAATAACATATAAACTGATATGAAAGAGTCTTTTATTCAGAAACTATGTTTAATACATGACAATTTAAACCCATTTGTCGATTATAATCGAATTGTAATAACGCATTAGTCATGTAAATATATTGTGCTGAATTTATAATAATTTTGGTTAGTAATTTTATATGTTTTACCTACCTACTACTACTAGTCGATGTAATTAGCTTTATGTAACTAATTTTGTGTATCGTATCGATTTAATGATAATCATATTTTACATAATAAATAAATATACCATAATATTATACTGCATATTAAGTGCATATCAACGTGTTTTAGCCCTTTTAAAATTGGCAGTGAAAGTAATTTAAAACGAAGCAAAATTATATTTATTATCTGGAAAAATATCCATATTTTTGTCTAAAAATTCATATATTAATAAATTAAATTAAATAATATTTTTGAAAAAAGTTAAAACTATTAATTTTTGTATTTTGTCCAAAGTTTAACCAAACATAAAATATTATTTGCTTTTAATAGTTTAAGTATCCCTAAACTTTAAGAAATAAAATTGAGTTAATTTATATATACTAAAATTAGTCCTATGTACATACAAGAAGGCAAGAATATGATCATAATTCTGATGAAATATTTATTGAAATTTATTAATATGAATAATTTTAGTAATGCTATTAGTTTGAAAAAAAAATGGTAATTTTGAGATTTTTTTCTACTATCGTTGTTTGTACTATTAAATTTAACGAATAAAGTCAAGAATGATCTAAACTTGTCTCACTCACTAATGTAGAATTTATACCAACGAATTGAATTTCAATTAAAAATTGTTACGTGTATAGTATTTGAGCCAATTTATAAACTCACACTACATTTACATGAAAATAATATTTCACCTTCTATGGATTCCAATTTTATAATCATGCATGATAATTGCTAAATATTTGTATGTAATATTAATATAATTGAAAAATATGTAGCAGTAATTAACTGGCAATAAGGCTATAGCTGCACATTGCAAAATTATTGCTGTAAATTGGAAAAATAACATTATCTTTTTGTTTATTACATGTATTAACTGAGGCTTAAAGAAAATTTCATAAGTTAACATATAATATTTAATTTATTAGCTGTAACTTATTGTTCTTTGCCTTGAAATTAATTTTAATACCACTTCAATATTAAGTTAGATGGATAATCATGCTTTCACAGCCATTTTTATCCTAGGGGTTGTACTGAACTTTTCGAAATTATGAGATGACATTTTTTAATAAGTATTCCACAAAAAACATGAAACATGTATAAATTACCGTGCCTTTATATTTGACTCATAAGGTAGATTTTTTATGAAGTATTTATTTTTGCATTTTCATCAATTCGAATTTAATTATTATTTTTCACTAAACATCTGTCGGGAACCAAGCAAGCTAGACATGGAGGAAAAACAAAAATGATTTGTCAAATTTTCATATCACAAAATTTTATATTCAAATGTTTATATTTTTATACCAATGGATTTTATATTTTTATATTCATAACTACTTCCACACTGGTGACCTACGACTTTTGTGATAAAGACAGAAAAGGAAAATGAATCGAGAATTTCAAAAAAATGTAGACTTTGATGCAGCACCATAATCACTGGACTTCCGTGACTACTTATAAGGTACGTCCAGTCCTCGGTTCATCGCGAGTTAACGCATTTACGCCCTGACACCGGACTTCCGTTGGTATACCCATTTTGTATACCCAGACCTCAGTCTTTATTGCTGACACAAAAATTAATTCTGAGCCTAGACTTTGGATCATGAATTGAATTTGCTATCGAATAGTGCATTGAAATCGCAATTCAACCTCTCCTTGTCCGTTAACTCACCGATTCGTCTTTTGATGCATTAATCTTTGGAACTGCATTTGGTCAAGATGATGATTCTTTAATACGCTCTCCTTCAAATCACATCCGATTCGAGAATCCGATGTATCATCCAAAGGGCTACTGAAGTTGACAAGATTATTTTAGTCATTGCAAAAATTCATATTCTTACAGAGCACCATCTGTTTACCCAAAATATTGTAGATATAAAAATTAATATAGTAGATCGAGGCTGAATCTTCGAAGTTCACCAAGACATCGAGGTTCAGAAAATTCACCACATGATTTATATTCAGAACCATATGCAGAGTATTAAGATGATGGACGGTCGAATTACCTACCATAAGGGATCTGCCGACGAAACTGTCAATTATTCCATCGAATGAATTACTAATTGCCCAGTACCACAACACTGCTATAATCTGCTTTCCAATCATATATTTATAACGTGTTTCCCTGTATTTTTTAAACTGTGAGGTCAACACTGGGCACGGAGTGTGTGGGGAATCAAGCAAGGTGGACATGGAGGTTTCATATAAGTCTAATACTGCAGAATCATTTTAGTTACATATTATGAAACCACATGTTTGAAATTTAAGACTGGTCAGATTGGTATCAAGCAGCAGTGATATTAGTTTTCATTAAAAATATTTATCAAAAATATGGTTTTAAATAGTAGTCTTCGCGGCATTGCTGCGTTAAATGAAAAATTTATCATCAGTATTAGATAAATTTTAATAATAAAAATATATCCAAAATTAATAGATATTGATCGTAAATAGAAAAAAAATCATCACAATAGCTCATAGAACTCCTTTGGTTGCTGTTCAAGTAATAAATATATAAACTAATTGAAACTAATCGGCTCGGCAGATCTTTGTCCAAAACTAATCAGCGAGATTCCCAAATAATACCTTTCCAATAGTTTTTGAATATAATATAGCTTTAAAATCGAATCGAAATTTTTGGCTTGGACGTGGACGAACATTTTTCACTTGAAACGATAGTTCTCATCGGGATACATCAAATGCCTTTTAAGTTTTTGAAATCTGTCCAGCCGTTTTTGAGAAAAAGTCGATTTGAGGTAAAGAATCTGTTCACACACACACGCAAAGTTTTTCCAAATTTGGTCTCATCCGATTCAGAATGGCTTGAAGCATCGAGAAATAAAAGATTAGCAAATTGGATTTTTTTATGAAAACTTAAACATCTATAAACTATCCTATCCTTCGGTAAGTTAATAAATTTGACATCAGTTTCTTGATTTTTTTTTAGTAAAGACAATGGTTTTATTTGAAGTTGGTGAATCAACAATCAAATATGTAACTTCGAAAATTTCACGGAGTCAGATTACACTAGTTTTGCATGCACTGTCTGTAACATGTAAATTATTTGTAATTAAAATCAATTTTTACTAAAGCTATGTTAATTGCAATTAATATAAATTGCGATGTGGTTATATTGCTTTTCAGTTAAAAGAGTAAATTGTGTACGTTATAATATTTAAATAATCAAAACGTCGAATTTCACAATGCCACAGATTTAATACCATGATTATGCTGTTCGGTATAACATTCCCGTGTTGCGGGTATTAATTTTAATGCCTACAATTTTCCAATATTTCATACCCGTCCTCGTATTTTATATGAATGAGAAGTTTAGCATTTCAGTACAATGCTATTTGTTTTTCATCAATATTCCACTATGCAGATATACGCAATAAAAAACACAGTTGACTAGCTATGCATGAGATTTTTGTATTTTTGAATTTGGTCAGCTGCGGGTTCCCATTGAACCGAGATATAGGAATTTTAACAATTAATTGTTTGTTTTTAAAAAAGAACTATCTGGGAATGAACTTGAATATTTACACTTTTTTTCATTTACTTCCACTTTATATTATAAAAAGTAATATTTATTATTATTAAGGTATATATTTTTTATTTATTACACACTAAATGTGTGTGATTGTACTCAATATATTGAGTTTACACTCTTTGCTTCTATTCAAAATGATTTTCAACCAGTTGAACAATTATTTGTATCTAATAAAATTACAGCAATTTTCCTTTGTTTAGTGCTGCAGATTGTTTCGTTATTTTTGTAGCATATTTTTTGATAGTAATTTATATTTAAAATCCTTAGCTCTTCCATAGTTATCTCAAAAACAATTAAAGTAAAAAAGAATCAACGGTACTATTTTAAAGTAGAAGGCTAAAAATGTGAAATGAGAATCGTCTTACGGCGTCGCTGTGAATATTAACAAAAGTATTTCATTTCGTCGGATGTTTTTTTTGATTTTAAACTTGTTTATTTAGTTTATGATAACTATACGTTATTTAATCATTTTATAAGATGCCTTTTTATTTTATTTTTTATTTTATTTTATTCAATAGTTTTTTGTATAGCATCTAAAACAGCTCACATGTGTTCGGGAAGAAAGCATCAACTAAACATTTATACTGGCTAAGGCATACGCAATAATACATTAGTAAAAAAAAAGATTAAGTTTCAAAAGCAATTTTACAGAAAATAAATTAAACTAATAGTTTTTCAATCTCTGCTGATGAATAATTTCCACAAAATACCAGATCAAGTTTATATACAGTGAAATTTTTGTAAAAATTGCGCCCATAAAATTTGTATTAAGCATTGGTTAAAGAATTCAGTCATTATTTTAGCATTATTTTTTTGAAATTAGAAAAAAGACAAAATAACTGTTTGTCTTCTAGCTGCCCCATTTTATCCCACTCATGGAGCAAAAAGAGACAAATGACAAGTTTAAAAAAAACAGTTAAAATCATATTTCTGTAACTAGAAATTAACACCAAATTTTACTGAGCATAGTTCGATATTTCTTGGTTTTATACGTATTATGTGTTGTGGTATATTTCTAGTTCATTTGATTTAGACAGTATAATTACTGAAAGTCAAACTGGTTCTTTATGCCCCGCTCTACGTTATATTGAACAGACTTAATTTTTTTCATCATAAATTTTTATCACTTATTAAAATTTTACTGATTATGAGCAAAATAAATGGCCGTATGTATGTGTGCGTCTGTTTGGAAACAATTTTTCATCCACGATATCGGGAACACGGATTAAACGATTTAAATGATTCGATAGTAAGTAGTTTTTAGCAAAGGCAGGTCCAGCCGTTTAGAAGATACGGAGCGAAGAATGCAGAAAATAAAAATTGAGTTCTTGAGAGAATGGAGCATTCGATTTTAATGATCCAAAAAGCATTCAATTCGTAATGATGGAGAGAATTGGTGATTAGTTTTAGGCATAGGCCATTTTGGAGATACGAAGCTAATTGTGCAAAAAATGGCTGTGTTTGAGAGAACTAAGCATCCGATTCAAAAACTTTCTGCTTGTGTTGACAAAACAATTGCTTTTTTTTAATTTCAAGATTAAAAATTAAATTTTTTTTGTATATCGAAAATAATTCGGATTTTAATTTTAATTTTGGCTAAATTTCTAAAGCTCACATACATACTTTAAATAAACAATTTTAACTTTGCAATTTAGTTTATAATATATTCTTATAAATTAAGTTGTAAAATTAATTGATTAAGTTTGGTTTATTTACTTTTTTTATTAATCAAACGCAGTCATCCAATTCATAAACTATTATATTTTGTCTATAAATAAGAATAATAAAAGTTACAGTATTTATAATAATTTGAAAACATTCAATATTCTTCAAATATTACGATACGGAAAAATCCAGCAATTTGCCTTATGGCACGATGCCATGCAACTCTAGTATTTTTGTTTTGTTGCATTTGTCATGGCATTAACTGATTATACACATCTACTTCATTTTACTCCTTTACATTAATCATTGAAGTATTTGAGTTCTAAAAACTCGTCTAAACGGTCACGTACATCATTTCAGGAACAGCTTAATATTTGCCAAAATATAGCAAGTAAATTAAACAGATCATTTTGTCTTGTTAGTAATAACTGTAATAGAAAATTGAGTAATAAATGAAATAGTTTGATCGACATTGATAACGATTTGCAAATGTAGTAAGAGTAGGTTGCTGTAGCCGGACAGCGCGTAAATGATTTATGATATATTTTATTATTCCGCGGTAACCTGCTGGAGTTTTATTGTTTGAGAACATTCTTTACTGTTTTACGATTGCCCCGTTTGCTCGTAAACTTTGAAATTGGTTTTCCGGCTTCGCAAACCCAAAACTTAACCCGACCGTCATTTCGTAATTTCTGTCCTATCTGCTGCCAACTATACGAACGGAAAGCTAATAATTAATTCATATGAAACCGAGGAAAAGACTTTGACTTTGCTCGTTTCGTACATGCATCAGTTTTGACTTTTACATAGATTCGATCCGAAAATTTAGTCTCGATTCTGAAAAAAATGAGAATGTCTTTTTCCTAATGTTAGTTGTGTGTTTCCTTTGCGCTTACAAAACATTTAACGAGAATTGAACCATTATTTTAACTTATGAGTGATTTAAAAGTATGACGGGTTCCTCTAGTGCCGTTTTTGCAGAAAATATCAACAAAAGATCAAATTTTGGTTTCCATACACACAAGTACTTTTTATCAAAATTTTAGTGTCAACAAATTTTTTGTTCAACATTTTAGTGTCAAACGATTCTGAATGACTTAAAACATCCGGAAAACATCAAATTTCCAAATTGAGTTTTATTTCGAAAATTCCACGAAATGCAAAATTAATCAACGCAAGCCTTTATTAGTTGAAAGTGGTATTTAGCTTTAAGGCAAGTTGCATAAACTTCGCAAAATGTGTTGTAAGAATTGACTTAATCAATCAAAATTAAAATTTAGATATTTAGATAAATTTTTTAACTGTTTATTTCAAAAACAAAGTTAATGTTTTCAATTAATTCAATATAAGCATTTGAATTAACTGTAATTATATTAATTATATTGCATAGACACGTGCTCATATGCAATAAAATTGTAGCTATTATTTGAAATTTAAATGAATTGATATTGTTTGACTCATCACATCAAAAAAGCAACGTTTGATACAAATTTGACTATAATATTTTTTCCAATTTTGACGAATTTTTAATATTAAACTATTTGTCGTAGAGCCGTAACATTTTAGTATGTTTTATAAGACCGTGATATCTATTGCCAAAAAGATTCATGAAAATTGGCAAAAAAATTTTTTTCAACAGTTAATTACAAGAAAACGGCTCGGTAGATTTTCACCTAAAACTAATTTCTATCAGCCCCCACTAATATCTTTCGAACAGTTTTTGATATTTTAAAATCGATTCGGTAGTAAGAGCTTAAATGTGAACAAAAACTTTAACACTTTTTTCAAAATTACAAAGAAACGGCTCGTAGACATCGCAAAAACTGAGAAACGCTAGTCCTCTCCGAGATACAACGAATGTCTTTTAAACTTTTGAAATCGGTCCAGCCGTTTTTGAGAGAACGTCGATTTATGGTAAAAAATTAGTTCACACACACACGCACACACACATACGTACGCATACTTTTTCCAAATTTGTTCTCGTTCGATTCAGAATTGCTTAAAACTTCGAGAAAACATAAAAATAGCAAATCGAAGTTTTTGTTTTTGATGAAAATATAAACTTCTCCTTCGGAAAGTTAACTAGTCACCCCTGTTAATAATAGTCTCTAGCTCCCCTACTGAAGCTATTATATATAGTTTCGTAAAGTCTAAGACAAATCTATCAATATAAATATAAAAATATTGCATTCAATATGTACTTTAATAAAAAAACAAATAGTTATTCAAAAAAGTTCAAAATAATTATTCAAAACCCTGTTCGTCGCCACTTAATTTGTTGCATCGTGCAACTATGTTCGAGCATTTTCCATCCGCGGAAAATTTGATGCATCGCATGACGATCGGTAAATTTGCATTTATATTGCTTGTTAACACACGTCTAGGGCATCCTAATCAAGTATTATTATTCGACTAATAGAATTGTGTTCCGTGCAACAGATAAAAAAGCATTTTTTGAATTGGAATGCAAATGTAAAATTTTTCATACGCAGAAAGAGCCTCCAATTTTAATTTTTGATACAGGAACGTGTTTTTACATCTATGAGTTTGCATCTATTGTTACATGTTGTAGGGCTTTCGAAGTGGCTCTGGTAAAATATTGTACATGGAAACAGAACAAGTTGAATGAAATAATTTACGTAAAATGCAAATATTGAACTATTCAATAAGCGGATCACGAATTTTAAATATCGAACCATGAGCCAATATTTGCCATATGATATAGGATGCATATTTTTAACCGGCCTAGTAACTAAAAATGTGTTTGTACATAGACTGCTATTCCTCATATGTTTTCCATTTTATAAAGTATATAAAGATATATTAGGTCTGTGACTGTGGGAGTGTTCCACGATTGGCGGCAACGCTCCTTCAGCAAGTGACATCACAGTTTCTATCTTTATATAGTTATTTTGCGTTTTTACAATGTTTTGAAAATTTGTATAAGTATTCTCCGTTTACAACTGTATTTATTTTATAAATCATGTAAAATTTAATTTATTTAACTTGACAAATCTATGAATCATAAAATATACTTACTCATAAAATATATTTATTCCGGATAAATGCTCTAATTTTGTGTTAGTCGGCCCTTATATTTATTCTAAACTATTTGAAACATAACTTGTGGAGCGCATGGCATCGTGCCTTAAGGCAAGTTGCTGGAACTTCCCGTACCACAAATTATTTTTTATTTAAAAGATTCACATTTTTGGAAAACAATTACTTTTTAAAATTAGATTTTTAAGAAACTATAAATTTTTGAAAAAAAATATATTTTTGGAAAAAAGACTTTTTGAAAAAAAATGTTTTATTTTGAAATATTTTGGAAGTTCTGAACTTTTTTTCAAAGCAATCATACTGCTTTAACTGCATAGTGACGAAATATCGAAGTGCATAAGCGCCGCGTCCCCGTCTAACTATTAAACATTGGTACGGAACTCATAGGAATATAAACAAAATTTATACTTGTTGTTAAAATCTCTATAAAATATCTGATAATTTTATGTGCATATCTCTAATGATCAGTTTTGACAGCCGAATGGCATTTTTTTTTACTTTCTTCACTAGATCTCCGAAACCGCTAGACCTGCCTTTGTAAAAAAATATTTAATCAGTTGTTTATCTTGTCAATGCAAGTAAAATGATTTTTGAGTTATTAAAATCGGACACTCCGTTCTCTTAATGACGGAGTTAATGTTTGTGGCATTTTTTGCCCCGTATCTTCGAAACGGCTATGCCTGCCTATGTCAAAAACTAGTCAGCACGTTTCCTTATCAACAGCAATCGAATGTTTTTTAATTAATTGAAATCGGTTGAATCGTGTTCCCGAAAGATATTTAAAATAAATTATTTTCGATTTTTTGCGATTTCTATAACTTACCCTACGGGAAGTTAAATATTAAAACAATTTTTTGAACACAAATTTTGCTTATATCTAAGTTCTGAAATGCCATTTTTAGCACATTTAGCTTTATATCTTCGAAACAGCTGGATCTGCCTCTGTCAAAATCTAATCACCACTTCTACCTACCATTACGAATCGAATGCTTTTTGAATCATTCAAATCGGTTGATCAGTTCTCTTAAAAACTGACATTTTACACTTTTTGCTCCATATCTCCGAAGCCGCTGGACCTGTCTGCGTCAAAAACTAATCAGCACGTCTCCTTAACACTAGGAGTTGAATGTTTTTTTCAAAACCGTCGACAAAAAATTGTCTCCACACATACACACCATTTTTTGTGGGGTATGCCAAAATGTTCAGAAACCCCTGAAACGCGAAGATATGCAAAACTTACCGTAATGGGCCAAAAATCGAAATTTTTGGCCCATTACGGTAAGTTAATTGTGAAAAAAATCACAAATCTTAACTTTTTTGAATTTAACTAGTAGGGTGCTTGGCATCGTGTCCTAATTATTTTTCACAAAAACAATTATGTTGTTGAAACAAGCACAAACTCAAATCGGACGCTTAGTTTTCTCAAAAACTGTCATTCTTTGCACATTTAGTTCTGTGTCTTAGAAATCGCTGGACCTGCCTTTGCTTAAAACTAATCACCTCTTCTCCCAATCATTACAAATTGAATGTTTTTTAGATAATTCAAATCGGATACTGTGTTCTCTCAAAAACTCGATTTCTATTTTCTGCACTCTTTGCTCCGTATCTCTGTAACGGCTGAATCTGCTTTTGTCAAAAACAAATCAGCACATCGCCCTATCAATTGGATCGAATGTTTTTTTTTGAACCATTCAAATCGGTTGATCCGTGCGCCCGAAAACGTGGACTAAAAAATGCGGACATACAAAACACACACACACACATCCATTTTTTCTGAGGTATGCCAAAATTTTCAGAAACCTTCAAAACGTCGAGAAATGCCAAAATTTTTGTTTTCGATTTTCAGCCCATTACTATAACTTACCCTACGGCAAGTTAATTTTTTCTACGCGAATAGTTTAATGCGAAGTTCTACACTGTTTTATTGTGTACAGAATACAAAAGAATGGAATAGTTTGCGTTTATGCAAAACGCTATATTTTATCATTTCATACTCAAAAACATAGCTTAGCAATTTTTAAAAAGCTCGCACGACACGGAAGTCGATATACAGAGAGTCCAAAATCCCAGTCGGTTTGAACTAATATCAAAACATGCTTTGATACCATAAAAGTTTTATTAGTCGTAGCAATCTTATACAACTGTTTGAAATAACGGATTTCCCAGTTGGCCAATACATAATGCATGTGCGCGTTTTTCATTTTAGAGCAAACTAGTTTCTACGCGACGACGATCTTTTTGTTACACAGAGGAAACTTTGCTCGGACCGAGCGGACATTTTTTATGGCTTAAACTTCAATTATTTATATATGAAACTTCATCCTATTCTTTGAACGAACAGCCAGTTTTAAATTACAAGTGTGCTGAAATTTTGGAAATTATTTATAAATGAGCGAGTGTAAAATGATGAGTAACGAACTGAATATTCTTGTAATTACGAACTGAGCAAACATTTGTTAAGATCGCAACAAAATCAGGCAAATCACAAAGGGAATCGCATATTACTCGTATATAAATAATACAAAAGATATGGCACCGGAAAGAATATTAAATAAAATAAAACAGTTTTTACTTCATGAAGATAGTGTTTTGACTAAGTATTTCCTGCTTAGTAAGTGAACTTTACGAGAAACTTGAGAAAGAACTAATGGTGTATGGCATTATACCTTATGTCAAGTTGCTAGAACATCTCAAACCAAAACAAAATGTTAGAATTAGAATTAGAATTTTAGAAAACTACTGTATTAAATGTTGTATTATTTGTTTGATTATTATAAATATTGTAGCATTGTCTAATATTTATAAGAATTATATTCAATGAATTACAAATTTGAAATTATGGTTTGATGTATATTATAACAGAAATAAAAATGAAATTCAGAAAAAAATTGAAACAATTTTTCCCAAAAGTAATTAGTTTGTGAAAACACGCAGAAAGTTCTTTGAATCATTCAAATCGGATGCTTAGTTCTTTCCAAAACTGCCATTTTTTGAACATTTAGCTTTGTATTTTCGCAACGGCTGGACCTGCCTCTGCCAAAAACTAATCAGCATCTCCCTATCAATAGGAATCTAGTGTTAGTTGAACCATTCAAATCGGTAGATCCGTGCGCCCGAAAATATGGACGAAAAAAATTCGGACATATAACTCACACACACCTTTTCTCAGAAACCTTCAAAACGTGAAAAATATGCAAAAAAAGAAATATTTTCGATTTTTGGCCCATTACTATAATTACCCTACGGGAAGTTAAAAATGCGTTTCACTCCAACAATTATTCATAAATAACTATGAAAGTAGATAATTTTCAAAGAGATTTTTTTTAATTAGTACAATTTAAATTTATAAGTTAGAACGGTATATCATATTATAGATATTTGTATTGTATTATCTGTATACATTGTATTTGCATTACAAATTATTGTAAATATGTTTTTTTGTACGCGCGTGAATATTTATATATATATATATATATATATATATATATAAGTATTTAGTTATAGTTAATTTGAATTAGTTTAGTAAGTGACCAATGAACTAGTTTACAAAGTAAAAAAAAATAATATTAATACTATGAAATATTTTTTTTATTTTTAAAATATCTTTTAAATATCATTAGAAAACTACTGTTGCATTGGCCACAGTACATTAAAATAAATTTGTCAATTGCAGGTAAATTTCTATTGGCTAGAGAGCTACTGTGACACGAAGGAATCGAAAAAAATAATAATAAATAAATAAATGAAAATAGTAATAATAATAATGATAATAATAATAATAAAAATAAAGGAAAAAGAAAAAAAAATTAACGAGAGTTTAATTCAATTTTTTCGCCGAAAATCTCGAAGTGAGTTTGAAAATCCAAAAATTTCGAAAGACATCAGTTAGGAATCGAGCTGTATATGTTTCGTACAGATCAGTAGAACCGTTTCTCCGATACTAATGGTACAAACTGTTTTTGGTCTTCACGATTATCCTAAAATATTGCACGGCTGCGAAAAGAGATTTAATTATAAAAATTTGTTTTTGGAAGTGTTTCGAATAACAGTTGCAAATTAGATTGGAACTATTTTACGTGTGTCTATTAAATTATATAATATAATATCTTAAATTAATTAAATTATATAATATATATAATTATAAATGAGTTATAAATTATGGGAAAGGTAATATAACTTGTTTTTTTTATAGTCAAAATGCCACTTACGCCTAGTTTAAGATTTTAGCGCAACAATTTTTCATAAACAAATTTAAATTCTAAACTTTCGAAGACATTTTTGTATAAAATAGTACTAAAATAATTATTTTCACATAATTTTTAAAACCATTCAAAACTACACGTTCTGACAATTTATCATAAAATATTAGAACGATATATCAAAAATACATTTTTTAAATAATTTACTTAAATTTTTGGAGAGTGTTTTCCAATCACAAAATATGTGGAAAAACCTATAAGGGTCATTTTTGTAGCCATTATTTGAATATCTTCTGCTTACCACATAAAACAACACATTTTCTTCCTAATTTAATGAATAATATAAATCTCAATTGTGAACAAATGACATTTTTTATCTGTTCGAACCATTTTGATGTGTTTTATATACCCTTCTCTCCAAGCTTTCACTATTTTTGTCGCAGACGTTACTTAATTTATTCAATATGTAGAAGTAGAATAAAGTCGCTAACACACGCATCGAGGCACTTCAGAAACTTTCTAGAAATTTTTAGAAAAATTAAAATACCTTGATCCAACTGTGCTAAATATAATTTTTAATTGTTGTTTGCACAGAATATTATATATGGATTATAGCAAAGCCAAATATTATTTATGTAAATAATAATAAATAAAGGGTTAATAATTCGATTCATAGAAATAGAGTTTGAAAGATTTCTTATTGCTATTTTACACCGCAGTGCTCGAAATTGGCAATTTTCAATAGTAAACATATTTTGATATATAAAAAATGGATCGCTGTTGCCCACAGAAAACTTGAACTCAACCAACCTATTGACACAACGTGTCAATACGGTTAGTGCGCTTAACCGTTACGTCATAGAACACCCTATTTCAGCGGTTTCCAATCTGTGGGGCGCGCCTACTCAGGGGGGCGTCCCGCTGTACTGAAGAGGGCGCGTACATCTGTTATCAGAATACCATTATAAAAAATTATCCAATATTTTTGGAACGATATTAAAAATTAACAAGAAAATTAGTTTTTATGCATATTTTTACATAATATATTGCATTTTGTAGTCTGTTAACATCAGTTGAGTATTTGTAATAATTTATAACTGTTGCAAATATTAAGGAAAAACGCAATAATTGTTTCTATTAAGGCAGAGAGGCGTGGTGCAAAAAAGGTTGGAAACACTGCTCTTTTTATTTGAATGGATATATTATTGATTATCTCAAAAAATTATTTAATTTAAAGCTTAGTTTCATAGAACAGCTTCTATAAATCCCCAAAAGTCTACAAAGTTCAAAACCATGGTATAATTCACATTTAGAGAAAACATAATTCAGATTCAAATTTTATTTAAGATACCTGAAATACCTGAAATATAAAAAAAAATAAAACACATGTAAAATTATTTTAGCAAGTCATTGACGAAATAGAATAATATATATGTATTATCATACATTTCATGATTACATTGTATCTTTGTTTTTCTTTTAAATTAAATATATGCATCAATACTGATTAAATATTCATCTGAATGGATTTTTTTAAATAAATATATTTATATATACACATTTAATAAATTGTAATACTTTTATCTATAAAAATTTACACTTACTCATGTCCAATTATACTTTTAATTTTTACAGTCACTTTTTAGCATACATATAAATATGTACAAATGCACAATCACAAAACTTGACGATTCAATAATGTACACAGGCTTTTTTCTTGGGGATAGTACAGGGCGGGTAAAGTGAGCGGTTCTTATTTTTTATTTTTTTCAATATTTTTTTAACATGGCTCGCGTTATATACTGGTAGGATAATAAAGCTTTCTTTTTATTTTTATGAATTGTCTTTTTTCTAATATTAACACTACGCATCCGCCGTTGAGAGTTTGGCGAGGTTTGCCAGGGTTGTTGGGTCTCCGGGTTGAAGTCGAAGGGCCTCTCGGTAACTTGCGGCCGCTTGACTGGTGCGGCCCTGGAGGTGCAAAATTGCACCGAGGTTTGTGTGAGATCTTGCGTCATCGGGCCTCAAATTGACAGCCTTAAAAAAAAGAAAAAATAATCAGAATATTAGTCTAAATTTATTCCAAATATCTACTAATTTATTTTAATGATTCATGTATATTTCATACATTGATTTTCTTTGAAGTTAAATAGTGAGTTCGTTATTCCATTTTTTTTTGAAGATTCCCCAGGCTTGTACATCTTAGATTAATAAAATATACCGATCATGTTATTACAGATAAAACCATATTAAAATTAAAGAATGAGTTCTGTATGTGTATTCATATGATGTGTGTAAATGCTAGTCAAAAATTTGACTTTTCGCCAAAGTTTTACCAAAAACGGCTACGCCGATATCAAAAATATATTAACTATTTGACAAAACTAGACAAGGACTCATTCAGCAATTTTTTTTAGTTTTATTATAATATAATTATGTGTGTAAATTGTGAAAATTTGACCTCTAACAAAAAACCGCTGTACCGATATCAAAAATTTTATAGGTATTGGATAAAACTCAGTAGAAACATGTTCAAAATAATTTTCAGATTTCATTATAATATAATTAGTAGTCAATATTTTTCGTTTAAGTTTCAAATAAAAATCCTGAACCGGTTTTGAAAATTCATGGCGTTTTTAATGAAACATTATGTGGTGATAGAGTTCTTATTATAATAGTACACATTTTAAAATATTATACTTAAACGAAAAGTGCATCAATTATGAAAATTTGTTAAAGTTTAAAGTTATTTTCGGTAACAAAATTTTAATATGTTATGGTCGCAATTTGAACATTTAATAATCCCACGTCTTAATAATCAAGTCGGATATTTACAAGTAATCGAGAAAATTAAGTATTCCTGAAATGCAAAATGCCACTTACGCATAGTTTTATCAATTGAAATATCTTAAACTGCGTTTTCTTTCAGTAATATTTGACACTCATTTATAAATTTGAATTCATTGGAATTGGAATAACTAATTAACAATAGTGAATTAGTACAACTACCAGTTGTAATAATATAAACAAAATGATATGTTTATAACATAATTCACATTTAATTTAGTACTTTTTTCAATGAAGTATTATGATTATTTTTTATATTTCTATATAGTATACGCAAATAAAATAGTCATCTAGATTAGCTGATTTAATAATATATGAGCGTTTCTCTCAATCTTTTATTGAGTTATTAGAGTCTATCTTTACCTCAAAGTATTACTTAACATACCTAACTTAGGACTAAATTATTAATAACAATAGTGAATTAGAACAATAATCAGTTGTAATGATCTAAACAAAATGATATGTTTATAACATAATTCACAATTAATGTGGTACTATTTTTATTAAAATATATTGATTAAATTCTTTATGAATTTCTATATAAATGGTTGCGCCATCTAATCATCCGGATAAAATGATTTTATAATATATAGGCCCTTTTCTCAATGTATTGTAAGGAACGATCAGAGTTATTAATGTCTATATTTATTTCAAAGTATTACTTAACGTACTTAAATTAAGAATAAATAATTTATAATAATTTATGCATAATTGATATGTATAATAATTCTTGAATGCAGCGAGTTGTCCTTCTAGGTTGTCAAAATTTAGCCACCACCGAGTTTGTTTGATATTTTATTCACCAATTTTGAAAATACCAATACCTATATTAGTTTTTTCTTAAACACAACATCTGGTGAGACTCATGCTCATAGAAGTAAATAATTTATAAGCAATTTTACGGTTTTAATACCATCATATAACTAACATACGCCATGCTTCCTATTTAATTACTTTTACAAAATACGATTTCATTAATTACCTGTCGATACCAATACTCCGCCTCTGACTTGCGGTCCATAAGCCGCAGAGCAGTGGCGGCGCCAACCACAAGTGCGTAATCCGTAGGGGCCAATTCGGCTGCGTGCACCTTGGCCGCGCACGCCTCTGCGTGTCTCGAAACCATCGATAGGAATTCACCTGGTGACAAAAGAAACACATTTTAATAATAATACAACATAATAATTTGTTATTTATTTTATTTACTTTTTTATGAAATTATGCCATCTAATAAATATTTTATTAAATTCGAAATTAAAATTGTTATTTTTTTGAGCAAGCAAAATTAATGTTTTGTCCAAAAAACTAGACACATTTTTTAACTTATTTTCTAAAGCATTTAGAAATTCCAGAACAAACATGAAGTCAATCATAAACAATTTCATCAGTTCTATCATAAGAGTAGATAGAATATTATCACCAAAAATTTTAGTTATTCAAAAAAATTATCATATTATAATTTTTCAATGAGATTATTCTATTTAATCCAGAATAAAATCCATTTCTTAAATGTTAAAATGGATTTTATAAATTTGTTTGAACACTTTCTATTTGCAAAATAGGAATTATGAACTTCTTATATGCGCTACCTTGGAGTAGGGGGAAGTCTCATAACGCCGAACGGCACCTAAAGCCGGACACTCTATTTAACACGTATTATTTAAGCAAGTATAAATCTTTTTATTTCAAAATGCAAGTGAAAGGGGCGCGTGGGGCACACAGGTCATGCGCCAAGACTCACCTGTGACGTACACGGCCACGGAGAGAGCAACCCTTTATTGTTTTAGACGCAAAAAAACGGCGTCTCCAAAATATCAATGGAAGTAATTCTAGTGTATTTATGCATTTATATTTTAGTGGCATTCAAAAATAAAAGTAGTGCGATATTTTGACCAAATTTAGTAGGTACCACCAAATGAACAAAATTGTCTGTTCCTTGGCACCGGACACTAAGTCGTCCCTTAGTGCCGGAAGTAAACATATTAATATTTCTTGTGAGAATTGACGTAATTTATTCTAATTATTTAATTTTGTTCTGTATGAGTGCTAACGGTCACTACATACCTCCATTTCTCGTATTTTCTAGTCAATTAATCAAAATCTTATGATGATTGCTCCAGCTGAGAGCATCGGTGTGACTCAGCCAAAAGGGTGGATAATTAGTGATTTTTTTTGCAATACCTAAGAATATTCGTCAAACACAAATGTGCAGACATTCCAGAGTATGGTGACGGCTACATATGTGTTCAATTCTGGTTATTTTGCAATGTCCAGTACTAGGTGCCACTTTGTAAAATCATATTTTTTGCTACCAAGTTTGATTGATAGTATTAATTATTGTTTAGCAAAGATTGCGTTTTTGTTAATTTAGTTTGATTTTCAACTTTATTATCTAACATAAGTCATAATTTAATAAACATTTTGTAAAATATTTTTTGATTTATTTATATAAATAACCTTAGGTGTCCGGCACCCGGGGACTTTTTCCTATGTGGTAACCTAAATGTTTAAGCATTAGATAATAGTTAATTATCTACAATGTGAATTTCCGAATTAATATTAGAATATTCAGAAAAAATTTTATTCAGTCTTAAATATTGATTTTATTTTTTTAAAAAGTTCTTGCGACTGCCTTAAATGTTTAAAAACCCCTTTGACATGTACTGGCACTAGAAGAAATCTCCTTAGTTTGTAAGTTAGTAAAGTAGGTCTCATGAATGAGTCACTTGATTTATTGCACTCTGCGAAAGAAGTTAAATGAAAGTATTTTTTGTTTCAAATAGAAGAAGCAAATCAATGCTACAATATTGAGTAAAGAATACGTTTGCAAAAATCGAAATAAACAACATAGTACTTAGGGTTATAATTTGCATGGGATTCTAGGATTTCTATGATTTTTTCATGAATGATAATTTCTCATATTAATCCTTTTAAATTCAAGAACATAGTGAAAGGGGTAATATAGAAATGGATTTAATACTACCTTTCTTAAGTTAGCAAGACCAAACTGGTAAAATCAATTTATATAAAGCTAAGCAGCGCTACATATTTTTTTAAATAATAGTACAAAATTAGTACAATATAGGTACTAATTAGTACAATAAATCTGCATCGATTTAGCTAATTGGGTTCCTGCAAATTTGGTATTCAATTTTGTTAATTTGGACATTCGATTATTTTAATGCTGTACTAGATATTATTTTTTACAATTTCTAAAATGCTTATCTTTGAAATATTCTAGAAAAAGCTTATCATTTATATTTCTTAAGAGCACAAAACCGTTTTTAGATGTTTAAATTTATAATTAAAGAATATATGGTATCCAAAATGTTAGGAAAAACTGATTTAAACCATTATAATATGTTGTTCATATATTGTTCCTAGATCGAAATCTGGTTTATATGCTGTTGAAATTTACCATTATGGTATTACGTCCGAACTTTTTCAAAAACTTTAAAACCTCGTAATATATATGATGAAGTATAGTGGTATCCATAGCAACTTCGTATTTTGACTTATAGGCGAGATGCAGTGGTAAATTTCAAAGAAAATCAAAAAATGTTAAGAAAATTAAGAGGAAATATTTATAGTAGTAGTAGTAGTAGTTTTCAAGTGAAACTAGCTCTCATCCGGCATTGTTGCATCAATAAAATTCGCCCTACTACAGATATTGTAATAATAAAATTTATCACACATGATACAATTCCACCTATAAAACCTACGTAGTATTAAGTAAAATTAGCCCAAAAGGTTATAGGAAAAATTGATTTGTTTAAATCCAAAAGCAACTGATTAGATAATATACCATAGTAATGTATTCAGCACGTCTCGTGAAAAGTGTCTAAAGTTTTATTGTCTGAACTTTTCGATATCGTCTATGTGTATCTTATCCGAGTCCAATGTGTTCGAGGTAATCGCATTGTCGCCTCCTCTACGTCAGTACATAAGCTTTGTAGTCGTCGAACGTACTTTGTAATGCAGAATGCAGTCCGCGTTACCTTTATCCCTGCGACAGATACGATCCGGCACAGGCCCAGCCAGGTATACAGGTAAACAGGTATACAGGTAAACAAACTAGAGGCAGCAGTATCGAAGTATCGAAGAATCGACTCAGGAACAAGAATGCGATACGAGCTTAGTCCATTTAATTCCTACAAAAGCTTTTCACTGTCGAACACCGAGACGATTGAAATGCAATGTTTAATGAAATACTCACTTGTCGGTGAATGTGGAAATTTATTGCTTTCTGCGATATGTATTTATATCTACACTTTTGTCATAAGGTATTTTTGGAAAATAAATTTGCTATAAATACTGATAATGCATAGTATAGTACCATTTACACAAATCGCGACTATTTTTTGTTTCAAAATGAATTTTGTTTGAATCAATTGACATTTGACAGTTATTTATTAAACTTTTTGATAATTTTATTCTGTGATCTGTTTATACAATACAATGAGTTCAACGATTTATATCAAAAGTAAAAACAGTATCAAAAGTAGAACACTTTGATTAAATATTAGTATATACGCACAGCGAAGAATTAACCAGGATTATAATATTAAAAATAGATGATAAAAAATAAAACAGATAATATAATATTAACAAAAATATTAAATTTTCTAGATAAAATAAGCAAGTAATTTATAAATAATAATAATTATTATTATTATTATATTAAATAAGTGGCTTTCTAGTCTGGTAAGCTTGTTATTTCTTGAATAGTTAACAGTTGACTTATATATATATTTGTTATTGTATACTCGTATCTATTAATATTATGGAAATGCGTAATACCATTTTATCTCCGTTTTACTATTTTAACTCCGTTTCACCAACAGATGCTTTCATTTTATGTAACATTTCGTTTGGTGATTAAAAGTTGAAGAAAAAAATGCCTGCTATTGAAATTGAATAAAAATTTGCACAATACACGTGATTGATTTGATGGTTCCCAATTGAAATGTTAGGAACTTGTTTTTTTTTACTTTTTTTTCACAATTTCACAGTGAACACAATGCCGGTGTGTCACATGAAATTAACTGAGCAGAGAACAATGAGTAGCTGTCCAACCAATGAGTAGCACTCAAACAATAAATATTAGTTTGTAGTACACGCTAAGTATCAGTGATGACGCTGTATGTGAAAAAAGAAAATGTGTTTACCGCTTTTCTGTTGAAATCTTTCTTCAATTTTTTTGCTATAAACCTCACGGAGTCCGAGACCTTTCCAACGAATGCAAAATCGTCGAAATCGGTTCGTGCGTTTTTGAGTTATATCGTCAGGAAGGAAAACCCGACTTATAATAGATAATAGATATAACATAAGCTAGGGATCTTTTTTTCTCAAAAAAAGCGGTTTTTAGCATAGACAATATTAATCGAATGCCATCATAAGTCCATTTGATAGCTTTTCATGACATATATGGTTAGAAAGATTTTAATATACATATACAAACAATAACTTGGCACAAGGAATACTATAATAATTTTGTTATTATTATGATATTCATTGTTCTTCCTATCAAATAGCAATGCGGACCTATTTGTCCTAAAAGTTGTTGTGTTGGTACTTATCCTCTACATTATCTCTTTATTAACAAAAGTAAAGGAGATAATTGACCTATAGATTTTTTCTGATATAATGCTAGAGTATTAAATTTATTTTTATTCACTACAACGATGGCACAATGGCTATTTTCTCTACATAACAAATAATTTATTTTTATATGTAAAAAACATTTATACATTTGACAATTTTTTTCTGATATAATGCTACCGTATTAAATTTTTCATTTATTACAACGTTGGAACAAAGGTTATTTATTCTAGATAAAAAATAATTTATGTTTTCATGTAAAAATGGAGCACCTATTTATGCTAGATACTAGTTTGTCCGTAAATCGGAATTGAATAAGATTTTTTCACGTGAAATATTTTCGATTTCAAGTACTACTTTATCATTAGAAGTATTAGATTTATGTATACGATGCGCAAAAAATACTTAGTTTTTTGACAGTTTGTTATCACCAACTCATACGAAGATAGACCCATAATATATTGTTACCATAACATTTCTGTTTTATCCGAGAATTGGCGCAATAGATTCTTGTATTTGATATCTTCTCATGATATATTAGAACAGCTATCAGATTTTAAGATTTCTTCAACATTGTGCCAATTTTTCCTAACTATTTTGCTAATAGTGTTTCCGCAGGAATGATGCTGCTATACGGAATAGGAAGCCGCGCTACTAAACGAACCAGGTACAACAACAAATTTTAATATGTTTTAAGCTGAAGGTTTTATTATGCGACATTTTAGATGGAAACCTGACAGTAGACATATCATCAGTTAATGAAATTTATGGTTAGAACTATTCTATCCGAAAGTTTTAGCCCCTATAAATATAAGTAAATTCACTGATAAAAAATAGGCATCATAAGAGTCTTTCTTTCAAAAAAAATTATATTTAGCACCTTGCAAGCAAAATTATTATAATTTTAATACATTAAAATGCTTATCAGTAATGTTGAAATCAATAATGAGATAATTTGGATAACCACCATCACTCATTTCCAATAGCCCAATCATATATCTTTTAATCGAATATTACAAAATCTTAGCCGTCCACCCTTAAAGTCTCGCTTCCTGAAATGTTGTGAGATGTCAGACAGGTCATGTATGATGTTTTTCCGTTTCCATTGGCTTTTATTTCGTTTTCCTCTGGCTGGCTTTCGTATGTTACACCGGGAACAACGGGAATCGTTGCGGGTTACATGTGCCGCGACCGCTTCGTCGTTTCAAGCAGGAAGGAAGCCTTAGCTCGTAAATCTGACACACGAAGCGCTACTACACTATGGTCGCCAACACACTCGATGAAAAGAACACTATAAAGTCATAGAATTTAACTCCCGACACTCGAGGTTGACGATACTATAAGCATGGAATTAGCTCAAATTTTTATTTTGAACGTGCCTGGGAATAAGTTTTTTTTCCATTTATATATTTGAACAGCGATCAGAACTTATGGGTCCTATGAGCTGTTTAGATGAATTTCTTACAAACTATGTTTATTTTTTATTATAGATAGTAACCCAAACAGTTGTTTCATCTCTATGAGCTGAAACTATTGTTATTACAATTATTGTAATAGTGATGACTTTTTATTGTTGCAGCAAATCCGTATCAGGGCTGTTTTCACTTGGAAACATATTGCTATCTATGTAAAATAAGTTTTTAAAATCGAGAAGAAATTGAGAAGCCGATTTTGCAACAGTAAAATAGAGTTGCATATAGGCAAAGCTATGCTAAGTTTTATTTGTCAAAACCTATCTTAGAAAATGCACAAATGTTCAACAACACCTATGTTATCCCTATCTTTCTGATATGAATAAATGACATGAGTGACATGTTGGTCGATAACATTCTTGATGAAAAGAACACTATAGAGTCATATAATTTAACTCTCGACACTCGAAGTTGACGATACTATGAGTATGGTCGAGTTGTATATAATTCTTGACATAATTCAAAATTGGATTTTGAACGTGCCTGAAAATAAGTTATTTAAATTGCAAAAAAATTGAGGAGCCGATTTAGCTGTAAACTAAAGCGATGTTACAGCAAGGCTATATTATGTAGTAGTTTCTATACAAAATCGTACTAATAACTGTTAAAATCCATGTATTTGCTGTGCAGTCAGGCGTACTAGATAGAAAACCTAACCTAGAAAAAGCACAAATGTCCAACAAAATCTATGTTATAACTGGATGTTTTTAATATGGTTTAATAACATATGAGTGAAGTTGGTCGCCAACACTCTCAATGAAAAGAACACCATAAAAGTATAGAATTTCTCGATACTCTATTTATAGTTGAGAAGTATAAAATGTGCTGGAAAAAAAGTTATCAAAATCACAAAAAAATTGAATATGATTTTGCATCTTTTCGGACAGATTTGACGCATTTTATAAAAAAAAAAGATAAATGCAAGTTGTATACTTGGGTAGGACAGGGAACAAAGCTTCAACTTCACTTTTAGCAATTATATCACTCCCAGCTGATTGCTCATTTTAGAATCATTTGTTTTTTTGTTGTTTTTCGAATATTTGTCACCTGGCTCTTTTAACCCCATTTGCATAGCCAGAGTGCAAACAGGTTCAATGTCTTACGTATTATTTTAAAGAGATTTTACGATGTAATACCTACGTTATTCAATCAATGCAATATATAAATTTTATGGGTACAATTTTTACAGAGATATCAATGTATATAACGTTGATCTGGTATTTAGGTGTGTTCATGTATATGTGTGTGTGTGTGTTTTATGTAAATACAATTTTTTGTCCACGATTTAGATTTTACATTTAATTCCTGCTGATGAGGAGAAATCGTGATTAGTTTTCGGCAAAGACAGACACTCAGCCTTTTTGGAGCTATATGTGCAAGAAATTTTAGTTTTTTAGAGAACGAAGTATCCGATTTGAATAATTCAAAAAATTGTTTGCTTGAATTGACGAAATGATAGATCTTGGGGAAAGCAATTTTTTTAATTTATTTTTGTTTTCATTTCCAAAATTTTTTTTGAAAATTTGGAATATATAATAGCTAAAATTTTAAAGCTCACCTATATACTTGAATTAAATGATTTTAACTTTAGCTATTTAGTTTTTATCATTCTTAGAAATATGAGACAATTTTTTATTCTAGCGACTTTTCATTCAGTTTTGTTCATTTTCTTTTCACGTAAACTTATATAAACGCAATCGTTCAATTTATAAGCTCTTATATTTTGCCTATTAAATACGATTAACGAAAGTTTCAGTGTTTATAATAATAAATTTGACAACATTGAATATTCTTTGAATATTTCCATGAGGTACAGAAATCTTCAGAAATTTGCATTAAGGTACGATGCCATACACTACTAGATAGTTTTGTATTAACTATATTGATCGTACAGTTAATTGTAAATTATAGATAGGATATTTTTTATCTATTTCTTTATTTTGGCTTCCAACGCCAATGAACAATACACAGTAACTTTTGAAACATGTCATCTAAATGTAATTGCTTATAAACTACCATAAAAATGTTAATATATCGAAACTTTCATATGGAAATAGTTCTGTTTCTTCCAATAAAAAATGAAAATAAACGCAAACTTAAGGTACTATATATTTTGTATAAACATGCCTTGTTGAAAGAAATATGATAATTTATAAAAAATATATATTTACCATTTACCGTAGTATGCAAATATTAGCCGAACGGAATGCATTTAGCCATATTCGTCATCAATTAACGCACAAATGCTAAACGTGACATTTATTACCCGAATACGTCCGGACATGACCATGATGCGAGTTTAACAATTTCGTTCGGCGAAATTAATAACATACAAAGCTATCAATCAAGTAAACGTTGCTAAAAGTCATTTTGCGATTCGTCATCCGTAATGTATCGCTGTCACAGATTCAACAAAATATTTTCTAGAAGCTCAGCTCGAACCGAGAGTTTGTTCTTCGTGTGTGAGTGCGAGCCATCAATCTAGAACATGTATTTAATAACATCAAGTGCAGATGTTACGGCGTTCGGCAAGAACGCTCTGAGCGGCATTTCAGAAAATCGACCTTAGGACGACGACGACTGGATAAGGGAATTAAGAACAAACTGCCAAATTACATTTCTGAGATCAGTTTTCCGCAATTTATATCAGAAAATTTGAGAAATTTTAGTATTCTACAGAGCAAGATTGCTCAAGTCGTACCGTCTCCTTAGTCGTACCTCGGCTATATTATATCTGATTTTTATAAAGTACATTATCTGGTGCCATTGAATAGTACCTACCATCATATCTAGTTGAGTGAGCAAACGTATACCGACTTTCCGACTTAGTAAAACAGGTATAACAGAATAGTCAGTTTTTTTGTAAAGTTCCTATCAATTTTTGACTCAGCTGTTGGCCGCTCAAAAAATCAATATGAATCTTATATAATTTTCTTTACTAGCCTTTACTTACGGATCCCTAAAGATTCGCCGGCAAAGGTTTACCCCCGATATTTCAAAAACAAGCAAAGGTAAAAATTTTTTTAAGAGCGATATTTGAAAGAAGAGTAAAATGGCTGTATAACCAGCCATCACTTTAAATCTTGCGTTTGAAAATCTATAACAAAAGCATATTTTTGCTATTAATTTTTTTCATTTTGAGCGCTGTTGTTTAGTTTACGAAAACCTAATAGAACTTAAAGGTATACTCTCTAATATAGTCTATTTAATATATAGAGTCTACGTAATTGTTTTATAAGATGTATTGTTATTTTTAAATTCTTTATATAAGCTTACATGTGGGCTGGGTAAAAATGACCATCTGAAAGTTCACACTGGCAATGGTAATGTGGTGAATAATAAAAAATAGTAAATAAAGTCAAAAAGCAGTTTTGCAAAACATAAGTTTAATAAATACTTTTTCTTACTCGACCAATGAATATTTCTGACAAAAAAACAGATCAAGATTATATACAGTGTTATTTTTGTAAAAAATACCGATTTGATATATATTTTGCATTGGTTTAATACTGTAGTTAATAAACAAAGAATTTGTTTAAAGTTAAAAATAAGACTTCAGACCTCAGGCCACCAGATAAAAAGTATCAGGTGACTTTTTTTTAAAAAAAAAACAAGCATTTTGAACAAAAAGTTAAAAGTTTTAATGACCATAGTCAGTTTTTGTCAATTTGATAGTATTTTAATGTTCGATATATTTTGATTTATTTGATGGTTTGGTTTACAACATAATTGCCAAAAGGGGGTACGACTTTAGCAACTTTGCAATATATAGTGACAAGATGTTAAAATGTTAAACAGAAGACATTTTCGTTTTTTTTTATAGTCTGTAGATATAGATCGTCTGAAAACTTTCTATTTTAGATAGTATAATAACGTTCTGGATAGTCTAAAAATGCTTTAGATAGTCTAAAAATGATGATGGGTGATCCAAAAATGTTTTGTATAAACAAAAAAAAATCTGGAGTCCAAAGGAAACCAATTTCATTTTGAAAAATGTTCTAAATAATAGAAACAAAAAATTTAGATACGATGATAAAATGTTCAGAATTTTTTAGATGGCTTGAAAATATTCAATATAGCCTGATAATATTCTAAAGATTATAGAAATGTTTTCGAGTCAGTAAATGATCAAAATAGTCTGAAACTTAATAATTAGAAAATGTTCTTGATAGTTTAACAATGGTTTAGATGATTTGAAAATGTTATATACTGTTTGAAAATATTTGAAACTAATAATTTTGATTTATTCACTTTTACTTTCTAAAATCTTCATATTTGCATTAAAAAGTATAACTTCTTCCTCGAGGAGCGATACCATGCTACATCATGTTTTTTATTCGAGTTGCTTTAAGCATATGATTTAAAAATGATTACACTGCTATAAAGGCTTTCAATAAATTATTATTTTAACAATGCATTAAGTAAATTGTATCTGAATACAGCGACGGCAATCTTTTCACAATCGGTTTTCCAAGTCCAGTTTGTATGTCCGATGGAGTCGTCTATAAATGACAGGTTCTTTGGAGTCTGTCATTTTTCCGATAGTGGTACTCGGCGAGAAAAACGTGTGGAAAGTGAGATAAATAAAAATGTCCAAACTGCTTCGCATCGTGAAAGCTGCAAAACAATGACAGCTGGATGCTATATAGGAGTTTTAGAGATACAGGCAAACGTGCTTTAGATGCTAATTCATTTCTGAATACATACATTAAACTATTGAATCGATCTACAGAATTAAAAACTTTTATTAAACCATTTCATAGTCTTTGAAAGTTGAAAGACATTTATCTTTTTTTCTATTTTTCGTATAAATTGGAGGTTAGAATAATTTATTAATTATTAAAATTAAAATTTATCAATTTTCCAATTAATATTTTACCAATAATAGTTTATCAATATTGATATTTTTGCTACAGTGTTTTAACTTTAGTGTTATATTGAGTAAATAAAGAAGGCCACGATTATTGCAGATGGAATTTTATTAAAAGGTTTTAATCATTCAACAAACTTAAAATAATTAGTTTTGGAAATAAGTTTAGCGTGACTGCTTTCTTCAATTATATATCTGATTTTAGAGAGATCTGTCATTCAACTTTTATACACCAATTTAAATTGTATAGCTTTCTATCTAAATATTTTTGATACACTTATGCACACTTTTAAATTACACTACACTGCATTCAGTTTGTGCACAAATATATTGTAGGACGAGGCACAAAGTTCCAATTTTATTTTAATTGGGTCATTTTAACTTTATGGGCAATTGTGAAATTCTATTGTGAAAACTAAACGAATTATATCACAATGATTAACACATATTGAACAAACATCTATCTGACTATGTTCAGCAAAATTCCCATCCCAATTCATCAATATAGCTTGTTGTGCATGGCATCGGGCCTTAAGCAGAATGCTGGAACTTCCCGTAGAGTAACGAAATGTTTGAGGAATAATAAATGTTTTATGCGTATTATTGTAAATACGGTAACATTGTTTAATATTTATAAGAATTATATAAACTGAATTACAAAGTTAAAATAATTTATTTAAAGTATATAAGGGAACTTCAGAACTTTAGCTAGAATTAAAATTAAAATCTGAATTATTTTTGACATACAAAAAAATAGAAAAAAAATAGAAAAAAAATCGGATTATTTTTTTTTCCAAAAGCAATTATTTTGTCAAAACAACCAGAAAAAATGCGAAGAAGCTTTTTGCATCATTCAAATCGGATGCTTAATTCTCTCAAAAACTGTAATTTTTTGCACGTTTAGTTCAGTATCTCCAAAACAGCTAAACCTGCCCTTGCCAAAAACTAAACATCACTTCTCCCCGTAATTACGAATTGAATGTTTTCTGGACCATTCAAATCGGGCGCTCCGTTACTTCAAAAACAGATTTACCAATTTTGGCACTTTTGCCCCGTATCTTTGAAACGGCTGTACCGTCAAGCACCCATCGTCAGCAAATCACCACATCCCCCCATCAGCAGGAATCAAATGTTTTTTTTAACATTCAAATCCATGCGCCCGAAATCGTGGTCGAAAAAGTGTATCCAAACATACACACACACAAAACATCAATTTTTCCTAAGGTATGCCAAAATCTTCAGAAACCTTTGGTTTTTCTGCGATTACTATAACTTATCCTACGGGATGCTAAAAATGTGTTTTTTGCTGTATTACAAAAATTTTTCACCTGGTTCTTTCTACCTCTAAACGAGGCAAACGTGTTCGATGATTAATTTTTATTTTTAAGTGAATTTTACGTAATAATATCTACATTACTCGACCAATGCAAATTATAAATTTAAGTATTTGAGTAGGTATATTTTTTACAGAGATAATACCGTATATAACCTTGATCTGGCGTTTTGTAAGAAATATCTATCAGCTAAGTTGGAAGGACTATTCATTTGATTTATTTCTTGTAAAATTATTTTCTTAACTTAATTTACTATTTTCTATTGTTTACAATAGTCTTGCTATAGTAAAGGTTTAGTTGGTTTTATTAATCCCACCTACATGTAAGCCCTAATAGAGGCTATATAGAAAAGTGCTAATCCTAACTTAAAATTAACAATATTATAATAAAAATTTAAAAAAAATGAAATACCGTATACGTTACCATCCCGCCAGAAAACTACATAAAGACAACCTTCCAAAAAGACTAAATTGCAAACATCACCCACAATTGAGTTTATAGAGTAATATGTACCCGTAACAATCTAAATTCCTATAGTTAAATGCAAGTAACACAGGTTACTTCTACAAACAATTACAATCAATTACCATTAGCCATTATATTAACTGAATATCCATAGGACAGTAGTGAAAATTTGATATACAATAAAAAAACGTATACCTGAAAATTCTTTAAGGTCTCGTAAACTAAACAACAGTGCTCATAATCTAAAAAACTAAAAAGGCGAGAAAATACTTTTGTTATGGGTTTTCAGAAATTGTCATTTATATGGTCATTTATATTGTGATTGCTGGATATACACCTTTTTTCACTATGCCATTTATTAATAAGCCATTCGAAGACAGAAACATTATATTCACGCTTAAAATCTACCAATATTTAACAAATTAACAACATTTATATTTGTTCTATAAGACATCTTTAATAATATTCGTTATCTTAAATTTCACACAAACGTTGTACAGTTTACAAACTGTGTAGATCGCGATCTAGTTCCTATCTATTAATATGGTTTACTACATTTCCACGAACCTTAGCAATAACAGTATTTCACATATAGTTGGCAAGTAGCAAAAACGAGAAGTAATATCTCAAGTTATCATATTATCTGCAGCCATAAAGGTGGTCGCCTACAGGACGTCTTCTTGCATTATTTGTGAGAACCGTGTCAACGAATGCTACGGGTGTATATCACCTCGGGGAGATCGCATAACCCACGAGCATCTCGACCCTTTAATCGCAACGTGCAACGAGCCTTTATATATGTATATATATATAAACATATATATATATATATATATATATATATATAAACATATATAAAAGATTGAACAAGTTTGCTACAAGTAGATATCAGCGCAGTTGCTTTGAAGTTATGTTTGGCTAAAGTGGACATTTAGTGGATGTCTACGAGTAGATTAGATTATTACATATCAGATTATTTTAGAATTTTTTTTAGCAAATTATATAACAGTTTCAGGATTCTATAAAATCTGAATTTTAAAATGGCTGAAAACTCCACGACGAATTTTAAAATGGCTGAACAACTCCACCGTTCTTGAGAAAAGATCTAATTTTAACAAACGTCAAAAAAGTGTTACTTATTTTTCCAAACTTTTAATTTTTAAAAGTACATACATAACTTATCCGTAATAGTCCGTAATATTATAGTATGTTCTAGATAATGATACACTTATTATAGCCAAAAAAAATTTATAAAGACCATCGAATTTTTTTTAACAGTTGATTGTAAGAACTTGTGCCAACAAATCTTACCAAAAATTATTCAGGTCGATCTCCAACCAATATGTTTCAAATAGTTTTAAGACATTTATTACTTTTCTGCTATTGACAAAGAAACGACTCGCACGATCTATGCGCAAAACTGACGAACGTAAGTCATTATCGAGTTACATCGAATGATTTTTAAATTTTTGAAATCGGTTTAGACGTTTTTCAGAAAATGTCGACAAAAGGGTCCAAAAACAGATCACATACACACACACACTAACACTTACTTTTTCCAAACTTGGTCTCATTCTATTCAGAATGGCTTGAAAGGCCGAGAAAACATAAAATTAGCAAATCAAATTTTTTATAAAAACAAATGGCAGTGATAGTATGATATAGCTGAATATCATCATATCATCAGATCATGTAACAAAGAAAAAAAGTTTTTGATTAAAACCTTCAAGTCTATAATTTCGAAAGAACTATAATTTGTATTTTAAATTGCTCTTCAAAACTTGGCGTTGTTGAAATCACTTTCATTTTTTTTTAAATATTTGGTCATCAGAACCAAATTTTCAAACAAGTAATCTATTTAAACAAATATTTCTCTATATTATAACAAAATCATTTATAAAAATAAATATAAAAATATGGAAAAAAGCAGGAGCAATAAACCTATTATTAAGTTAGTGAATCTATTATAAGAAATACAGAATATTTATATTATATTATATATTTTGATATTTCGAACACAAAGGAAGTTAGAAGTGTATCTATTGTATTCATATTTTCTTTATTAAATATACATATATATATATATATATATATATATTAGAATTATAATTACCTATGTAGAATTTATATTATTATCAATTATCTGGAATCGTGGCAAAAAATATCTTCCAAATTTTAACCCTTACTTAGTTTAACCCTTACTTAGTTTAACCCTTTTGGCCCCTACTGCACAATACGTATATTCTGCAATTTGCGAGTCAAAGGGTTAAAGTTCATGCTATTTTTTTACTTTTTTTATAGAATTTAATTAAAGGAATATTAAAAACGTATAGATTCGTTCCTAGCCTTTATCCTCTAAGTTTTTGAACCTGTGACCATGGCACCCTTCAAAAGCCCTAGGTGTACCTCTGTTCGACCTTTCCAGGCGACAAGATTCGCAGTTAAATGTGATGAGTGTTTTTGGTCGTGTGCCAAAAAGGGTTTTGCTGTCGGGCCTTATTCACGTCTGTATATGCGGCGAGACATAATGACACGAGAAAAACATACTCCTTATAGTAATCCTGGCGATCGAGATTTTTAAAATAGCATCTTCTTAAAAATCATGTTTATGAAAAAATAATCTTTCAAAAAACTTAGAAATATTTACATGATTCACAATTTACTCAATTGCTAAGATCATTCATTATGTAAAATTCAAAAATATTATGTAAAAACAATAGGAACATTATTATTTATTTTGGCAGCCAAAGGCAATGCAGGGCAACGGAAAATCAAACAAAATCAAATAGTAGAACAAAACTAGAGTTATAAATTCAATTATGAAAAGAAAAAAATCCTATAAATAACTTCGTTAAGTATTATTCTTGTGAAATTGCTTTTCATGTGAAATTTTTGTACGTGCCTATGAATGTGTGTTAACGTGTTAGTGTGATGTTACGTTTTAAATTGATTTTCAAGAAATTGCTAATCTAAATATAGAGCATAAGACATGATCAAATATCTAATTAAAATATAAAAACTAGAAACATCATATCAGTCTCTTTTTTATACTTTGTTTGATTTGGTACAAGCAGTTATTCAATGAGGTAAAAGTAGCACATGTAATTAAATTGATAATTGTGATAATCGATTTAATTTCAAGAGTCATAAGTTGATTAATACAATTATCTTCTTAATCTCTATAAGAATAGAAATTATAATATTTAGATAAAGCTTTCGACTGTTTATTTCTAAAATAAGTCTTGCTTCTCTGGCATAAGCTCTTAAGCTTTTCTTTAGCTAACTTTAAAAACACTTATAATAATTAATATAATTATAAAATTTCCTTTGTTCATATAAATATCTGTCTAATCAGTGAATCAAGAATTTAAATAAATTAGCAAGGTAAAGCAAATATTGATATGGCTTGGAAGTATTGAATATTATTTTATAACTACATAAAAAATCGATGCTTTACAACATAATTTCTAGCAAAGTCTAATTCTTACTTTCGTTATTTTATAACTACACAAAAAATCTGTGCTCCAGAACATTATTCCTAACAAAGTCTAACACTTTTATTTCCATAAACGACCTACTTTTTGTATAACAAAATATTTCACAATATGTTATTAAACTTCTAACCGGATTTTGAACTTCTACATCTGTTTCATTCGATATCCCAACAATTTTTCCTATAAAGAAAAACTTATTTAATTTTTTTCAGTTGTGGCATATTAGGGTTTTCAGAAATGCCCCTTGTGTAATAGTATAAAGTGCCGTTCATGCGTGATAACATCGCAAAATGTCATTTAGAAATAGAGAAAATAATATAATAAGAAAAAACTAACAGGACAAAGTAGGAACTTGCACGACGACTTTGCGAGAGCAAAAGTTAGCAACTGCAACCCGCATTTAACTTACTTTTCGGCAGGGTTGGTAAAGGATCGAAAACGAGTTGTTGTATAATCTGAGATAATTTGAAAAGAATAAATACTCCCAATATAATAAATTGTAAAAAAATGTAATTATGTGATAGATCAAATTTCTCAAACTTTTCTATGAAAGCATATATCCACACGTATCTTCAAAAATAAATATTTATATAGAGAAGTATCATATAAATTGACAACTTATTTTCAATAACTCAAATAAATCATTTAGATGTAAAACCTGAATATGTAACTATATATAAATATTTCTAACTCAAATATAAAATAAGTTAATGCACATAACAAGAAAAATACGAAGGATAATTTTTTTGAAAAAGTGTGTTTGACATTAATATACAAAAGGATATTTTTAGAGAAGATTAGATGTAAGTTACATTTTGCTTTTATGCGAGTTGCAAAGACTTCCGGTTTTCTTGATCAATACGATTTTCAATTAATGTTTCAAATAAATAAATGTACCAGTAATTAAGTTGATTATTGCGCACAAACACGAGCTTGTATATACTAGAATTTTAAAGATTTTTTATAATAATACCACTTTTCGTAGGACTATATTATTTCAGGATATTCCTTTAGGCTATGAATTGTATTGGTATGGTAAGTTATGTTACATAGTTATAACCACTTAACTTGTAAACACTGAAATTGAACTTTTTCGAATATTTTGCGTAAATATCGACAAAAGTTTTTGCGTTATCGTACCAAACATCAACGAAAGGTCAAAAATTGGCTCTTATACACGCACACATAATTTTATACAAATTTTCTGAAACAGCTCAGAATAATTCTAAATACAAGTGGAACTTTCTAGCAGAATTATATTTTTATTTCTTCAGGAAGAGTACAATAGTTTACATGAAAATCATTGTGCTAGCAAATTGTAATAAACACAAATATGAAAAACTCGAGTGGATAATGCATTTATTCACAGTTTTGAGGATAATAATTCATGCGACACATAAAGAAATGATTAAATTGGAATATCGCTCTAAATTACATTTTTTTAACTATTATTTATATTTTGTTACTATATTCAAAATACTAATAAAGTAATAATAAAAACAGTTACATAAAATTTATGTTAACGCCTAATTTAAATATGCCTATGTTTTTCTAATTACGTTCCATATTATATCCTAAGTTTTTTTAATTATATTACAAAAGTTTAAAAACATATATCTATTATATAAAAATAAATCGGGTTTTCCTTCCTGACGATATAACTCCAGAAATAACGAACCGATTTCGACGATTTTGCATTCGTTGGAAAGGTCTCGGACTCCGTGAGGTTTATAGCAAAGAAAATTGAAGAAACAACAGAAAAGCGGAAAACACTTTTTCTTTTTTTACATACAGAGTCATCTCTGATACTTAGCATGTTCTACAAACTAATATTTTTTGTTTGACTACTACTCATTTGGTTGACAGCTATTCATTGTTTTCTGCTAAGTTACTTTTATGTGACAAACCGGCATTGTGTTCACTGTGAAATTGTGGAAAAAATGTAAAAAATGTAAAAAAATAAGTTATTCGTTTCCTAACATTTCAATTGGAAACCATCAAATCAATCACGTGTATGTTACATAAAATGAAACCATCTGGTGGTGTAACGGAGTTCGACCGGTTTGCTAGTTTCATTATATAAATTGAATGATACACAAAGATTAGTACATAAGTTATCTACATTGGATATTTGGTACCAGTACATTTATATATAATATACTAAAACAGTGTATTATATTTATGTGACAAACAATGAGAAGATTGGACATTTTCACAAATAAAATTTGATATGTGTTCCAATTGTTGCGATGGTTCGATCAGGATATAATTTGGCATGGCGTGTTTTCTATATTATACTATTTCTCTTGTAAATTGGCCAATAGTGTTTAGCTAATATAATCTATTTACTCATATTAATACAGCATTGCTATAAAGAGAGGATAAACAAATCGTGTTTGTTTTCTAGTAAATTGTTAAGAATTTATCAATATGAAAGCGATTGAAATCATGAAACTGGTTCATCAGTTCCACATATACTTTTTCTTCGCTATATATTTTTGTCCAAGCCCTGACTTTTCTTCGCAGCTTTTCTCAAAAGTTTTTGCAGCCGTTTTGCGCTAAGAGATAAACGCCAAATGGAAATTCCGACATATACGGTCTGGCAAAAGCAGATAAATTCTCATAACTGGTAGAATTCATATCACTAGTAGAGCACGAGAAACTAAATAAACAGAAGTTAACTCGGAATTAATTAACGTATATTGCGCCCGCCATCAAAGACGATGAGTTATTTCATACAATTTCCTGCACGTTTGCTCGGTACCTACTGGTCTTGTATCATCAAAGCAAAGTGTTCGGAACTTCACAGATCTCTGTTATGGAAAATACTGATTCAATTAGTTTTAATTACTATCAGATTACAGAGGTAAGATAATTATTACATATTACTCGAAACCATTTATACGGGTAGAGCATCGCTCCTATACACGGATAAGAAACCGATTTCATGACTGCGGTATTAGATTCCATTGCATTTATGATTATATTAATTATTAACTTCCCGTGGGGTAAGTTATAGTAATGGGCTAGAAATCGAAAATGCAATTTTTTGCATATCTTCACGTTTTAGAGATTTCTGAACTTCAGAAAAATGCATGTGTGTGAGTGTATGTATGTGTGGATACAATTTTTAGTCGACGTTTTCGGTAGTACCGCTCAACCGATTTGAATGATTGAAAAAGTAGTCGATTCCTACTGATGGGGATTAGTGGTCATTAGTTTTTGGGAAAAAATCGGACCAGCCGTTTCCGAGATCCGAGAGTGTAGAAAATGGTACTCTTTCTGGAAGAATCCCCAGTTCGGAATTTCTGCGGGAATACCCGGTTAACCGGGTATCCGATTGGAATGATTCAAAACACATTCAAAACAATTCGAAGTGATAGAGAGTGTGAGGTGATTAACTTTCGCAAAGACAGGTCCACCCGTTTCGGAGATACGGAGCAAAATGTGTAAAACATGTCAGTTTTTGAGAGAACAAAGCATTCCATTTAAATGATTTAGAACACTTTTTGCTTCTGTTTTTTCAATTTCAAAAAAATATTTTTTTTAATATCAAAAATAATTCGAATTTTAATTCCAATACAAGCTAAAGTTCTATAGCTTACTTATATATTTCAAACAAATAACTTTAACTTGGCAATTCAGTTTATATAATTCTTATAAATACTTTACAATGTTTTTCATTTTAAATTCGATTGATTAAGTTTCATTTATTGAGTCATAACTTTTGACTGTGGTCCTAAAAATGTCATTTGCGGTTACAAAACCAAGATTTAAATGAACAAAATTAATAAAACTCAATTACAATAACCGAAAATTAGCCACAGTTCTATCAATGCTCTAAAATGCACTTAAAAGTTTAAATTTGTACATGGAATTTTATTTTATGATAGTTGAGGACTATAAGCCTTTAAGTGCAACCTGGAGCTTTGGCAAAATTGTGTTAATTTTTGAAGTAAAACTCCTTTATGCGCGGCTAGGTTGTACATCTGTACAAATGCAACGGAAGTCCGTTACTGTTTATCATTCGCTCTCGATGAGATCAATTCTATACGGGTCGATTGTGATTAGCCGTCGTGTATGTGAATATCTGTCGCTGTATGCGTGCCGGCATCAACTTTTTATGCGTACCAATATCAACAAGGAAATTGGCATAGATATAAATAAACATTTTAAAGTTACATCGTATTACCAATATCGATTTAATAAAAATGCCTGAATAAGAAAAATAATTTACTCTGTTTCTTGAAAATAATAAAACAAATTAAATATTTGGGCCGTGTACTAAACGCAAGTTTATTAATTAGATATTGTTTCTTAGGCAAGACAGTTACTATAGCTGTTCAAAGTATGAGATCATATCGCCAACAAAAAAGTAAAAAATTACAAGAAGTCAATGAATGAATGTTAATTTTAATTACATGAAGTTCTTCAAACTCAATTACATGATGATTTATTTGTTTAGGCGTTGTTTAACATAATCCACTGTGTGAACGCATATTATAGAATTTATTAATCAACAATTACTTCATTTTTCTAATGAAGGTTCATTTCTAAATATTAATTACAATGACAAACTGATCATGTCATATTTGAAGTATGATTTTAATTACATTATTGTTTTTAAATAATATACATATTTTTAATGCTATTTTAAATATATTTATAATTTATCATTATATAAATGTGTATAATGGTTGACATTAATAAATGTGTGCATCACGAGTGTTACCATATTACTAATAAACATTATTCAAAATTTTTATATGATGTATTTAATTTTAATTAAATGCCATCTTGTACAGTAGCACATAAGTTTTACTTCAATCGCGTGTGAACCTTAGGCTTACGATTTTTTGTTTGTTTCGACCTATTTCTATTAAATTTATTCATTTAAACTTTCAATATGTGATAGCATATAACATTTCTAGGACCACAGCAAAAAAATAATGACACAATTGCCTCAAGTTTTCGAGAATTCAAACTCTTTGATGAATTATGAATTTGAGAAAAAAGTGAAGTGTCTTAAAATTGGTAGAATTTTAAAAGCATTCGTTTAAAGAAAACTAAAGTGTGTTGTCAAGTTCCAAATGTAATTTGCAATTCTTTACTCATATGGTCTATTTTCAATTGGAGACACATTTGTGATCCTTATTTTCATGGAAAATGGAGATTACTTCTGCATGATTTAAAGTTGTCTTGAACGCAGGTTTGAATTCATATATGTATATACATATATGTGTACATTGACATGTGTATATATACGTAGGAGTAAATATCTTTGAATATTTTCTATATTCTGAACTTCATACTCAGCGGTGTCATTACTCAAACATGACGCGGAGCGCGCAGTGCGCCTACGACTTTGAGTTCACCATTCTCTCGGCACTCACAGTGAGAATATGTGAGAATTTTTTCCTTTCATTTTATTTATTTATTTTTTCTGTTTGCTGTTAGTTTGAAATATGCAAAATGCGAAATATGGAAGCGAACCGTCTATGGCACGACCTCTTGCGGTTTGGGAATAAACATATAACTGAGTGCCGGAAACAAAGTAGAATTTAACGTCGGTCCCACAGCGCATTAAGAGAATTTATCATTGCATGTCCGACAAAGATAGAAAAAATATTTTGTTATCCGTAAAAGTTCTGGTCAGTTCATGTAGAAAAATGATGATTAATGAGTTCGAAACATTTATTAGATAAAGGTAAAAATAACACAGTACGTAAACAAATATATCAATTAGTGATGAAAATAAAACACGTGTATGTGATGTATTGTTGAAGTTATGAATTCAAAATGCTTTTTTTTGTTAAACCGTGAAGCCTTCTTCAATTACACATAGAAAAAATTGAAAATAATGTGGACTATTGTAAATGACATCCGTAATTGTTCATATTTCATAGAAATGAAGAATGAATTGATATTCAAATTTTTACTCTAAACAAGAGATCAAGCACAACTATAGTTTGTATATTATTTATATACAGATATACTTCATCTATGCAGTTTAATTATTGCTAGTTCATTTATTGCTAAATTGCTTAAGATTGTTATATTATAGCTTTCCACTGTATGAATGAATATTATAAAATTCATTTATCAGCAATTACTTCACTTCTCTAATAAAGGTTCAAGTCCTAAATGCTAATTACAATGACAAACCGATCATGTCGTATTTGAAGTATGACTCTAATTACATTATTAAGTTTTCAAAAAAAAGTCAACTATTGTAATGATATCCATCATTATGCATATTTTATAGTACTACTTCTTTACGCACATGAGCCAACCATGGTAAGAACTTGGATTGTAGAGTCTAATTCAGGATTTGATTCCAACTTGGGGTGGCTTGATATCGAGCAGTCTGATATCAGATTATCAGTTGATATTATAAACCTTAAATGCAATACATTTGGTGGCATACATTATCCAATGAAAAGGGTAGGCAAAAACTATGGAGAAAAGTAGTAAGGCAAAAAAATTTGCTCCCAGCTAATTTTATAATATTGATCATTAATAAAAAGAATATATGGTGCCCCATATACTTATTTCCAATTCAATGAGATAAAATTGTAAAGTAGTGTAAAATCACATAGTGAAAAATGTAATAAAGTTAAGAAATATGCAACAAAAACAACTCATAGAACCTATTTCCAGTTACAATGCAATATATATCATATTCTATTTCCAGTTGCAATCCAATATATATCATAATGAATATTTTGTATAATCTAAATGCTCAAGTTTTTATTCAAGATGTTTCAGAAATTGATTATATATATATAATCATTTCTGTTCCAAAATTATTCAATGATTGACCATTATTTTTCTATAATTGCAGAGCATAAACATACTTTGATATAAAATTGTAAAATTTTGGTAATATTCGTAATGATGAAAATTCAGAATAAATATTATATTGCACTTTAATCAGCTTAATTTTCAGAAATTCTTATTTTTTTCAATCGGTATGCCGAAATAGTATAATAATAACTAAATAGTGTTATTTAGTAGTAGTAACTAATTGTAGTAGATATTAGTAGTTTAACAATATAAATTTGAAAGCTATCATTTTGGATGCGCCAGAATTAGGGTGTGAATACCTTACTCTAATAGTATAATATAAGTACATATATTTTCATTTATATTTTGAAATAATTGAATCAATTACTATCATTTTTTTAGAATAATTATTAGATTTGCAAATACAATTTGTGAAGAATTGAAAGTATTCACATTAACAGTAAGATTCAAAATTCATATAGTTCTGCTTATTCATTTATTTTTTTATTTCGTATCAACAGTAAAGCCGTAAAATCTTCAGAAAGAAACGTTACAATGCTAGTTATTTAAAAAAATTCTTCAATATACAAAAAATTTATTTAAAAATCACTTACCATAGTGATGATAAACACTAGGATCATTCGGGGCCAACTTCATGGCCCTTTTAAACCATTGCTCTGCTTCAGCTGCTCTACTACTCTAAAATTATAAATACAAAAAATATAACTATCAATCTTTATAAATTAGTAATTAAAAATCACAAAAATATAAATGTGTCTTATATCAACTTACATTTTGGGCAAGCATGGTTCCATACGACAGATGGGCCGGCACATGGTCTGGTTGGGCGTCCAAAGCGGCCCTGTGAAAACGTTCAGCTTCTGTCCACTGGTTAAGCCTTGCTAGGGTATCTCCTAGTCTGTGATAAATACCCTGAAATAGAAAAATAAATAAATAAAAATCGATTCAGGTTATATTTGAATTCATCATTAAATTAATTAGTAAATTTTATGTGTAGAGCAGATAGAATTTTTACGTTCACCGAGATGAAAAGCACACTTCAAAGTATTACATAAATCCTTATTCATTGAATGTAAATCAATCAGATATATTTTCGAGGGCTTTCATTACTCAATTCTATTTTCAGCAATCAGACAGCTCTATTTGACTTCGTCCTCGAATTCCGAAGTGCATTTTAGTGACATCAAGTGACGTATGCTTTGTGCGTTACATGCACACAGGTTAAATTTCCACGTATCCGTGCGCGATTGTTTGCCTTTCGGAAAGTACTGTATTAATAGACGTGGATACAGTAACCCAGAGGTAGAAATTTTTAGTTAAATATTATATTTTGAAGAAAGATCGTGGTTTGTAATTTTGATTTAAATAAGTGCATCAAATTTCTTTTCCAGTCTAAAATTTTGAGGCAGATGCTCCTTGGTTCGTCACAAATAAGATTATGCATGACGATCTTAATATAGAATATATAGACAAAGCAATAAAAGTCTTTAATATTGTCTAAAACTGGAAGACTATACGAATTCTTAAGTCACTCAGCTTTTTGAGATACCAGTATTTTATTATTAAAGTCAGTTAATAGTAAGGTCATCTAAAATGAACTATTATAGTATTAATCTGCCTAAATTGAGTCAAAACATACCAATGTAAAACGAAACTAAATAGTTTTGTATTATTTAAAAATTCATTCTAAATTTTAATTGAATTTTCATGAAAGGTTATAAAATGTAGTTATTTTTGTTATTTATTACATTAAGTTTGATAATTACTTATATCATAAATACAATTTACATTATCTGTCCTAGTTAGTTAACTATTGTCGGCTATTACTTATAAATAAGCAACATTGGGTATGAATAATATTTATATTTATGGATAGAGCGGAGTTCAAAAGTGCGCGGGCAAGAAGGTCCGCACACATTATATCAAAAACAAGTAAAGTAGCACATTCTTAACGTTACTGTTTTAAAGTAGAAGATAAAAGATGTGTAATCAGTGATTACCATAGATTTGTGACATCGATATTAGAGGATAAATTGCCATATTTCAATATTTATTACAGAAGTATTTTTTTCGTTCATGGCATCTGAATTCAATTTTTTCAAGTGCATATACGCAATCTAATTTTTATATAAGATGTCTTGTTATTTTTAATTTAGATTCAACAGTTTTATTTTTATAACCTCTTGACAACCTTACATACGGTTGGGATAAAGATGAACAATTAAATATTTACACTGGCATAATTAAACAATAAGAAAACAGTGAGCTAAAAAGTTATTTAATGTAAAATAAGCAATTTTACAAGAGACAAGTTATTGTTACCGAAATTATGTTGATGTATATTTTTGACGATATATCAGATCAAGGTTACGTACAGTGTGATTTTTATAAAAAATGTGATAATAAAATTCGTATGTGAGATATCATTTGTAATATCCTTTTAAAATTAAAAATAAGAAATTTGACATTTTTGCCTTCGGGCAGTTTTGTAAACGACAAATTTTGATAATTAGGTAAAATATTCTTTCTATAATTATGAATCAACTAGAAATTTGACCTAATAACGTTCGATAGTTCTTTGTTTTATACGTGCTAAGTGTTGTGATGTAGTTCATTTGCTTTAGACAGTATAATTGCTGAAAGTCATATTGAACATTTGAGTCCTGCTCTATTTTATCCAACGTTATTTGAAATGAATGGTATATTTCATTATATAAGGTAAAATATGGCACAATATACAAATGATTCAGTAAAAAGTACAATTGCTTTTTTTTCAATTTTAAGTTGTTCAAACCTTTATACAATCTTAATAAAGTAAAAACATTAATGAATAAATACAAGCAAATTTGACAATTTAAAAATAAAAAAATTAGGGTCGATTATCTGAATAAAATCAGTTATGTTATGTTTTGGGCCTCTTTTGATTAATTACAAAAATTGGTATGTTGATAGTCATCAACTGTCAAAAAACTATATTTTTCAAAACAGATATTTACTCAATCCTACTTACTTCTAAATCGTAACCCCCAGTTGGCACAAATGTCCAACAACAATGTTACCATAAGTACAGCATTTTATTGTTACATATAATAACACCTGTGTGAAGTCGAATTATGTTCTGTTCTACGGTTGTTTTAGTATGAAGTTAGGATTTAGAAGTAAATATTGTGTAAGACGCCCGATCGAGCAGCAAAGACGTAGCTTTTTGTGACTACCATCTCATTCGTATATATTGAACAATATAGATCGTTAACATAACATAAGCATTTTAACCGGATCATTGATCATTGATCAATTGATCATTTTTCTATTATGTATCCCATTTAGACTCATTCGTTTTTTGGCCCGTAGGGTAAGTTATAGTAATCGTAAAAAATTCGAAATTGAAAATTTTTATATATTCTTACGTTTCAAAGGTTTATAAATATTTTGGCATACATTAGAAAAAGTTGATAAATGTGTGTGTGTGTGTGTGCGGATACAAATTTTCGCTGACGATTTCGGGAACACTGTTCAACCGATTTCAATTATTCAAAAAATATTCGATTCGTATTGATAATGAGACGTGCTGATTAGTTTTTCGTGAAGGCAGGTTCCGAAGATGCCAAAAACGTAACTCTGATTTTAAGAGAACGGAGCGTCCGATTTTAATAATACAAAATATTACTTGTATTGACAAGATGAAGAACTGATTAAATTTTTGGGAAGGCAGGTCCAGCGGTTATAGACTCTCAATAAAAATGTGTTAAAAAATGTTATTTGGCATATGTACATCAAATTATCGGATATTTTATAGGGATTTTAATAATGCGTGCATATTTTGTGTATTTTTTTTGGGTTTCGAACCGAGATTACTGTACGGAAAGTTCCAGCAATTTGACTTAAGTCACAATGCCATGCACCCCACTAGTAGAAATTTATTTCCAAAAGGCTGCCCAGCTCTCGTTTTCCCTCGAAGTATCACCACGAACCGCTGGCAAGTACGACCGCCGTAGCCGGCAGTAGCGGCTACAAGAGCACTAGAAATGGTCATGGCTGACGGGCCGAATAATTGAATTGTCTGTTGAGCCAACGCGTGCTCGTATATTGCAATGACGTGTATGTACTTTACCGGCGAACGATTTTGCCAAGATAAAAGTCGACAGAACAGATACGGGGAAACGACTGAAAATTATTTATGTTGCTGATTGAGAGGGAAGCTAATTAATTAATTCCAGCGCCGGTCTGAATTATAACAGTGGTCACCAGGAGGCTAAAATTCAAATAATAGTTGATAGTACATGATATAGACAAGCTCTCTCATGTAAATTTTGTAAAATAAACAGATATTGCATTTAAGTTATAGCCAGTGGTGTATAGCATTGTGCCTTAAGGCAAATTCTACTTTTCGTACTAAAAATTATTTTTGTTAGAAAAGTTTCAAAATTATTTTTGAAATCTTTTTTCTAAATTTAAATCGACTGAACCGTGTTTTCAAAATCATTGACAAAAATTTGTATCTGAGCAATCACACACACACATCCGTTTTTCCTACGGAATTTCAAAATGTTCAAAAAACATCTAAAGCGTAAAAATATATAAAAGTTTTCATTATCGTTCTTTTACGATTACTATAACTTACCCTATGGGAAGATAATTGTGGTAACTAATTTATAATTTGGCAGTTTGAAATAATATTAGATATTTTGGAAAGCATTTGGCTATTCGAATTGTGCGCAAAGTTCTGTATTGTCTCAATCGAGATAAAATGTTTTATAGAGTAAAATCCCGCTATACAAACAATAGTTGTATTGTTTTTAACGGAAAAACTAAAAAAATTATAAAAATTTTGAAATTTAACACAATATTATCAGAAAAAGTTTAGCTCGAGCCATGGAAATTTTATTGGATAATTCAGTAAAAAGGAATCAAAAAAACTTAATGAATTTTATCATAAAAATGTTTTTGAGAATCCTGGAAAATCACGTTTTTCTCCACAAGATGTGTCAGTTTATATGCATACCGAGAAATTTTCTAGTTTTCTTTGACTGCAAATATATCGTATTTAAGTACAAATTTCAAATAAACTGATATTGTTTGAACAGCCAACTATCAAGCTAAGTTTATTTTATTATTTATATTTGATATTTTAGTCTCTGGCATATCACTAAATAATATTTTTTTACTTATGATGACGTATTATATAACATCGTTTAAGCTCAGATATCAAGCAAATTGACATTTATTTTGATAGTTCTTATTTTATATGTCAAACAATATTTATTTTCCCATTTTTTCACTTTTTTTCAGTTCAAAACCACATATTGTATGTGCATTTACACAATTGAAAATTATTTATCAAATAATAGGCGTTTATTGACAATACACGTACAGTAGATTTATATATTTAAGAAAATATATATATATATATATATATATATATATATTGTAGAGTGTTAATTTGCAGCCAATCGTCGAAATAAAAAAGAAATATATAAACTATTTATTTATACGTTTCGACACTGTTGTGTGTCATCATTCAGCAATTTTTAATAATTTAAATTTTTTTATTGTTTTTCCTGGTGTGATACTGTAAAAATATCAAAAAATTGCTGAATGATGACACATAACAGTGTCGAAACTTATAAATAAATAGTTTATATTTATCGTTTCTTTTACTTCAACGATTGGCTGCAAATTAACACTCAAAATTATGTCTCAACGTCGAACAAAAAAAAAATCAAAATCTTTAAGGTATATATTTATATATTTGTATTTTTTGGAAATTTTTTGCTTCCAGAGACTCAAATGCTTATAAAATGATAAAAAATATCTTTAAAAGTTTTAGCTTTTAATATTAACTTTAGTATAGTCAGCACTCCAACCAAATATGGATAAAATGGCTTGGAAATAGAAATAACATGAATAAAATTCTATTTGTTTTTTGGAATTTTATAACATAGCGACAAGTAAATTAAAATTTTCAGAAGAACATTGTATTTGTTTATTTTGATGAAAAATAACAAATTTTGAAAAAAAAACTGATGTATTTTATAAAATAAGTATTAACTTAGGAAGAAGAATCTTTAGCGGACTATCTTAAAGTTAATATTAGAAGCTAAAATTTTCAGATAATGTTTTTTATACATTATATTTATATATATATTTATATATATATATATATATATATTTGTATACATATATTTCTAAGGGTAATTTTTTAAAAGTTTGAAATAATTAACATTTTCATGGAGTGTTTACAACGCTGTAATTCCAGCGCTAAATTATGAAATAGCCTCGGCGTGTGCTAATAACTCTTTACCCTGAAACTTTTTAATTCCGTTTTAAGACTAAAGTTTATTAAGAATGTATACATTATATGTGCGTCTCGAACGCAAATGGTCGTTTTCTTTTTACGAATGACAATACCGTGGCGTTTTGTTCCCTCAAGGGCCAAACAGCGAAGCAAAACTTTTAATTCCATTCCGATGTTCCCGTTGCCTTTTGCTTGTCTTTTGTACTCTGGAACACTTTAAAAACTTTTCGCCCCGTTTGCGGTCCGTAGAGTTTGTTTTGTGATGCAAAAAAGGACCGGGTCCTTCCTTCTCTCTCCTTTATCCTTGTTGGATGCATAATGAATTTATAATACTTTAGATTGCCGTCGAGAAAGTGCCGGTTGACTACTCAATTTAAGTTTTGTCGTTGACGTTTATTCACAGTTTAACTGAGTTAATTCACCGAATACATTTGATTCCAGCTAGACGAGGATCATCCTTCGGCTTTTTCCTTCGTGGCTTTGTCCTTATTGAATTTGCCTTATTTGAAACTACCTCTGCTGTTGAGCGGAATAATTTATATATTGAAATTTGTTTTGTCGAAATTGAAGAAATTGATAGAATAATAAATTATTTGACGAAACTTTAATATAAAATAAAGTTAGTTAATGAGTGAAATTAATAACGACACGACGACCCATTAAATTTAAAAAAAAATGGAGTTGAAATTTAAATTGAACATGACTAATAGAAGGTCTTTGATAAATACATCAATAAGGAATAACAAATAATTTAAGATTAAGTTCGTGTTTTTTGATTTATGGAATTATTAATGTAAACACAATTTTGGTAAATACATTAGAATTTTGGGTTTCGTTTGAGGTACATATATAATAAAGACTACCAAAAGCATAACTAGTTGAAAATAGCAGTTGTATTTAATGAAAGGTTGCATAAACTCCCAGACACGAATAAATAATTCACTTAATCATTTAGAAGTGAGATATAGCTATTTAGATACAATTTTCAACTAATATTTTTGAAATTAGAGTTTTGATGATAAATTGGCAACAGTTTTAAAATTTTCAAGATGAGTTCAGAATTTTTTTGCTAATATATGAATTATTGCCAATTCTAATGAATAGTATCGACCTATAATTTCGCAAAAATAACACACTCGAAGTTTTTCAAAGTATCATCGCATTTTTGAAACCAGTTTTAGCAAATAAAATAAAAACGTACATAAGAAAGACGACTGGTCTCTATACCTATATCCTGAATTCATCATTTTCATCTTAATTTCTTTCATAAATTAACTACAAAGTATATTGTTACCTAAATTATCACGGTTAAGATAGCTTTAAAGGAATCGAAATCTAAATTACCATAAAAATTGATATCTATCAAATATCAATATATCAATATTGATAACTATCAATAAAAACGAGTTTAAAAAAAGTATGCCAATTTCATCAAAAATTTTTAAAGCAAACAATCCAGATTATTTGCCAAACATAAACTAAAGTCAAAATTGAAGACCAAACTGCAAAAAAAACGAAAAAGTAAAAAATTAACAGAATTTCTAATCTAAACATTTTCCCAAGGAGATTAAAATCTTAGAATTTCTGTGTCCTGGCTTTTTACTTATTAAATCACCATTGTAACGGATTTTTGCAACATGTTTTTCAAATCAGTAAATTTATTATAGCATCCATCAGTAATTTGTAAAAATATTTACTTCTCATTTGCTCTAGGTAATGTGCAAACATATTTGCAGTTATCTCTAAATATGTTTGTAAATAACTGCCGGCTTCTTTAAAAAGATACTCGACAGAGATGAAAAATGCGTGGCAGAATTTAGTTTCATATAGATCAATTATCATGTAGAAACAATTTTAAATAGAAAATTTCAGTTTGACCATTTTGACCTTACATCAGTTTCATATAGATCAATTATCATGTAGAAACAATTTTAAATAGAAAATTTCAGTTTGACCATTTTGACCTTACATTCCTATTCAACTGTAAAAATACATTGAAAAACATATATCGCAAAACTTGTTTTTTGTGGAACTGTATTATTATTAATGCAAATAGCATTTATAACTAAAAGGTTAACGTCAAAAACATTAGTTAGGGTAACACCAAAATATATATCGACTTCGCTAAAATCTATTAATTTAACAAAATTTAAAAAACTAATATTTTCTACCTCAAATGCGTGTATCTACTACAATTTATTTTTTCTCTAGTAAGTTCCACATGTATGTGGACGATGTTATTGGAAATCAACGATGCCTGAATCTTGTTTACGTTCAGATAAGTTTTCTCATTTGTACAGAACGCGCGTTCTCTCTGATGCGAAAATACAATCCAATAATTCGCTAAATGCATTCGGCGATAGCAAATCAGCTGGAAGGAATGTCTTTGATCTGAATAGATTCATATACTCATTTATATTATATATTAAAGTTCCTATGATCGTAAAGCAGCAAAAGCAATCATTGAGCATATTGTATGGTCAGTTGAAATATTAAAGGACTGCTATCATAATCATGTATGAAGAAATATGTATTAAATATAATATTCAATTATTTTATGTCATTGTGGCTTTAGGAAAATTTATGAGAACACAATTATTATTTTATGCAAAAATATCAGTACCAGTATAATAATATTAAACTATTTAAAAAGGACTTGTTCTTAAATATATTTAAGAACACGTAAATTTGAATTGTATGCAAGTGTTCATACACGATGTGTTATCTAATTTCAATCAATTTTTGTTTTGGCTATTGCTACAAAGTCTAAATAGTCGTAGACTGATATACAATATTTAAATTTTTATGTAAATTCTACATCTTGATGTTACTTTTATAGGAATTTTTATTATTATGTGATATAAATAAAAAACCCATGACTTAGCAACAAGGATATATGTACATTATGAATATATTATTTTATGTGCATACTTCTAACAATTATTTTTTTAATTGATTATTCTACAAACTTTCTTAAAAACCAATAATGCAAATGCCAATTCTTTTTAGACTATTTAATTTTTTTTATGAATCCATTAATGCACGGTTTTATAGAAAATATGTGTTCCACCTAATGTATATATTATGCTTAAAAAATATATGGATGATTTGAGAATGACTCTCGTGTGGGTTTTAAAGTTGCAGCTTAAATTAATCTGATAAAGTATGAATTTCATACCAATGATATTTTTTGAGTTGTAGGCATATGTAACACATTGTTAAAATAGTCGAATTTTGATCTTAAATTTTTATTCGAGAAAAGTGCTTTTTCTCGAATAGGTAGAACGGGGCTTGAAGGTCCGCGATTAAACTGGTAAAATATTCTTCTGATTCTGGCATTTTTCATTAAATCAAGATTTGTACTACGATGTAACTTTAAAATGTTTATTTATCTATGCCGATTTCCTTGTTGATATCGGTACACATACAACGTTGATGCCGATACGTATACAACAACAATACTCTATTCACATACAAGACTACTAATCGCAATCGACCCGCATAGAAATGATATCATCGCGAACGAATGACGAATCATTGGCACTCGACTCGGCCGTAACGCACTTCCGTTGCATTTGTACGGTTTTACAACCTAGTTGCGTCGAAAGAAGTTTTACTTCAAAAACATATTTACAAGAGATAAATTACTGATTATTTGACCTCTGCTGATAATTATTTTTTTTTTGAAGTACAAGATCAAGGATATATACATCTATATGCAAAATGTTCCCATAGGATTTATATTTCTCATGAGTTATTATAGGTACATATAAAGCTAATATTTCGTAAAATCTACTTTAAATAAAAATGGCGTTTTCGGCATGAAGGAACAGATGACAAATTTTAAAAAATAGCAACACATTCAATATATTTAATAATGATTCATATATTACATTATGCCTCGTAAACAATATACAAATGCAAAAGGTTAACCCCACAATTCATTAATTTTTTACGAGCATCTACCAAAATCACTCCGCAAGAAGAGAGATAATTCAGGAAATAACCACAAACTAATATCAATTATTTATCCATTGCCAATTACCCGCAAGCGTCAGAGGGATAACATTTTCAGAAAATCACGACCCCAGCCCGTTCGTCGGAAAAGCGTCGCCATTTTGTTTCCATTACATTTAGGATGAGGCCGGATGAAGGAAAGAAATGAATCCTTAGTGCCTTCTTCTCATCGCCGGCTGCGGCCGTAATAATATGGGCAATGGAAAACCTCGGGAAATTGGCGCAAGAATAAATGCCCTCATTGCGTTACTTACGGAGGCATAGTGTAGTTATATTAGCGAAATGATTGGAGAGCTGGGATAATATATTTAATGAAAAAATAAAAAGGTTATTACTATTCTTTTAAGTAAAGCCATATCAAATTTCAGATACTAATTAATGTCGCCTCTGCTACTTTGTTAGCCATAAAGATAAGAGATGCAAATGATCAATTCGATTTTTGGGAAATAGAACATAACTTGGTTGAAACTGCTACTTGCATAATCGCCACAAGATCAATTAAAATTTTGAAGATAGCTATTATTAATTATGATTATTAAAGTTGTAAACTAAAAATCTCCTTTTTTGAAAAAATTAAGTAAAAAAATATTTATTATAAAAAAATACATTTATTTATTCACCTATTTAATTATTATGAAATTGAAAGAATAAACTTTACATTGATGCTTAAGCATTTTTCAATTCAAACACTCAACAAGCATAAAAACTATGTTTTTTTTTCAATTTTATAATAATTTGCATAATCTAGAAATAGTGCAGTAAACGGAGAGGAAAAAAGGGTATAACCTCTGACATTTTTTTCTTATAATTAGTTCTTTTATCGATTTCCGAAGTTATTTTGAAAAAATGTAATTACACAATTGAGAAGGGGTGTCATCCCCCCGGGGAATGATGGCGCAAACCGAATTGTTTTCACTTTTGAACTTGAGGGTAAGATGAACCTAATTCCAAAATTTCATGAAATTCAAGCACAGTAAAAAAATTCAGACCTAAAACGCTCCGTTTACTGCACTAAAATGTATAATAAGCTATAGCACACAGGTCTACTTTCACTTTGAGCAATTGTATTATGAAAACTAAACCATTTTTATTACAACAAATAATACATATCAAACGAAGTAAAATTCCCAGATAATTCATTATTGTAGAAGTATGTTTTTTTGTTTTTGTTTTAAATTTGTCAGATTTCACTTTTTAACCCATTGGCGGAGGAAATGGGACGACCAGGAATAACAGGTAAAATGACTTACTTTTATTTTTAAAAGAATTGTACATAGCTAAATTATTTAGTCAATGGAAAATATAAAATTTATGAGAGTAATAAAAATTTCATAACCTTGATCTGGTATTTCGTAGGAAATATTCAACAGCAGTGTTAAAATAACTATTTATATAATTTATCTCTTGTAAAATTGCTCTTTTTAACTTAATTTACTTTGCCACCTTTGCTAGGGTATAGGTTCAGTTCAACCTTTTTATTCCACACACATGAAAGCTTTTATGGAGGTTATATAATGCGCGTAAGGTTCACACGCGATTGAAGTAAAACTTATTTGCTTCTGTATAAGGTAGCATTTAAGTAAAAATAAATATATCAAATAACAATTTTGAATAATGTTTATTAGTAATATGGTAACACTCATGATGCACACATTTAATAGTGTCAACCACCATACACATTTGTATAAAAATAAATTATATATTTATAATAGCATTAAAAATATGTGTAATATTTAAAAATAATAATGTTATTAAAGTCATAATTCAAATATGACATGATCGGTTTGTCATTGTAATTAGCACTTAAAAATGAACCTTCATTAGAGGAATGAAGTAATTGCTGATTAATAAATTCTATAATATTCGTTCACACAGTGGATTATGTTAAACAACGCCTAAACAAATATTGTTTTCGCAACTTCACTCATCATGTAATTGTGTTTGAAGAACTTCGTGTAGTTAAAATTAACATACATTCATTAACTGCTTGTATTTTTTCACTTTTTCATCGGCGATACAATCTCATTCTTTAAACAGCTGTAATATCTATCTTGGCTAAAAATATTTTTCATTTTAATTACGTTTAGTTCAGAAAACAAAAGTTTAATTTGTTTTATTATTTTCAAGGAACAGGGTAAAATATTCTTTTGATTCAGGCATTTTTCATTGAATCAAGATTTGTACTACGATGTAACATTAAAAGGTTTATTTAGCTATGCCGATTTTCTTGTTGATATCGGTACGCATACAAAGTTGATGCTCTATTTACATACACGACATCTAACCACAATTGACCCGTATATAAATGATTTCATCGAGAGCCGTAACGCACTTCCGTTGAAGTAAACTAAAGAAGTTTGACTTCAAAAAGCTGTTTAATCTTGAAAATAACAAAACATTTTATAAAACAATTATGCTGGTTATACATATTTTTGCTCTATTTTCAAATATTCTAGTTACAAAATTCCTAACTTTACTTGTCTTGAAGATATTGGTGGTGGACCTCTTTACATCAGAAATTGTATATAACAGAATTATAGTACGTTTAATAAATTATCAACGTGTTGAATCAATATAAAACTTTTAAAATATCAATAAAAATTCCATTCGTAAACATGCATATTTTTAACATCGACTCTCGAACCAAAAGAGGCAAAGACTACGAATTGAAATTATATGTGAGAGCACACGAGAGGTAATGAGGAACCGTTTAGGGTATAAGAGCATAGGTACCCACTTTGCTGAGTGAAAGTCGCCTAATATAAGGAAATCAATGATTCGCATGATAAAACGAAATTTGGAAGCAGTGAATGGAGTCAAGCGTTGATTTTTAAATTATTTCGCTTGAATAATAAGTAGCAGCTCATGGAAACGACCATCTAGGAAATTGAGTAGCTTTTATATAGTACACATTTGTATATTATTATTTTATATTATCACGGTATTTAATTATCAGTGAGTATTGCATTAGTGAATTAGAAACAAGCATAGTTTTTTTACTCGCACAGTTGTACATTTTATAAGGTAGTGTTTTAAACTAAATAATGCATATTAGATTATTAACTTCCCGTAGAGTACGTAATGTAACAATAGTAATGGCGAAAAAATCGAAAATGAAATTTGTTGCTTATCTTTACATTCCTAAGGCTTCTGAACATTTTGACTTATATTAGAAAAATTTTTGTCATAAACATTTTAGAAAAAAAATTATTTTGAAAAAATAGATTTTTGAGAAACTATAAATTTTTGAAAATAATTTATTTTTTTGGAAAAAAAACTTTTTGAAAAAAAACGTTTTCTTTAATTTGAAATATTTTGGAAGTTCTGAACTTTTTTTCAAAGCAATCGTACAGGTTTATCTGCATTTAGAGACTAAATAATGAAGCTCGTAAGCGCCGCGTCGCCGTCTAACGGATAAATATTGGTACGGAACCCATAGGAATGTAAACAAAATTTATACTTATTGTTAAAAAGTCTATAAAATATCTGATAATTTTATGTGCATATGTCAAATGATCATTTTTGACCACCAAATGCCTTTTTTTTACTTTTTTTTTACTAGATTTCCGAAACCGCAAGACCCGCCTTCATTAAAATTTGATCAGTTTTTCATCTTGTAAATACAAGTAAAATGTTTTTTGAATTATTGAAATCAGACACTCCGTTTCCTTAAAAGCTGATTTACCGTTTCCGGCACTTTTTGCCCCGTATCTTCGTAACGGCTATACCTGCCTATGCCAAAAACTAATCAGAACGTCTCCTCATCAACAGCAATCGAATGTTTTTTGAATAATCAAATTCGGTTGGACCATGTTTCCGAAATCGTCGACGAAAATGTGTATGCGCGCATACACATACACATACATCTATTTTTTCTAAGGTATGACAAAATGTTCAGAAACCTCTGAAACGTAATTTTTGATGTTTTTGCGATTACTATAACTTGCCCTACGGGAAGTTAAAAATTATATATTAATTTATTTAAACTAGGTTATATTTTACACTAGATATCAATACCTACTGGATGAATAATATAATTTTTAATCGCTGAAAATAATATTAAATTTACAAAGGTATTTTTGCAATTAATATATTTGAAGATTTAAAATGATATTCAGAAGCTATTTATTGAAACTTACGTGACATCACAGTAAAATGTAATTTGACTATTATAAGACTAAATGTAAATAACTCTTTAGTCATGTAATTAATACCATATAATTTATTGTTGCTGGCATTATTATCGATTCTAATTTTTCATATATCTCTTAATGACGACACTTAACACAAAAATAATGATTAATACAAAATAGATCCATATTGAGTTCATTCACTCGAAATGACATGCTAATATAAGTAACTTTTTGCCTAGAAAGCTTTACGATCTCTTTTAAAAAATCTCTGATGTCATTCCCACTTTGTCTCTGACAAATTCTCGAATCCGTTTCGTGTATCATAAGCAAAATGTTGTGACTTTATTTGAGGAAAGTCTATGATATCTCAAGTTCGTTCGCATGCTGACACTTTCTCAGACCGCTTCGAGCGGGGCGGAATTGTTAAGTTAAAAGCTCTGAGCGGCTTTTTTTGTTTTACTCCAGAGCGAGGGGTTGAAACTTTTGACGGATGTACTTGTTTAGAAATTTCACGGAAAGTGGCAAGTTGTTTGTATTCTACTGTTTTGTTTTCTGAGAGTGTGTTTTGATATATGTCAAGTGCAAGGAGTTGACGATCTTTTTTTGTATTCGGTTCGTTATTAAAATCACAGAGGACGGGTGCGTTGGCGTTGTAGCAAAATTGTTCACTGATATTTGGTAAACTTTAATGAGATTGTGTAATGAGAGCAGAAATTTTTAAGAAATGCGGCTGACACGAGTTAGATGATTTTTTGAAATAATATTTTCAATAAGGCTGCTTTTCTAATATAAATAATTCAAAATGCCTTCAAAACTTGTATACATAATATTCATAAATAGCAATACCCAATTATTAGAGTATGTATTAAAATATTTTATGAAATAGATATTATCTATCATAGTTGTTTATTTCCTTCCCGAAGGAGAAGTTTATGTTTTCATAAAAAAATCCGATTTGCTAATTTTATGTTGTCGACGTTTCAAGCCATTCTGAATTGAATGAGAGCAAATTTGGAAAAAGTATGAGTGTGTGTGTGTGTGTATGACGGTAGATACCATAGTCTTACAGATCATACTAAAATATTACGGTCCTACGACAAGTCGCTTGCGACAAAAATTCATCAAAATTTGAGAAAATGAGTAGTTTTTTTGACCTTTGTTAAAATTAAAATTAGAAGATTTACTTAGTATAAGGATAGAGAGTTTGTTTGTTGTTAAAGATGTGTGATGAATCTACTCGAAATACTTTTAATCTCTCATAAATTAAATTATATTTTATTAAGTCGATTATTTACACATATCGGAAAGTTCATGAGCTTGCCGCAAGGAAAAATACCAATACCAACTAATTTTAATGTTGATTATCACCATTAATAGCATATGATAAATTAAAAATGTCTGTAATCAATTATGATAAGCAATGATTTTATTTAATTATATTAAATATCTGCATTTCATTTAATATTTTTATGACCAAAAAGTTAATTATTAAAAGTTATATATAAAACGCATGCTTTGAAAATTTTATCATTTATATTAGCGTTGATATTCTCAACAAATTTCTAAGTAATATATATATTTTTCTGTTTTTTAAAGACATGTTTTTGATACATTAGGTTGTAGTGGGTTGAATTTGCATTAGTGGTTTTTCTAGAAAAATTTCAAATGATGTAAAGCTGATATTATGTTAATGTGTGTTATCTATTTTTACAATAAATTCTGGGTCAAGATCAATAAAAAAATACGTGTTTTTTACTATTTTTCAAAAATTTGTCATGTCTGGCCCCATAGGCGCGATAAAATCGGACAGCCTGAGGACAAACAGATCCAATGTTTAATTTTTAATTTTAAAGGGATTTTACTGGTTGATATCTATAATACTCAGCCAATTCATAATATAAATTTCATGAGCACATTTTTTTACAAAGATAACATTAACCTTGATCTAATTTTACTTATTTTTAAGGTATTATATAGGTATATATATATATATATATATATATATATATATATATATGGGCACTAATAGGAAAATATGATTGATTTATAGGACTACGTCGCTTACGAAAAATGTACATATACTAATGCATATTCCGAACATGCAATGTACATAAATAATGATGTACCGAATTTTCTTTTCACAACCGCATTTCCAATATCCTCATCATACACAAGTACAAATGCCGTAAAATATTTCAACAAAATCTGAACGTCGTGAAAATGGACAGTGGTCATTGTCGAAGTGTGACATATGTATCCTGGTGATCGAACACAAGCGGTCACTTTCCGATAAATGTCCATCTATCATCCCCTTTGCGGACCCAGGAGTATTTTCCATTTTCCCGCTTAAGGAAAATAAAACTGTACGGCCGGAAAATGGAAGCCTAAATGGGTATAGATTCATAGGATTCTTCATACGTTTAAGGTATGGAAATTTTAATCTATAAGGTTAATATAATATATGATAAAGCAGGACTTTGATGATCTACGGGTAAAAAGGTCCACTACCTTTTCAAATTTTCAAAAACAAGTAAAGTTAAGAATTTTATAACAACGATATTAGAAAGTAGAGGGAAATAAATGTATAAATTGCCAAGAAATTGATTTTTACGTCGTAGCTATTGAGAGATAAACGACCGTGTTTGAAAATCCATAAATAATTATTTTCTATTTTTGTTGGTGTTTTCTGTTAAGAGTTTTGTTAGATTTTTGTTAGAGTTTCTTTGCTTTGTTTACGAAAACCCAAAATAATTTTTAAGTATTTCATAATATGTATTGTCAATTTCAAGTTACTTTTAACAGTTTTTTATATAACCTCTATGAAAACTTAGAAGGGGTTAGGGTAAATAGGATCAACTGAACCTTTACTCTAGCAAATGTTTAAATTAAAAAAAAACAATTTTATAAGAGACAACTTAATTAAATAGTTATTCCAACTCTGCTGTTGAATATTTCTAACGAAATTCCAAATGAAGGTTATATGCAGTGTTATCTCCGTAAGAAATGTACCAATGAGCTTTATATTTTGCATAGGATGAATAATGTAGCTATTATTTCGTAAAATCCCTTTGAAATCCAAAGTAAGACTGTCTCTTCCATGGGGTAAAAAGGATCAGATGACAAATGTTTGGAAAACAGCAAAAAAAAATCATTTTTTTCATTGATAAGCTTAAATTTAACTTTACATAACAAAGTCAGATAGTTGTGTGCATGCTGTTTGATATGTGCTATTTGGTGTGACGTAATTAATTTTGTTTTTAAAATATAATTGTTCAAAATCAAATTGGACCTTTATCCCCAGCCCTTCACTAATTTAGATTTTTGCAATTACACTGTTGTTTTTGTATTTTCAGAACTTTATATTCAGTTGTTTTTATATTTTTAAAACTTTCAAAACATTTTATACTTAGAAATTTATATAAATGCACTTTAACAAATTTATCTACATTTTAAAAATTACTTTCAAAGTCTCGTACAAATATCACCCTCGAACCGGTAATAGAGTGATTTGTTGCATTCAATTTCTATTTATAAGTATGTATTTTATTATATAATACAATGTTTGACAGAGTTTTTTACTCTCAGGATTTTTCCCCCTTTTTACCTACATTTTATCATAAATTAGATGTACAGTTACTATTGATTTTAAAAACAATGTATTAATAAGACATTTCAATCTTAGAAATTTACATAGAAGTACCATAACAAAATAGTTATTTTTTAAAAAAAGTCTCACACAAATATAACTCTCGAGCTCGTAATAAAGGGATTTCCTACATTATTCGTTCAATTTCAGTTTTAATTCAAAAATATGTATTTCATTATATTTCTTATGTAGTTTAGACTTTCATTAGTATCGTGTTACTTAGAGTTTTTTTTTTGCGCTCAGGTATTTACACTCTATCATCAGTTATAATTTCTTTCATATACAATGGTATATATTGGACATGTGGACAGTATTTCTTAAAAAAAAATCATACAACAATATTTAGCAAAATGAACAAATTTCCAGTTCCAGTCTAATGATATATGTCATAAAAATGATTTTTTATGAAGAATACTTCGATTCACGATATTTTTTAAAACTAATGGTACTTATTTAGCCCAGTTCCACCGTAATAATATTTAGCTGCGGACCTTGTCAACATTTACCATCCACCCTAAAAGCAATGAACATGAAATACTGACTGTTAAGAAATGGTTCTGCGACAATTCTTACGAAAGGGAGGACAGCCTAGCAAATATAATGCGATCATTGTAATTTAAAGACCACACTTAATGGGTCCCTGTCTCCCTGTGTTCTAAGCCGATGGTACATATCTCTGTATTTAGCTTTGGACGAAGAAAAATGTAGAGAGAACATTACGCAGAGGGTAGTCCAAACTCCATATCTCGACAAAAGAAACAGTTGTATAAAACAATTTTTTTCTGGTAAATTCTGGAGTATTTAGACATTGCATCTAAATTCATTCTAATAGTTTGAAATATGTATAACTCAATTTATAGACCTGACTCCAAATCAGAATATATAAAATAAGTTATAATTATTAGATATATAAAATAAATTTTGAGAGCAAGTAAATAACAAGTAATATGTAGGGGTGACTGGGTCCGGTTGTGACACTATTTTGATCAGCTGATAATTTTAGTAGTTTACCAGTTAGCTGTGCTATTACTTTAATCAAATGGTAATGTTAATATTTTTCTACGTGGAAATAACATACGCTACACATAAGAGTTGGTATCACAACCGGCCACACCCTTAGGATGGTTGTGAAATGCATAAAAATAGGTTAACCAAAACATTTTGAAACGACCATTACTGTCAAAATTATGTACCACCACAAAACATAACTATTTAAACCAAGTTTATGAATAAACTAGTGGTGCATGGCATCGTGTCTTAAAGCAAATTGCTGGAACCATCGGTACCAGAATTAAATATTCGAAGAAAAAAAATCAGTTATATATTAATATTGATTTTTGTTAATATTTTTAAACTGAATTATAAATTTAAAATTCATATTTGATGTATAAAACTTTGTATATTTTTAAAAATTTTGAATTTAGCTTGAACCGTGCAAGTAAGCCCTACAAAATTGTCACAAAATTATTACTCATTTTTAAAATCTCTATAAAATATTTGTATACGTATGTATAATGTTCATTTTTCATTTTATTTTACTTTTTCCCTGTATCTTCGGAACCGCTAGACCTGCCTTACCAAAAATGTAATCAATTCTTCATTTTGTTAATACAAGTAAAATGTTTTTTTAATCAAACAAATCGGGCATTTTGTTCTCCAAAAAACTAAATCACCGTTTTGGAACTTTTTGTCCCGTATTTTCGCAACGGCTGAATAAATATAACATAACAATTTAAACAAAGTTTATGAATAAATTGTAATAATATATTACAAATCATAATTTTATAAACCAAGTTAATAAGAAATCTTTGTAATTTTTTTTTTGTATTTAATTTTACTTTTCGTTTCTCTTCAGTATTTTGTCTTAGTTAGGTTAGATTTTGATATATATGTTGAAACTTTATCCAAAGAGGACAAGACCCACAACCACGTGTCACACATACAACGCACACCTTTGAAAATATATCATCAACTACAAATTATCTACCCGAAAACTAATTGCTAGTAATCAACTAAGTACTTATAATGTTCAATTTACAATAAAATAACAAACAAACTGATCTGTTTGTATACAGGTAACAGTCATTATTAAAAAATCGAACAAAGAATTATTTTTGACTCTTAGAATGTAGGGCACAGACTGTATGCAATAATGTAAACTTGTTCAAGCAAACATACTATATTTTTCTAACTTTGAACCCTACATGAAAATTAGTATACTTTAGTTGTTATGGTGACTGACACCACTCTTACCTGGAACAACAGTGCCCAATCATCCCTACTAATAAATTTGCGTTCTTCTCAAACATGTTGTTGAAAAAAATAGCTAATGCAAATTTTTGCTACAAATTTAAACACACTGATGGCATTCTCTATTTCACATATATTAGAAAGCTTGTCTCTTATTGTGGGCCTTGTATACACAAACCATAATCAATATTATTACATCTTATGATTATTGTCTTTGATCTACCTATTGACATAACTAAATATTTGACATTCGATATCCATCCCTTAAGGTTGATGGCATTGGCGTAGCCCTATCAAGTACTAAGTATGTTTAATTTTAATCATATCGCATGATCGGTCGGCAAACATTGGAACACTAGTAGCAGCCAAGTGCACATGATTAATATCGAACATAAAACATATATAGGATCGTTTGCTTTATTATGGAAACACTAATAACGTAGCTAGCAAGTACCGCGCCATCTTTAATTAGTCGACGTAGCGGCGTAGCGACGTAGAAGTTTGCAATAGATATGGCGAAGCTGATATCTCTGCCAGATGAGGAAGGGCCTGGTAAAGTAATATAGCCGGAGAATAGAAAATTAATATATCTATAACAGCAATGTATTGCTACACATGATACGGAATAAAATAATAAGACTAACCAGCAACAAATATCTTTGTAATAAAGAAAGTTATTAAACGACAAACTACATACATATGGTCAATTGTGAAATATATTAGACAGATAAATGAAATTTTATTTCATGTGCTATGTTAATACTAGTCCTCATATGGAGAAAATTTTAATCAGATATATGTTGTTACAGAAAGGGTGGAATTAAAATTAAATGATTATTTATCACTAATTACTTTAATATACATTTTGTCCCGGATCTTGAGGTCAAGCCAAAACGGGGTGATTTGTGAGTAACATGTACTAGTGAAAATCATGCCATTTTTAGGTATTATTTTTTTTACTCGAAATTTTTTAATAATAAAATTATAAAGTATTTTACTATTTTACAATCCTGATTAAATGCGTCAACTTTTGACAAAATCCGCCAAGACACTTTAGTGCTTTTGTTGAAGGAGTGCTTCTCAAATTCGACCAATTTGAAATATCTTAAATTCATAGTTTAACAAAATGTCCTAATTATTGATAAGTGTGTTATTGTTTTTGATTGTGGTCCTAGTAAAATATAATTAACACTTACGGTTTCAAAGTTTAAATGAACAAAATTACTAAAAATTACCCACAATAACTGGTCAATGGTCATAATTGCACCAAAGTTCTAGGTTGCACCTAAAAGCTCGTAACATTCCAAATAATGTGAGATATTTTATCTATTTTTTAGGACAGTTAAGCTTAATATTATTACACCTTTTTGCTTATATTCAAAACAATAATTAATTAACTTTTAACAATACTTCACTGAAGAAATTAAATGGTTATTTTAATTAACCATAATTTACAGTATTTGAACGTATATTGAATATCTAGTAAATGTGATTTGTATTTATATCATATGTGATCGATTTTATTGTATTAGTCACTTAAATTTGATTTTATTGTGAGGGTTTGTACTACCAGTGTAAAAAATCCTGCTTCTAGATATTCAATTGTAATGATAATTTCGATATATTCTTTTCTAATTATTGGCAATTAATCATAACTAGCTCAGTATAGTCGTCAAAAAATGTGGTAAGAGTCGATGATAAAATAGAACATTTTATAAGCATTATAAAAATATAAATTTTTCATTACAAAATGCTGGGTTCTCGATGAATAAATTGATATTCCGATTCTAAATAAACAAATTAAATTTTTCTATTTACTTGTAATAATATTTAAATTAAAGTTTCATAATACACTTCAAAATAGTGTTGAATTTAATAACTATAATAGCTTTTTTATTTAAATCAGAATTTTAAATTTACTGCAATTCATAACGTTTAATATATAAAATAGATTGATTTTTGTATAAAAATAATTTAGAAATCAGGTACTGGTACATATAATTTTTATATAGAAATATCATTACTAAAATCAAATGATTTCAGATCTTGATTTTTCTTAATTGTGTTTTTTATTTAATTACAAATTTAATATTTTTATTTTATTCAAAATTTGAAATTTTTATACAGTTTCATAATAATTAATTTTATTAAATTCATTCATTTAATTGTTAGTAAAACAAATTTTTAATTACGAAATGTTGAATTTTCGATAAATAAATTGATTTTCAGGTGCCTAATAAATGATTTAAATATTTCTAATTGCTTTTAATAAGATTTTTATTGAAGTTTTAAAATACATTATTCGAAAAAGTGTTGAATTTAATAGCTTGAATAGTTGTTTTCATTTAACTCAGGATTTAGTACAATTTATTAAGTTTAATATAGAAATTCAAATTGATTTTGGTATAAAAAATGATTCAAATATCAGATTATATGAAAAATAATTTCATATAAAGGTATTATTACTAAGAAATTAGTTTTTAAACAACCTGGTATACATATTACAATTTATGAACATATTAGTAAATTAAATGATTTTTGATATTGCTCTTTATTTATTATGTTTTTCTTTAATTACAAATTTATTATTTTTATTTTGTTTAAAATGCAGACTTTTATGCAGTTTTATAATAAGTATATTCATTTTATCCGCTAATAAAGTAATAATTTTCTTATATTTTTTTACCATTTTTTACTAGTTTTAATTTATGTCAAAAACGGATTTTCAAACAGTTTCGAACTAAAACGTTTTTATGCCTTCAATTTAAATTATTGCTATTTTTAAAATTATTCTTTTGCTATTTGTTTTTATTGTACTTTATTGTTTCACTATTATCATTTATATTCTTTATAAATTTTATTTAGTTTATTTATTAATTTCATTATCATATTAAATTATCATCATTTTAATCGAAATACTGTTATTTTGTATTATATTTCTAATCATAACACCTTTTAATTTATATCTAATTTTTCAAGATGTTATTTACCAGTTGTAACTGATATTGAAATTAAAAGAAAATTATATATAAAGTTTTCACGGAAAATTGGTTAATATAATAGGTTGTCAAATATCTCCCTTCCGCCTTTTTGAATTATAAACCAAGAGCAAAAAAGCGGAAGGGGTATATTTGACAACCTAATAAAAACTATGTACTTATCTGATGTTAAAAACATAATTTCTTTAAAGACTCTCAGAAAAATATTTGTACTTGCAGGTATGTTAGAGCTAAGACATTCCATACAAAACAATAGTAATAATTCCATCTTGAATGTATAAAATACAGTTTTAAGACAGAAGTTTATTATTATCCTCGGAAAACAAAGAAATAAAGAATTATATGCACTCATATTTTTTGTCTCTTGTTATAAATAATCAACATATTTCAGACAAAAAATATCAGGTTATAAATCTATAACGTTAAAAGTACATCAAAACCGTATCATTCCTCCAGAGTCCGAATGGGGTTTATACTTCATTCCCATCATAAATTATTACGATATGTTTGTCAACTTACTAATAAAATTCTCATAAAACTCGGTACTTGCAAAACGATATCTGTCTTTGAATTTTTTATACCCAGTTATAAAATGCGTCAGTTAAGCTGTTTTGTAAAAATTTTACAGGTTAAAACATGATGTGTAATACACTTTATTTTATAACATCTGCTATCATAAAGCTTTCGTGTTCAACCGATTTAATGATCATGTTACTTGTAGAGGTTTATATAGACAAGATATATTTGCTAAAAGCTTCATGTGAAATAATATAAAATTTTATTTGAATTTTCTAATGCAATATTAGTAAATTGATATGTGCATAAGTGATGTACGAGTATGTTTTAAAATACCAAACTAGACAGGTGTTCATTATTATAATTGGGATGCAAACAGTGATTAAAATCGCATAATATGTGCTTTACATGAATATTGTTTACAGCATTTATATTCATTCAAATATAAATATGATATGCACGTGATTAATGAAACAAAATTTGGTATAGAAGTGATTGATTGGTATCTGGTATCGATATCCAATCATATAGGAAATTTTTTTTTACTAAAATTTGACGTATATTGATTGAAACCATGATATTTTATGACCGTTTAATCAATGTAACTTATTTACTATTTCTATATAACGTCAAATTAATATTAATGCTTAATATTATATGGTTTTGTCAGACAGTTTGCAATTTAATTTGGCACCAGCCAAAAATAATTACAATTGAAAATTTTTATGATTTTTTGATTATATGGGAATGAAATAATAATAACATATGAACCATATTATTAATTTATTGTAATCGTCCAAAAATCCAAAATGAAAATGTTTGCATATCTTCACGTTTTGAAGGTTTCTGAACATCTTCGCATACCTTAGTAAAATTGGATGTGTGTGTGTGTGTGTGTATGTATGGATGAATAAATTTTTTCGTCCACGTTTTCGGGCTCACGTATCGACCGATTTAAATGATTCAAAAAATATTTGATTCTTATTGATGAGGATATATGCTGATTAGTTTTTGACAAAAACAGATTCAGCCGTTTCGGAGATACGGAACAAATAGTCCAAAAATAGATGTTTTTGAGAGAACGGAGCATCCGATTTGAATGATCCAAAAAAACATTCAATTTGTAATGAAGGGGAGAAGTTGTGATTAGTTTTTAGGAGAAGTTTATATATTCTATTTATTTTCATATTTAATGACATATGATTTTTTTTATATTTGTAATGAACATACAGCTTTTAGTATTTTCTTTGCTTTTATATATTATAGTCATATATTTGATAAAATTTTTTTTTGACTATTTTTTTTATTTTCAGCAGAAGTCCAATTTTGAGAACAGAGGTCCTCAAGAACATTTCAAACATAAATCAACTAATAAAAACTCGCTAGAACAAAGGGTCAACTTCACAAATCGTGAAATCATAGGAAATAGATGTTATTAGCCATAACAAGTGAACAAAAACCATTAAAAAACACAAGGACAATAAAGTAGTGATACTGAATTTTGCTTCTGGGCCGTTTTATGGACTAAAAAGTGTTTCATATGTGTTAACAGTGTTGCGCCAAATTTTGCAATGTTTCACTTGAAAGATCACAACATTTATGTCTGAAGTTCTAATTTTACTAGATCTTTGGAAATACAAATTGGAAGTAAACAATTGTACTCTGCAATTTGCGAAGAAATGCTGACATTCATGCAGCCTGAGGTAAGATTAAGAGTATACGTATAAAATTTTAAATAAGCGAGTTGTTACACTAGAAACTTGCACGCAAAATAATAAATTATGATTCATAAGAAATTTAATCCAAAATGTAAATAAATTTTTTTTACATTTTTATGGGTTTTGTACCAAAGTTTATCCGTAAGACTCGGCGCATACGCGCTTCTATATTTCTCCTCTATGCAGCTAACACAGTGCGATTGCTTCGAAAAAAAGACCAAAATTTTCAAAAAAATACAAAATATAAAATCATTAAAATTATTCAAAAAAACAAAATTTTCAAATATATCAATATTCTTAAAAATGCAATTTTTACAATATTTTCCAAAAAATTTAAGTCAACTTTTTTGTGTACTTCTTTTTTACATTAAATGTTGACCCTCTAAGGACCGCATTTTTGTTTTACACTCTGAACAAAATCTGTTTTAACTATTTTTTGGTATTGATGAATTATGTGATTTTTAAGTACGAGTGACAGTGGCCTACAATGTTTAGTAGTTCTTAGTATGAAAATGTTAATTCAGGTCGAAAAGTTTAGCAAAGATCATAAATTTTGATATTGGTCGTCTGTATTTTGTTATAGAATTAAGAGTTATACGTCATCTCACGCACAAATACATAATTATTTGCTAAATTATTGAAAAATTTCGATTGTTTCATAAAGCCTATGCAGGCTCATTGGGGATAAACATAAAAATTAATAGGACAATAATCATAGCTCTTACCTGCGGAGGATACCTCTCAGGTAGCGTGTGCAAAGCTTCTCTATAGACAGCCAAGGCCCTCTGCAGCCTTCCTTGTTCTGAGTACAATCCACCCAGTTGCAAAAGGGCACCCAGCCTTGCTGCTTCATGTGCGGCCCTGTCTCGTAGGCCAGAGCCGTCTAACCGCGAACAACGTCGCAAAACCGCTGCGGCTTCCTGACATCTGCCGGACGCTATTAGAGAGGCTCCGAGATTTAAATAGGCCACTGTAAATAGAAGAAACGATATTTTAGATTAAATTCATTCATTTCTACTCAACAGCAATTGAGTAATTCAAAATAAAAATTATAATCAAATTAATTTATGACGACCTTAAACTGTATCATTATTTAAAATCCTTTCAAAATAATGAAAACACTCGTGATGCATGGCATCGTGCCTTAATGCAGATTTCTGGAACTTCCCGTACCGTAAATCAAAATTTTTAAAAGTTCAGAAGACAAATATTAGATATTTTTTAATAATTTTTTTGAATTTCTGTGATAATTTGAACACATTTTGAAAAATTGAACATAAAAAAAATGCCTATTTTAAATAAAGATATTTTTGGAAAGATTTGATAGCCATTTATATTGGATGGCACTTTATTTTACCATTTTCTGGATCTCAGAAAGCTTAATCAGTTTCATTCATTACGACAATACAAGTGAAACTTGGATTCTCCGACCTCCCAAAAATTTAATTTCCATTTTTTGCACTCTTTGCTTCATATCTCCGTACTATCAGGACCTGCCTTTGCCAAAATCTAATCAGCACGATCCCTTATTAATAGAAATAAAATGATTTTTTTTACTTAATTCGTTTATATTTTGACCTAATTAGTAAAAAATAAAATTCAGATTTGAACTAAAATTTTGACGGTAGAATTTTGACATTTTTTCTCATGGCTTACATTAAAATGATTATTGGTATATAAATCACTTATAGTAGGCCTATAATATTTAAGGATGTTGATTAAAATTATGTAATCTATATTTGTTTATAATTTTATCAAAATCGTTAAAAACATTGAATAATGAAGAAACGGGTCGTCTGATATTCTCATAAAACAAATCTGCACTATCCCCAAATGATGAATAAATAAATTCTAGAAAAGTTTTTGAATTTGAAAATTCTGGTTCATTGTTTAGATTACATACATATTGTTTTGCATTTTAATTATGAAATATTTTAATCGATATAAAAACAAATTTGCTCTTAATACATGATCAAGAAGAATATGCTAATAAATTTATTTGTATAATTAGGTAAATAACGTATTTTAATATGCATTCTTAATTTTTTATTTTTTATTACATATAACAAATATAAATAGTCACAGCATAAATTAAGCTATTTTTATGTTACATAAAATATGAAATTCAAACTAATAGTTACTGTTATTTATAATACTATATAAACATATAAATACAATAGTAATTATAATGATTATAAATTACAGTTACTGATACCTAAATAAATATATTAATGTATAATAAAATGAGCAATTTAATGTTTATGAAGTGTAAATGATGTAGTGTGATTTTGTTTTTATTTGTTGGATGAAAATTATTTTTAGTCCTTTATTTTAAACAATATTAAATTTGTCCTCCTAAAAAATAACCTTTTTTTTAAATGTATTTTTAATTTTCTAAAATGTCGAAATTAACAACGTTTTTTATTAAAATATAACTAAAAGTAAGTCAAAATTCATATATACTACTGAAATGTCAAAATCAAGATAAAATTTTGGAGTTTTAGGTCATACCTTTTTATAACTCTATTGTTATTATTTTGTTGTCTGACTATACATAGTTAAATAATCAACAAGAAATACCAAAGTTGCATGTAATTAAATATATAATAATATTGATATTTTCCAGATGACAAAGTAATAAAAATTAAATCATAATTAAAAAAATACGATTCATTTTTTGAGTTCAGGACAAATTATAATATCATATATTCTGGTGACTGATGGTTTATGCAGAACTCTATGAAAACCAATTATATCGATACTTTATTTCGAACACATTACAATAATAAGAACATCGATATCAAATATAATAGGATACTCGTACTTTATCATTTGTACAATAACGAAGAACATTTTTCCTGATTTTGTACAATTATTAGATTTCCATAGCAGATCATTAAATAGTTTCATTGAATATAAAACTACATAACAATATAGTGAATCATTATTAATACCATCTCTGCGCAATATGAAATTCTTATAAAAGCAAAAATTGTAGTATGCATTGCGAGAGCAAATATTTTTTAATATCTACTTTGGGCATAAAAACAAATAACAATCACGATTTTTTTTAGAATCTTTTTAATACAGTCATTATACTACATTCCGTCCATTAATAGGATATTACAGCGTACAGCGCATTTCTTTCTGAGTATTTTCGCCAAAGAAGTAATTTTATGCCTTACATTTTCATCTCGTAATAACCCGCAGTATAATAAACATGCACGTATATAAATGCCCTTTTAAAAACTTTTTAATACAAAACTTCCGCAGTGGAGAGATTTTAAGAAAGTTTTTAAAACCAAAAACATGCATATTAAACCAGTGACTCTAATAAAATTACGCCAACTTCGGAATTACTTCTTGTTTTCGTTGGAAGTCAAAATATCAATAACCTAAGTAAAATATAGACTGATGTGAAGTAAATACATACCAGAATGAAATTTTATATTGTTGTATGTTGATGAAGTAAACGCAGTACTAGTGGGATGCATGGCATCGTGCCTTAATGCAAATTGCTGGAACTTCTCGTACAGTAATTAAAAATTTTGGTACGGAACGTAAAAAAAATTACATAAAATGTGTACACATTATTAAAATCTTTATAAAATATCTGATAATTTGATGTACATATGTCCTATAAACATTTTTGACCGTCAAATGATAGTCTTGTAACTTATTTTTATCTAGAGTCCATAACTGCTCGACCTGCCTTCTCAAAAATTTAATCAGTTCTTTATCTTGTCAAATTTCATTTTCAAATTTGTTGTGATTACTATTTACGGGAAGTTGAAAATTATGAAACAAATGTTATAAAATTATCTGAATATGATAGGTAACAAATTTTATGAAATTATCTGAACATGAAAAATTAAGTTTTGAATTAAAAAAGTAGTTTTTTTTTTGAAACCTTGGAAAATATTTTTTTATTGAAAATTTTGTAAGTTCCAAAAAATTGAAACCGCTAGACATGCCTTTCTCAGAAACTAATCATGCCTTTTGAATCATTTTAATCGGATGCTCCGTTCTCTCAAAAACTGTTATTCTTTCCGAAACGGCTGGACTTGCAAATTCAGTGTTGTTTAATCATTCTAATCGGATGCCTCATTCTCTCGGAAACTGCTATTTTTTGCACGTTTTGCCTGGTATCTCCTAAATGGCTAGACTTGCCTTCGTCACAAACTATTCTGTACGTCTACCCACCCGTTAAAGCGAATTCAGTACTTTTTGAATCACTCTAATCGGATGTTCTGTACTCTCAAAATGGATATTTTTTGCTCTTTTTTGTGCCTGGACCAGCTTTTGCCAGAAACTAATCAACAAACCTCTCCCAGTCAATACAAATCAAATGCTTTTTGAAACATCCAATTCGGTTGATCCGTTCTTTCAAAACGGTTATTTGACGCACATTTTGCTCCGTACCTCCAAAACGGTCTGCCCTGCCTTTCCAAAAAACGAATTAGCACACCTCGACCTTAACACGAATTCAATACTTTTCCAATCAATCTAATCGAATGCCCAGTTTTCGCAAGATTTGAATTTCAATTTTCTGAACTCATACCCTGTATCTCCTAACTGCTGATCCTGTCTGTGACAAAAACTAATAACCTCCCTATGAATAGGAATCATATGTTTTTTGAATGATTCAAATCGGTTAATCAGTGCTTACGAAAACGTCGACGAAAAATTGTATCCGTACTTACATACACTACACACACATACACACAAACACACATCGGTGGAATTTTCTAAAGTGTGCCAGAATGTTTAGAAACCTTCGAAACGTAAAGATATGCACAAATTTTAATTTTTGATTCAAAATATAAATTTGACAATTACTATCTGCGGGAAGATATTTATATTTAAGTAATTTTTGTGATATTGCAACTTCTGGTAATAAATATTTTATTTGAAAATTTAGACAAAATATATATACCTACTTAAAATGAATTTTTAACTCATGATATATTATATCTCTACTTTAATTATATTCGCAGACATAGTAGTGTTCATTTTGATCCTTTTGCTTCAAAATCCAGCAAAGCGTCTTTTATCCAACTTTATACCCTGAACAGAATGATAGACACCACTACTGATTATATAATGTACATCCTATTTAGAAATCCGTAGTATGGAGGCAAAAAAGGGAAGCATGTCTGAAATAATAATTCTCTTAAAAGCATATTACTGTTGTCGCGTCTGCCAGGGCATGTATTTAAAATAAGAAAAGAAATTTTCGCATTAAAAATCTCATCGCGTCGTTTTTTGCATATGTACGAGAAGGCACGGCATAGAAAAATAAGCAAATTATATTAAAATGTTGTATTAAAGCCAAAACAATTCCATTAAGTCTACCCTCGTTTCCAGTTTTTTTTGACCAAGATGCTTGGGAGTGTATTTTGTTACGCATAACAAAGTATTTTAGATTCACTTAACTGATCAATTAGTAACATATCTATAATACATCTAGGTATTTTTTGTGCTTTAATCATCACAAGTTATTTAACCAGTTTGTTTTAATTAATTATAAACTGTATATTTATATTAAAAAAAGTTTATTTATAAAATTGATTTTATATGTTTTTTATTAGAAGTCATTTTAAAAATTTGTGACAACCAACCAACCAGTGATTTTTGACCCACAAAAGGGTTATTTTTAGTTGAAAATATATCTTTAATTTATTTTTTATTTTTGCTAAATAATCGAGGATGGGAAGATAAATAGTATGAATGGTAGTTTTTAGACGTTTTTTAGTACATTTAATTCCAGGATAATTTTGGCCATGTTGATGGTATGTATTTTGTGTGTTGATGGTAATTTTTTTCAAAAATTTTTTAGCAGTTGAATTTGTAGCCATTTTTTCTTAGAGCAATAATTAAAATTATTAGTATTCTAAAATCTGTTGTAATAAATAATTTTACTAACGTCTGTTATACAGTAACCTAATTGTTGATATATACTATAGTATATAGTATACTATAGTATTCCAAAAATATTTTTGATTCCCAGAAGGGCTATTGTCACCTGAAAACATATTTTAGATTTTTAATTCAAAATGAAAATGATATCATAACTATAATCATCTATATTTTGATGATGTGGTTATGCAAAACGTTTGAACACAGAATTTTAAAAATAAGTTTTATCAAAAATGCTTTATAAAAAAGATCATTAATGACCTAATGAATATCTCTACCATAAATCAGTTATAAAAAAATCTAACAGAATAACTATTTATTTAAAATAATTACAAGTAACAGTAATTCTATAGGAAAGGTTTTATTCGGAGAACAAAACCAAATATCATAATACATATACTTTGAAACATTTTGAGTGCAAGAGAACAAAATCTATTCCTCAGATTTCGCTAATAATAAAAAAATATGATCTTCTCAGATCCTTGTTATTTATTCCTGGTTTTGATTGACAGTGATCCTTGTTTTAAAGGCAATAATACTGACGTAGAAAAGAAATGCAATATAAGAAGCATTAAAATACCCCATGTCAAATTTTATATCTGGTTAATATATCGTAAATATTGTACTCGTTTAACGTTGGTTTTTGTGGTTTTGATATATTTCTATAAAATATACGGACGTATTTTTTTATATATTTTATATAGGTATTTTATTTTGCATCTTTATACGCCTACACTAAATTCGGGCTTTTATGGACAATGAAAAAGCAGATAAATTATATGTATATGTATATATTATATATATATATATATATATATATATATATATATATATAAACATATACATGAAAAAAATTCGATTAAATAACAAAACCTAAATCATATTTTCAAAAGTTAATGTTTGATATCTGAGGAGTAACGTTTATTAACATAAAGAATTTAATAAAATAAAACAAGATTCAGAAAATCATCTTAATTTTATACTTCTATCTATATATATAGAATTTTAGAATGAATATTGTCAAAACTGTACTTTTAAATTAATACAATTTACAACTTTAGACTGAATTGTTTAGGAATTTTGCAATTAAAAAAATGTTGAACTTTCCCGAATATAACAACTACAATTACAGCAATGAAATATACGGCATTGGTAATTTTGTTGAGTGGTTTTATTATTTAATAACAAAAAAGAAAACTAAAAATATTGGCAAAATTGAAAACTAAGTTAGACCTTTATGAATAAAACTTTTTTGAAATATAAGCCAAATTACATAAATACAGTATATAGACTTTGAAAATAAATCATTGATGGATTGAATTTCTATCTAGTGATTTATTATATAGACGGGATGAATTATTGGAATTATTTATATTTATTTAAAATAGTTGCTTTTAATTCTATATATCACTTTCATTATTTGTAAATATATATTATCTGTTATAAGTAATGAGATTTTTCTAAAGATGTTATCATTATGATTACTAATAGTGTAAATATTTAAAACAGGTTAACGACTCAATTCCAAATATACCATTTGCATGACTGCAACGTTATTATTAGTAATATTTACATAATTACAACACTTTGCTGCAGATATTTTAATGTCATTAAAACTTATTGCATAACTTTTGCGAACAGAATGCACGAACATACAGCTGAGAACTATAAACTCCTTTAAGTTCGTACTTAGTTCTTAATGCTCGCAATGCTATCTTACATTATATTAAACTACTATTAAATTTCAACTTATGCCCATGATATATACATACAAATTGTATAATGTATATGTATATATATATATATATATGTGTGTGTGTGTATGTCTGTGTGTGTATGCGTAGGATAGAGCTGGGCTTGAAAATCCGCTGATAAAAAGGTCCATCACTGATATTTTAAAGCAAGTAAAGTTAGTGATTTAGGAATAACAATATTTGAAAGTAGAGGGTAGTGAGAGGCGCAAAGATCCAACTTCAGCTTAAGCAATTATAATTGTGAAAATCAAACCAATTATGTATCACGACAAATAACACATATCAAACAAACAACTAGCTGACTATGTTCAGTAGAACTCTCAGATAATTCATAAAATTGTAACCTGGTTCTTTTTACCCCATAGGCGGCTTAAAGTTGAACGGCCAGGGGGCAAATAATTTAAAAAATATCATTTGGCGGCCACAAATGTTTATTGGAATTATGCACATCAAATTATCAGATATTTTATAGAGATTTTCATATTGTATACGCATTTCGTGTAATTTTTTGAGTTCCGTACCAAGATTTTTATTTACGTTACGGGAAGTTTCAGCAATTTGTATTAAGGCACGATGACACGTACCCCACTAGTTAATTTTTATACCGTTGCTGGGGTAAAGGTTCAGTTGATTTATTTTACCCGACTCAGGTGTAAGCTTTTATAGAGTTTATATAAAATAGTGTTGAATCTATACATCTTTCAAAACAATTAAATATAGTACCCTTAAAAGTTATATTAAGGCTTCGTAAGCTAAACAACGGTGTTTACAACCAAAAATCTAACAACAAAAGAATACTTTTGTTATAGATATTCAATTATTGCCGTTCATGTTCTGATAGCGACGCCGTAAGAATGCAAGTGAGGGCAGGTTATACCTCTTTCGCCCTTTACTTTCAAATAATGTTGTTGCAAAATTCTAATTTGACTGTTTTTTGAAATATTGGTTGTTAACCCTTTTTATCTATATACTTGTTTAATTGTGGTGGTAAACCTTTTTACCCGCGGAGCTTCAAGCCGCGCTCTACCCAGCTGTAACTTTGATTCTTACAACGTCGCTATCAGAAGAGAAAATTATTTGAAAATCCATAACTATCCTGATAAATTTAGAATTAAGACATTGGACTGCACCTTTGTTGTACGTTATTATCCCGCCTATGAGATATGAAGATACACATGACAAATTAAAAAAAAGCAGTAAAATATATTTATATAATTAGAAATTAACTGGGAACTATTACCGTAACTGTGTCAAACAAGGAAAACACAATCCATTGTCGCAAATATTCAGTATTTCAACAAGCACATATAATTTCTTTCCCTGGTTCGGTAGATATCTCCGTAATCCCCCGCGGTGAATTTAGCATTTTCGCGACCTCCATTTTGTAGCTGCGGCAATAAAAATCCGACGCAGCGATATGTAGCTACCTATATTGTTACATGCGCGTTGCCGCGCGGTTGTTGTACACGTTTTGCATAAAAAATATGAAAAAAATATTTCCAAGCGGCGGTAAAAAAGAAATGTGCGGAAAAAGCAAGCGCTTCGCTACACTCCTCGGGAAAGTGTCTTTTCTATGTGTCACGTAACTGTTATAGAGCCTTTAATTATTTAAAGCACTTCAAACGTATATATGGATAACAAAAAATCGATGAAATGAGTTTCTGTAGAATCCTTTCGACATTATATACGTGCTTTAAAAGGACACAATAATTTAATTGTATTCTTAACAAAAAATAGAATGGTTGACAAATTTGGAAGGCATTGCGATATAAAAATTAATATGACTAGTTTATAACAGGGGAATTGTTAGTAAGATATCAGATAATCAGACAGTCTCTAGTAATTGCATATACCAAAAGTATACCATTTTCATTTCAGATGAAAATGAATTAAAATTTAAGACAATATGATATCTATTGTTCAGAGACATGGATTTCAATATAAAGTTAGATAGAGAATTAATAAATATGTACGATTGATCAATAAAGATATGAATTTGCATGAATGTTTCAGAGTTAGGAGAATTGTGCTGAGTAATATTTATATGCTTCTAAGATAACTAGATTGAAAAAAACAAGTTTTATTTGAAGGCAACAGGACTTAATAAACTGAATTAATTATTTATTCAGTTTATATTAATTTTGTTATTTATACCATCATTTCTTGTTAATTAAGAAAAACGCACATATATGTGATCTTTTACAAAAAAAAGGTACATTTTAGTAGCTAAATCACAAATTATGAAGGAATAGAAAATATGTTTGTAAATATTAGATTTTGAATCAGAAAAATATATGAGACAAATTGAGGTTTACTTAATTTTATAAAAAATATATTTTATAATTAATTATAAAAATATTTAGTAGTCTAGAATACTCTTAGAGTAGAGAACCATGCATATAATTATATAATGTATTACATCATATCCCAAACAGTAAAACTATAGTAGTGTATTTGATAGATTCTACTCAAATAGTTTTGATCAATGTGGATCTATTTATGGCCACTACCATAATTATTTTTCCTAAAGAATTTAAAATGAATACTTAGATGGAAGAATATTCACAAAAAATCATATAACTTGGTCGACAGAATTGACGACATTAATTTAACCTTTTGATTTAAAATTCACAATATTTATCAAGCAGTAAAAATAACCATATTATATAAAAAGTTAGAACAAGTTTTACATATGAATTTATTCATAGAAATTATGATATGAAATTATAAAAAAAAGTTCACACTATATTTCAATATCTTAACAAGCCGGAAAGATTGCTATTTTAACTTGAAAATTCTGCTCAAACACGTTCGTATTTTTGATAACAAAATTAAAGTCGTTAAGTTCATGGCACGAAACTATTAAAAGTTCAAATTCTTAATATTTATTAAACAGAATCAAATTTGAATATAAACTTTTGATAAAGATACAGCGATTTTAGGCTAAATTTCGATTTTTTATCAAGATTCAGTGATAATTAATTTTACTTAAATATATAGATCAAATTAGTATATAAATTCATTGACAAAAATGACAAAAACATTGATTTATAATGATATCATCATTTTATAAAAGTTTAAACTAATTCTCAATAACATATCAAGCAGTTGAAATAACCATTTTAACTTGAAAATATAGATCTGATTCAAGTTGATAAAAATGAAGATATCGAATTAAGTTTATAACAGACAACTGTTGAAAACTAAACCTCAGACTATTTTTGCTCGACAATTTGGATCAAGGATAAATAGCTCTTTCTCAAAAGTAAAATACATGATGACTGTTAGATAAATTATGTCTAAAAGCAAATTTATCTAGAAAAATAGTAAAACCACTACGATTTTCTTATAAAAATTTACTCTTGATGCAGTATCATCATAGCTGCTTAAGGAAAACAAAAACAACAGCAACAAGATATCTCAATTTTATTATTTGAAATTTTTGATAACAAAAGTATCTGATAAATAGGGGTATGATGCTACTTAATGTAATCAGATTAGCATTGATAAAAATAAATATAACTAAAGTTCGAAATTGAAAGTTCAGATTTTGTTTTCCCACTTGACAATTTGGATCAAGGGAAAATAGCGCCTTCTTGAAAGTAAAAAATATCACGATTATTAGATAAATTATGACTAATAACAAATATGTCAAATAGATAGTGCAATCAGTTAGTGTTTCTTGTAAAGAGGATGAAGAATCATCATAAGAAATTTTCATTGCTGATTGATGACAAAACAAGTACATATCTCAATTCTACTATTTGAAATATCTACTAACAATTGTATTTAATAGATAGGAGTATGATGCCAATTCTATTGAAGATTGGGACAAAAGCTCATAGTGTGATTGCTGTATAAAACATGATAAAAAATCTGAATATATATCTATTTTCAAAATATCTTTTACACAATGTTCAAATTTTTGCTCTGTATACTATTACATTCGACAATAATTCTACTTCCAGTACCTTGTACTTACCTTGTACTAGTTTACAAAGTCATATAGTACCAGAGAAATCCTTCATAAATTATTTATAATGCACATATTATCATGCAGTAGTTTATAAAATACTTAGTACTTATTTCTGTGCCAAAAATAATGAAAAAATCTAAATATTGCTATCTGAAGCTCCTAACTCCCTTTACACAATGTTCAAATGTCCCTCTTGCACACCAATATATTCGCTGGTTCTATTTCCAATACCATGTACTTTTAGCAGTTTACAAAAGACACGATGTCATACAGTACCAGAAATCTCTCATAAATAATTTATTAGTAAAACTGTATACGTCTCCATTGCAATATGATAGCATACTTCGTAATGCAAATGGGAATGTTTCCCTTCGTGCATTCTCAACGCGACTTGTCAAGTACGTGAATTGACGTCCGTGCAATTGCGCTTCGAGAAATACAACAATTCTGATAATCTCTTCGTGTACATATCACTTTATCGTTCACCTGCTCATTACGTAGGTACTATTACTTCAAAAGTCTTTGCATGTGACAGAAATCACATATAAAATATAATAAAAGATATAGCATGTATTGGAATGATATCATATGAGCTTATACGTGGTTGTGTAAGAGCTTAGGTTTTGAAATCAGAGTTTCTGGTTTGATACTCACCTCGGACTGCCTGATATCGAACAGTTGTGATAATGGTGTTTATGTGATAATATATATGGAATAACATTTTTAAAGTAAATTTATTCTTCTCCGGCATTGTTGCATCAAAAAACAATTAATCAGTATTAAAGAAATTCTAATATTGAAAATGTATCCAATTTAAAAAGATGAACCGCAATCAGGACCGCTCCTGGGGTCCTCAGCGCCCGCGTGCAAAATTTTTGATATCACATTGCAAACTGAATTTTTGCTGCTTTTTGTATCTTCGAATCTACTAGGTATTTTAAATTTTATATTAAAAAAAATTATATAAATAATATATTATAAATCCAATTTCCGAATCTCGTTTTGGTGCCCCCTAAGGCGTGCGCCCGCATTCAACTTAGGACCGGCCCAGTCCGCAATATAGGTTGACTTCCAGGGAGCAATGTATTTAAAAAGAATTATTATAACAGCTCATTGAACTCTTAATTACGGGTTAGTTGCGTAAAGCGGGGCTTAAAGGTCCACGGGTAAAAAGGTCCACCACCGATATCTCAAAAACAAGTATAGTTATGGAATTTTTAACAACAATATTTGAAAGTAAAGCGAAAAAAAATGTATAACCAGCCATAACCTTGATTTTTATGACAATGACTCATCAATGACAATGTTTAAAAATTTATAACAAAAGTATTTTCTTTCGGTGTTTTTTGGTTGTGAGCACTGTTGTTGAGTTTATGATATTTTTTTTATTTTCTATTAATTGATTAATTGATTCAGTCTGATTAATTAACAATTTACTAATTGTTCTTAACTGAATAGTTGTAAATAAACTAGAGAATATTCACGAGATTTTAATATAGTATTAAGTGTAAGTTTTTTAATTATTCTATGTATGTATTGATAATTTTAAATTAGATTTTACAGTTTTTTTTATGAAACTTCTATAAAGGTTCAAACGTGGGTGAGGTAAAAACGACCAATTAAACCTTTATAAGCCTGGCAAGGATATATATGATGAACAATAGTAAATAAAAAAGTAAATTAAGTTAAAAGTTGCAAGCCATTTTATAAGATATAAATTAAATATATATTTCGAACTTTGCTGATAAATATTTCTGACAAAATACCAGATCTAGGTTATATATAGTGTTATTTTGGTAGAATAATGCAAAAAATATTTCGTAAAATCTCTTTAAAATTAAAAATAAGACTTTGAACCTGTTTTTCCTTGTTCATTTTACCCCGCTTATTGGGTAAGAAGAACTATCTGACAATTTTTTTAAAAACAGCAGAAAAAAACATTTCTACAAAGATAAATTGGCTAGTAGCTTTACTGAACATAGTCAGATAGTCGTTGTTTGATATGTGTTATTTGTTGTGATATAATTAGTTTAATTTTCATATGATACAATTACTTACAGTCAAATTGGTCTTTTGTGCCCCCGCCCTGCTTTGTTACATCAATTGTTCATAATACATATAGTCATTATGTTATATATATATACTATAAATAGCATTTTCTTATTATTAACTCATAAATAAATTAGCAAGACTCTCTGTGTACGTTTCTTCGAAAAGAAAACAGAATTACATTTGCGAAAGCTTTCTGCCAATTATATCAAAGACACTGTTTTAATAAGACGATAATTAAATAATTCTTAGTCGAAATGTTTGCTTAGCATACAGTCAATAATTTATTTCATCAAAACGAAACGTACCCCGCGGTCTGTTTTAATTGGGATGGGAGTTAGACGTAATTCGAAATTGTTGCAAATCGAAAATTCCTTTGATCTCGAAAACATCGCAGGTCGTTGCAATGAATGTCTTTGCACACGAACAGTAATAGTATAGATGTAAATTTTCTTTATTTTATTTGCCAATTTATTTGAATAATAATATTGAGTTTATTCTGTGTAACATTATATATTACTTTATTTATATTAAACAAGCAACTAGAAGTTAATAAAATAGTATTGTACAATTGTTGTGATGACTTAGCATTAACGTGGATTTCGTATTATTTAAATAACTATATTTTTTTGTAGTATTTTTATAGTATTGTACAATTGTTGTGATGACTTAGCATTAACGTGGATTTTGTATTATTTAAATAACTATATTTTTTTGTTTCTCTTAATAGAAATCACACGATATACATTCAACTTTTCTTAGAACGAGAGAAAAATCTCTGAATTACTATTTTTGTTTTACTTAGATAACTCTTTTTTTTTATTTTCTTAATAGCAATCAAGATACAATATACTTTTTGACTGTTCCTAGAGCGAGAAAAAAATGTAAGTAAGAGCATACAGTTTAGAATTCACTATATTGAGAGAATCAAATGAATTAAGAACTCTATTTTCTATGCAACTCTGAGACTGATTGCATATTATTGTACGTATAATTATTTAACATGGAACAAATATTTTAGACTTCCGACAAATGTAAATAATGGGTATGAGTTAATTCAGATCTTTAAAAAAATAATTTATAGATTTTTATAATTATGGAAGTAAACTAACAATAATTCCAATTAAATCTGTTGGACGGAGTGGTAGTGAGTATTGAATTCTACATTTAAAGTTAGGTTTATTTAATCTTAGCACTTATTTTTTCTAAGTCATCAGTATTATCGGATCAACCATTAAGTTGCCATCCAAAAAGCATGACAGTTAGTAGAAATTATGACAACTTTAGTTTAGTTATAATAAAATGATCAGTTTTGTATAGCTATTGTGCTGATTTAACGTTTGAAAGGTCAAATTATTACATATTTATAGATTCAAAATTTTATAAGGTAAAAAAAAAGAGTCATGAAAAGTTTTATTATGCTTACTGCTTCTCTAAATCTGTATATTTAAAAAAAATGAGCCACACTTGGAGCAAAAATGTGAATAAAATATAACGCTGATTAATAGAATATATTATGTTTAATGTATATTTACTTCAACATTTGGCCAAGTAAAACATAGAGAACAAAAATAATTCTTTTTATATTTCCGATTATGAAAGTTTTAAAATGTAGACACAAATTGGTGTAAAGAATCTTATTTGGTGTAAAAGACTCATTTTTTCTTAAAAATAATAAGCAATTTATATATGAGTGCAGAATTGCTTGATATATCTATTACATGGAACCAAGATAACATTATAATCGCTTTATAAAAGTAATGTATAATATTTTTAACTTCCCGTAGGGTAAGTTATTGTAATGGGCCGAAAATCGGAATTGAAAATTTTTACATTTCTCGACGTTTTGAAGGTTTCTGAACGTTTTGGCATACCTCAGAAAAAATGGATGTGTGTGTGTGTGTGTATGTATGTATGTGTGGATACAAATTTCCAGTCACGTTTTAGGGCGCACGGATCAACCGATTTGAATAGTTCAAAAAACATTCGATTCCTATTGATAAGGAGAAGAGCTGATTAGTTTTTGGCAAAGGCAGGTCCAGCAGTTACAGAGATAAGGAGCAAAGAGTGCGGAAAATAGAAATCGAGTTTTTGAGAGAACGGAGCATCCGATTTGAATGATCTAAAAAACATTCAATTAGTAATGATTGGGAGAAGGGGTTATTAGTTTTTCGCAAAGGCAGGCCCAGCCATTTCGGAGATACAGAGCTAAATGTACAAAAAATGGCAGTTTTTGAGAGAATTAAGCGTCCGATTCAATTGATTCAAAAAACTTTCTGCTTGTCTTAACAAAATAATTGATTTTGAAAAAAAAATTTTTGTACCATCTTTTTTTTTTTTTTTTTTTTTAATTTTTTTAAATTTTTTGTATATCGAAAATAATTCAGATTTTATTTTTAATTCTGACTATAGTTCTAATATACTTTAAAAAAATAATTTCAACTCTGCAATTCAGTTTATATAATTCTTATAAATATTAGACAATGTTACAATATTTATAATAATCTATTTGAAAACATTCAATATTCCTCGAACATTTCGTTACGGTACGGGAAGTTCCAGCAATTTGCCTTAAGGCACGATGCCACCCACCCCACTAGTTTTTTTTAGTTTAATATTTTTAGTGATTTTGCTTTCAATTATATCTAGTATAACAAAAAGTAATTTATCATATAGCAAATATATGATATATATATATATATATATTGAAAACACAAACGTGTAAAATCAACTTCAAAACTTTAGCTAGAATTAAAATTAAAATTCGAATAATTTTCGATAAATTAAAAAAAAAAAAACTAAAAGCAATAGTTTTGTCAACACAAGCAGAAAGTTTTTGGGATTATTCAAAACCGATGCCCAGTTTATTTATTTATTGTAATGAATAATACACTAATAGTAATATATATTTTATAACTATATTTTATTTTATAATTATTACAATTTTGATTTTATTTCTTCAGAAAAAATACGTTTATGAAGCACAACAATTAGAACAAGTTTTAGAATGGAAATTAGAATCATTATTGATTTATTTCATTAATAGAGAATATCAATTATATTATAGTAATTAAATTCTGTATAGATCTTTGTCTTTAAATATATTGGTTATTGTGCACTGATTACAGAAAAACATTTATTCAGACTTTGATTATGAACATAACATTTTAAAATATTGCAATTTAGATGCAAACATTGACTTTATAAAAAAAAATTAATATCAAAAATATATGAACAATGTAGAAAAAAAGTTTAACACTTTCAGACATGGCTAATGCATGGCTAATGCATGTTTTTAATCAGTAATAAATTGCTAAACATGCAAGTGTGAAAGAAGCCTAAATCGACACACGTTTCAAATTTCCTCCACATACTCCTAGACGCAATAAAACAATTTCAATATTTGGTTTTCGCTTGATGGCTCAGAGAACTGAGTCTTATTTACAATTACAATTATTGCATCTCAAATATTTAATACCGTAGAGTGTAACAAGCTACGTCGTGGTAAATGTACGTTCTACGTCTACACACGCCAAGAGAAAGTGAACATTTACTTTAGAACATTGTGGGTAATTAATTAGTCGGGGAAGAAAACATCGAAATAGGAACTTAAGGGTAGTAAATACACGTACATGTACATGTTCACGTAAGTTGAGATGAAACAACCGGGCGCGTGCGTGCCCCGAGTAGAAAGAGTCGATACTGATGAAAACTTTATTATAGAAATTCATATAATTTAAAAAAGCTACTCTTACTAATAATTTAATTTAGTAAACTTATTTTTAATATAATAATTTTTTGGCATATATATATATATATATATATATATATATATATATATATATATATATCTATATATATAAGGATCTGTGTAGGTTTCATTTAAATACCGTCATTAATAATTCCAAAAAAATTTCATCACTAAATTACTCGTATTATATATATATACACATATTTTATTAAAAATATAAAATATTGAAAACATGAAAAATTGTAGAAACTGCAATTAATAATAAAAAAAAGATCAAAATACTTAGTGTAAAAAAACTTGAAACGAATAATAGTGTTGGTAATAGTACATAGTGAATAAATAATGGGTAATAATGCCCTAGGTCAGGTGCGTGGGTGACTGAAATAGGATATTTTCAATTGGAAACATATAGTCTATAATTTCATATAAAAATGAACATCGCTGCTGCACGATGCAGTTGCCAAAGCGGGAACCTGAACCCGCGCCCTGCCCACACGCGAGTCAGCGCGTTAAAACCAGTTACGCCATGGAATACCCTTTCCATGTTGTCATATCTTATTTTTGAAATATTATTTTAACTTTGTGCTTTCCAAATCGTGCTGATACTCTTATCACATTTACGTCCTATATTTTCAAGCTGCAATATACATCACTACTTGCTGCGGTATGTAAGAAAAATATGGACAAAATGGCACATGTAGACAAAATGATACAGTAGCCTTATTTGAAAATTGGCTAATAACAATTTTTCGATAATGTAAAAGCATCACAATCTTGCCAGATGTTAGGTACCATTGCCGCAGTCTTGTCGCAGTTGTTTAGTGTTTTTTTAATGTTTAATAACTTATTATTAATTGCAATTATTTCTATTTAAATCAATGAGCTTATACCAATACTAGTGATTTTGATAAATTTTAATGTCATTATTAGGTGCTTGATGAAATTTTACATTTTTGTTTACTTTTGTTTACTTGGAAATAATTATACAATGGAATACTTATACAATGCACAAAACGACATAGTACTCTTTTGCAAGCACTGCATGGTAGTTCATTTGAGGTCAAGAAAAAAATTGAAACTTTTAAATTTTCAAATAAATATCATCAAGAAACAAAACATGTTATTTTGTTAGTACTTTTACTATTTTGTGTTTAGGTAACTAGTACCTCATTTCTGGTGTACCTCAGTTCCGGTTCAAGGCCAAAGATTTTTCATATATACTCCACTAACAATTCAATATAAACAAAAAAGACAATATATAAATATATTGATTTATAATAAAAATTCTAGTTGCTATTATTCAAAGTCATCTCAGTGCAAATAAAATACAAACAATTTCAAAACGTGGAATATTTGTTACCAAAATTTAATTTGTGGAACATTTCTTTATGAAATTTTTAAAAAATATTCAGAGACTCTATCTTCATACTAACGAAGAGCAATCTTCATAATACGCCATTCCTCCAAAAAATTTTTTTAGGTCGTACGTCATTTTCGCAAGGGCCTCGACTTCCACCTTCGAAAGCGATTCAATATTTCGCTCCATTTGCCAAACGGAATCAGCTCGGCCTTGATATAGTCCCGCTAATATATCACTCCGTCGCGGCGCTTGGAACCAGAGAAAGATGCGTGCCGGTTCAAATCCCAGCCGACCTCTCGGATAGAGACGTTATAAAGAAAATTTATATATAGGTGTGTTTGTGAAACAGAATGAAGCATTTGGGTTTTGTATAAAATGACCCATTTCTGATGCCCATTCGGGTAGATGCTCCAGTTTGAATTGAGTTATAGACAATTGTTGATGGCATCTTCATTCTTATTGGTAATTAGTATATTTCTAGAAGACTTATTATTTTATGTTTGAATGATGGACTTATCAATAATGATACTTATGTGGTGCAATAATGTTTAAAAAAGTATGAGACGAATGGCAACTTCATTGTATTAGTGAATCTAGTGAATCGAATTTTAATTAAAAAAAGAGTGCGCGTAAGGTTCACACGCGATTGAAGTAAAACTTATTTGCTACTGTACAAGATGACATTTAAGTGAAAATAAATACATCATATAACAATTTTGAATAATGTTTATTAGTAATATAATACTTGCGATGCACACATTTATTAGTGTAAACCATTATACAAATTTATATAATGATCAATTATAAATTATATATTTATAAAAGCATTAAAGATATGTAAATATTTAATACTTAAAATATGACATGAACGATTTGTCCTTGTAATTAGCATTTAGAAATGAACCTTTATCAGAGAAATGAAGTAATTGCTGATTAATAAATTATATAATATTCGTTCACACAGTGATTATGTTAAACAACGCCTAAACAAATATTGTTTTCGCAACTTCACACATCATTTGTGTGTGCAAAACTTCATGTATTTAAAATTAACATATATTTATTGACTGCTTGTATTTTTTTTACTTTTTTTCTGGCGATATAATCTCATTCTTTGAACAGATGTAATATCTGTCTTACCTAAAAAATATTTTCCATTTTAATAACTTCAAAGATTAATAGAAACTACGAATAATATAGAAATTAATTATAATCAATAAACTAACGTTTAGTACATGGAACAAATGCTTAATTTGTTTCAATATTTTCAAGGAATAGGGCAAAATATTCTTTTGATTCAGGCATTTTTCATTAAATCAAGATATGTACTACGATATAACTTTAAAATGTTTATTTATCTATGCCGATTTCTATGTTGATATCGGTACGCATACAACGACAGATCCCTATTCACACACACGACGACTAATCACAATCGACCCGTTTAGAAATGATTTCATCGAAAGCGTATGACGTACAGTTGTGGCGTAACGCAATTCCATTGCATTTGTACGGATTTACACCCTAGTTGCGGCTAAAGAAGTTTATTTCAGAAAAATTAGAGATTAGCTACTTTATTGTAGCAGTTAATGAAGTTAGAATTGACAAGCAACTTTAAAATACTATCATAAATGAATATTGAAACATTTTGCTACGAGTGTTAATTAGGGTTTGTCGGTTTTCAAAAACCGGTTTTAAAAACCGGTTTTTTGGCGAAAATTATGGAATTCGAAAACTGGTTTTTTAGTGAAAAAAGTCGGTTTTCACTGTATTATTGGAAAATGACAAATATAGCCAAATATAAAAGATAGATGAAAGCGTTTTGATTCTTGAAATCATATCGGTTCAATAGCATTTGATATCTTATCAGTCTGCAATAGTTCCCAGAAAGGTTTTGTATATATTAATTTAGATTTTCATACCAGCGTATATATTAATTTAAATCAGTGTGGCTTCTTCTTGAAGAGGTAACTTCCTCTACTCAAACTTAAAAAAAAGTTTTAAACCCCAGAAGTCGCAAATTAAAGAACAAAAAACTTAGAATTATTATATCAGGATTTAAAAACAATTAAGCATAATTTGGTCGCAAGTATGAGAGTATTGTCTATTTCAGAAAATTTTGTGAGTAATCAAAGGACATGTCTAAGTAGCAATTCGATAGACATTCTCAGTTTTTTGAAATCACGTTTTATTAAACAAATAAACAATTAGAATGTTTAAAAATTAATTAAAATTGTTCGGTACAGACAATACCCGAGATTAGCTTAATTAGCTTAATTGTTTTTAAAACTAAAATGAATATAAACAAAAAGTACCAACATGTATCTAATTTTTTTTTATTTATTTTTTTATTTAAAAATGTATTATTTTTATTTATTCGAAAACTTTTCTATCTCTATCATAAAAAATATTCTGAAAATGATTATTTAATTAAGATAAACTATTATTTTTTAGTTCTACTAATTAAAATTAGAATAGTTTTGTTTACTATCTATTAAATTGAATAATAAATGAATTCAGTTAAATACTGCTCTGAATTACATTAAATTTGCAGATAAATTACAGAATATTCGAGCAAAAATTTATTTTCTATATAAAATTCGAAAACCGGTTAAAACCGGTTTTTTAGTAAAATTAAAATTCGAAAACCGGTTTTCTGAAATGTCGGTTTTTGTATAAACCCTAGTGTTAATCTTGGACGCTATTCGCATTACGTGCTGTGTGTACGAGCCTCACCTAATGTCGACATATTATGTTTGTCTTTGCTTTAAGATTTATCACTACGAATTGAACTATTTAGAATTCTATTTTTTTATTGTGATTTTTGAATTATCATAAGCGTAATTTTTTATCTTTCAAAACATTTTTAATTATAATGACAGAAAAATATTTAAATATATCGTTGTGGCTGAATAATGAAAACGCTTTTCTATACAGCAGCGACACTCCTGCAAACATTCCGATAAACGCTCTCGTAGCAAAAGGGTTAATAATTGCAGTAGGAATGCATTATATGTCTACATGTGTAAACAATTATATTTTTTGAGAAAATAGCTATTTTATGCACATAGTAAAAACAAGTAAATGCATGTATTTCTCAAGATAATTATCTTTTATATTAAGGTTTTGAAAATTTTAAATATGAGTATAAAACATACATATATAAAGTTTTATTTCTATCCCAAGAACACTACTGCAGTCGCTATTATTCTATATTTGCACTATGAGATTCCTGACGCGTCTCACTATCGGTATACCATATAAAATTGTTTACGATTCTGGAAACACATATCATATCGCGTGCATATGGCACTTTTTGTTTGAGGTTATTAGGTACGTGGACGGGTGTGAAAATATCATAAAACTCGTATGAAAATCCCATCAAGACATTCTCTTTCGTCACTCTTTTCTTGGCGGAGATATTGTGGTTTATTCGTTTACTGCGAAATGACATCAATGCATCGTGCAGGCGACGTTACGGCGTAAATCTAATTTTCCAAGCTCATATATTGGCCTCGAAGCAAGTTCGTTAGACCGAAGAAAGACTGCTTTAGGTGCGTACGAGGAAAGTAGGGGCATGTGATGGTAAAAGTTACTAAAATTTATAGATTGGACACTTTAACTAATCGAAAATATTCAGTAAAAAAAAAAAAAAACAAACACATTTTACCTTATTCTTTGTATTATCAGTTGTTTACATACTGAATTTGTTAAGTGGGGATTCAAAGGCAAACCTTGTAAAAGTTTTTTTTGTTTAACTTTTATTTTTAATAGCAATCACAATACAGTATAATTCAATGAGCTATATTTGTTATATCATTCACTCACACACATGCCCACACTTTCAAACACACATATAAATTATTGTGATAAATATATTCATACTTGAGTGAAATTACTAATACCTGTGTAATACTATAGTATTACACAGGTTATATATAGTGTATTATATATAGTGTATTATAATACACTAAATTTATATGTGCAAGGATATGGTAGTGAAAAAGGTCGTGAAAATTATCATTGAGCAGCTTCTTCTTCAGTTTTCTTGAAATTGGTGTCTCAAGAAACTGAGAGACTATAGAGTTTGAATGATGTTCTAGTTTATGAAAATTTTTGACACTATTGATTTTTATAACTCTGTTTATAAATTCAATATAAAAAAATGTGAAAGTAAAAAGGAGCAAAGTTTTACCACCGGCATATCAAAAGCAAGTGATTATTTAACAACAATATTTGAAAGTAGAGAGACAAATCTGTATAACTATTCTTACGACGTTGCTATCGAGAGAAAAACGACAATGTTTTAAAATCCATACCAAAAGTATTTTATTTCGTTGTTAGTTTTTTGGTAGTGAGCACTATTGTTCAGTTTATGAAATCCTAATATAATTTTTAAGTATACGTTATCAAATAGTTTTATAAGATGTATTGCTGATTTTAAGTTAGATTCAACAAAATTTTTATATAAGCTCTATAAAAGCTTATACATTTGGGTGGGGTAAAAAAAATCTACTGAGCCTTACCCTTGCAAAGGTGTAAGCAATAAAAAAATAGTAAATAAAATGTAAATTGTGTTAAAAAGGGCAATTTTACCAGAGATAAATTAAATTAATAGTTACTCCAACTCTGCTAACGAATATTTATGACAAAACACTAGATCAAGGTTATATACAATGTAAAAAATCTACCCATAAAATTTATATTTTGCGTTGATTGAATAAAGTAGCTATTATTTTTTAAAAATCTTTAAAAGTTAGAAATAAAGCATTGGAGCTGTTTGTGGAGAGTCCCTGGCTGTCCTACTATACCCCGCCTATGGGGTAAAAAGGAGCAGGTTACAGCTCCTGGATAATGAATTTAGCTAGGAGTTTTACTGAACATAGTTATTTCTTTGATATGTAATATTTGTTCTGATATAATTAGTTCGGTTTTCACAATCTAATTGATCAAAGACAAATTGGATCTTTGTGCCACACCCTATTTTATATTTTTCGTTTTAAATTTTTCAACATTTGAGAATGTGTAACAAACTTTTTGATTATTAAATGATTTAAATATCTTTATTAATGTAACAAAAACCTGGGGTAACTACAAACAAAATATAGGGGCTAGTTGTAACATGGTATTGTGTAGTACTTAGTGAAGTATAATTTGTAAGTGCACATATAAATTGTGTTACAGGAAAACTATGTATTTTATTTGCAATAATTTTAATAGACGTTGATCTATAACAAGAATTTCTGTTACAACAAACCCTATATATTTTATTCGTATCAAATATAGTTTGTTCGTTTATGCGAAGAGTTACTCAGGAACATGTTATTTTTTTATAATAATCATAGAATTATTAGATTTATTATTAGTATTTATTAATTATAAGATTATCAGTGGTATTTTTGTAAAACTGCACTTTTTCTAAAAAAAAATATTAAGAGTAAAATAATGAACACAGTATAGAATTATTTTTGAACGATTTGGTGAAAAAATAGTAGAAATATAATTAGTAGTTCTTAATATATATATATATATATATATATATATATATATCAATTTAAAATAAACTGTTACAACAAGCACCTAAGAACCTTACATAAAATTATGGTGGTAAATTGATCTTGTGAACATACTTTAATTCTAATATGCAAAAAATACACAAGTCCACAAAATAAAATAAAAAAATCTGTATGTATTAAGTGTGCAAAATATATAAATTTTTTAAATGTACTTCTAAACGTTGAACATGAATCTAACGTGAAAATTAGGGGCCAAATTGCAAAAAGCAGAGAAAAATTAAAAATAAGAACATCTCCAATTCAGTAATTCTACTACATGATAATTCGAATTCTATATTTTGCATTTGCAATAATTTTTTTTTGTATTGAGTTTTTTATGTAGAATTCAGCTGAAATCTGCAAAAATATTTATTACTTGTTAACCCTGAGTAATCTGCAAACATATCTACAGTACTTTGAAAATATGTTGCTGGATTCTACGAAAAAAACTAAAAAAAAAATGAAAAAATGTTGCGGAAATTAGTTGCACAGCTCACTTAAAGTGAAAGGGCCTGGAAACGACTGAAACTATGAAATTTTAATCACCTTGCAGAAAAATGACTAGATCGAAGATTTTGTCGTTTTTCTTTAATTTTCTTCGTTTTGTGCAACTTGAGCCTCAATTTTGGCTTCAGATTCGTATTAAAAAGTACATTGAAAAACATATTTTGCACACCCAATTTATTTTGCAAACATGTGTAATATTTGCATGTAAGAAGTAAAGTAAGTTTACAAGATCAAATTACAAACATTTTAAGTAAGGTTCTATATCTTCTATTTAATGTTATATATCTACCTAACAGTCTGGCCCTGCCTATATGTGTTCAAAGCACTGATGTAAGAGTGTGAATATATCTGAATATTTTGTGCAAAGCTTATTACCATACACTATTCAAGAGGACAGGATGAGATGCTGAGCTTGTCTCGTACACGAAACATAAATATTAAGTTTAGAACAATATATTATGCACGACGCTTTCGAAACATTCGCTATAGACATATAAGTTTGATATTAACTTAGTGTTATAAGTTTGTCTTCTCGCCTATTTCTACGCAGATTTATCTATTATTAATTTCCAGACAATCGATAAAATTGATAAAGTTATATTGGGTTTTTAAAATCGTTCCATCACTTGCTACAACTATAACAAGACTTGGATCAATAAACTTTGTAAATGACATTAGTGTAGAACGTTTGGAATTTACGTGCTATTGTCTATATTCAATATATGTATATTGACAAGAAGAAAATTCATTAACTGATAGATAAAAACACAATTAGTTTACATGAATCATTAAACTCAAATTATCATGTGTTTTCTATATTGTGAAATAAACTTTATCAACTTAAGTATTTTTATATAAAAGCAAGATTGAACTTCTGTTTTAATATAAACGGCATTTCTGATTGATAAAAAAAATACTATTCAATCACGTACAAGCATTTGATTACTAATAAGTAAGTTAAAGTAATCATAAAAAAATCAAAAAAATTTTTTTTTATATATCTATTCGTTTTGAAGCCTTCTGAACATTTTGGTATACCTTAGAAAAAGGAATGTATGTGTGTGTGTATGTATATTTATGCGCGTGTGTGCGTTTGTTTGTGTGTGTGTGTGTGTGCGGATACTATTTTTCGTCAACGATTTCGAGAACACGGATCAACCGATTTGAATAATTCCAAAAAATATTCGATTTCTATCGCCCTGAAGCTCGGGCAAAAAGTGCCAAAAATGACAATTCGGTTTTTGAGAGAACGGAACGCCTAATTTAAATGATTAATTAATGAAAATTTGAAAAAAGACTCTATTGGCGAGCAAATTAAATATCTAAATAGATGATTGTGAAAGGAACTCTACTGACGAGCACATCAAAAATTAGATAGATCATTGGAAAAGAGACTCTTCTATTGAGCAAATTAACACAAGACAAAAAAGAAACTTCACTGACTAGTGAACTAAATATCTAGATGGAAAATTTGAAATTAGATTCTACTGACGAGCAAAATAAATATCTAGATAGAAGATTGAAAAATTGTAATGACAAGATAAACAACTTATAATATAAACCTTATGGACATGCACAAAGATACAAGATATAAATAAAATTACAGTAAGTTATAAATAGAGATTTTTTTTTGTAGAGATGGATAAACTCTTAATTAATACTCCTAATGTTAAGTAAAAATGGGTAGTACTGCAATATAATTATACATTATTGACATTTTCTTATTTTTCTAACATTTCAATATTTGAATTCTACTTAATATACTTACATTCTAAAATTCGAATTTCTTTAATTACTATTGTTGATGTGTTTATGCCAATAATTATTACAAAGTTACAATAATCGATCTATGTAAGTAGATCAATCTTTGTAACATACGTATATGAATTTCTCAGTGATTTTCAACACTTCATGAATTACTCATTCTACGAATGTACTATGTACAATTAAATTGAAAAATTCATCAAATTTACTTTCTTAATATGTATTAAACCTATTAACAAAACAAATATTTTATTATATGACAGTATTGAGAAACATTTACTGCTTATTATTTTACTCGTAAATATGCAATTTTTTTTATAAGTATTATATTATTTTAACATGGTTGAATATATAAATCATGAGAGTATACTGAAAAACATTTTAAACGGAATATATGAATATAAATTGCTTTTTACTCATAGATAAATATACACTATTTACCTTTGCTCCTATAAAACAAAAGTTTATATTAATGCTAATCCAATATAATATTTAAATCTGTTTGATTGTATAAATCATGAGAGTATAATAAAAAACAAACGATATATATGAATGTAGATTGCTTTTTTACTCGAAAGTAAACATATACTATTTACTTTTGCTCGTATAAAATTAAGTACTCATTTATTTTGTTTAAATCTGATTTAATGATAATAGTTTATATGATGATCAAAAAAATAATTTAAACCACATTAATAGAGACGGCTACAAGGATTCGTAAATGAACTTTTGGTATAAAGAATATTTTATTTATATATACCCGTATTTATAACTGAAAATCTCTGTTAACCAGGTGTGTTTATCAATATTATTAGAAATTCTTGTAACTTTTGGTCCAGAAGTGCTGTTTATGAATCAGTTTCTTCAAAAAGTCCCTTGAGAGCATTAGCCAAAGATTAAAATGACAAGCGGTGTTCCCGAGTTTTCAACACTTCATTTAATAAAAATCTCACCAACTACCGAAGGACCGGCTTACCTACCTTTGCCTGAGGGCTAGAACCGAATTTACACTTGAATATTTTTTAGAATATAATCAAAATGCGAACAATTATAATATCATTTTTCGATCAAAAGTATTTTTATATACTATAGATCAACAATGTTGCGGCTTAAACAATCACGAGTATAACTTTTTTTTATTCAATACTAAGTTTACAACTGTCCAGTTGAGGTCATTTAGCAAATTTATTGATTTATAATTGGCAGCCATAATAGAGACATAGTATATTATAAAAACATGTTGGAAAAACAACTAAATAGTTAAAATATTAACAATATGAGTATAAATAATCACGAATAAAAATTATTGATTTTTTAATATCATCTTAAGATTTTTTGTTCTGTGTGCTATGGGAAATCAGTAGAAAAAATAGTGAATGAATGAAACAAATAATCAACATGAATTATAATAATGTTGTATTCAGCTTTAACTAATATTTGATAAGTTCATCCACAATTAATTTTTTTTCTCAATACTTTTATAAATTAAGGAAAATATTTACCAGCTCTTTTACTATGGCCAGTAGAAACGAGAGGGTGTGAAGCGCCGTTAAAAATCATTTCCCTTAGTACAACGCCCACGGCAAATTGCGATACAAAACTTTTTCAAAAGAAATTTTCACGTTGTTGGGTTAAAAGATGTTCACCACAGCACAAAATTCTCTTAAATATTTATTACGATTCTAATTTTAATAAATAATTCGTTTTAATAAATAATTCATTGTAATGAGAAATTAGTCAACATAATGTTTTGGGACGAATCATTTTCATTATATATGAGCAAAACTTAGCTGAAACCATTGTTTACAAGGGCAAACTTCTTACTAGATCAAAATTTTTAAAGTGATTATTTACACATATATACATTTATATATATATATATATATATATATATATATATATATATATTAATTTACTTTCTGTTTATTATTTCTTATTAGTTACACCTTTCCCAATGCAACGGTTTAGTTAGTTTTTTAAAGAGGTTATTTAAAAAAAAGTATTAAATCCAAATTAAAAATAATTCATCTTGCAAATCAATTAAATACGTTAACCTAAAATATACGCTTAGGTATCATAAACTAAATACAAGAGCCCAAAATAAAAAAAAATCACCAACAAAAATATTGCGCGTAAGGTTCACACGCGATCACAATATGCTTCACAATTTCGGTGACGTACGCACGTATAAACTTACGCATACAAAGATGCCTCGCACAAATACTACACACGTATAAAGTCACGCATACGAAGAAGCCTCGCACAAATACGACCAATCACAATCGAACCCGAGATATCATAGAGATCGAATGACAAATCATTGGCACTTGACCTTGCCGTAACTCACTTCCGTTGCATTTGTACGGATTTACACCCAAGTCGCGCCTAAAGAAGTATTAGACGATGTTGGCTGGTTTGCACATCTCTTGATCTCTACTTTGAATTAGTGATTTAAGAAAATCTATACTTAGCTTAGAGAGATGGTGGACCTTTATACCCGCAGAACTTTGAGCCCCTATATGTAAATTTCTGCTTTACATGAAAAGTTGACAGAAAAAGCAATGCTTGCTCATTCATAAAACAGAAGTATTCCAGAAAAAAACTCATTTCTAAAGCCACACTAGTGCTAAATAATTTAAAATAATATACAGCAAGGTACTATTTCAGTCTTCTCCGCTGCGCAAAATAAATAAAACTACTATGTAAGTCCAGTATTTATGAAACATTCGTACACTTTTGCGTCATTTCACAAACTTTTCTTGCTTTAGCAAGTTTTACATGCTAGTTCTGTTGTAAAAATAAGGTCATTAATCAAAATGACGCGACAGTACATTAGCAACAACAATAGTAGCTAGGAAAAGGGTGATTCAGAAAATCGTTATTATACCAGCAGAATAATTTTGTTTTAAATTTCCTATATAAGTAATTCATAATTAACTTCCCGTAGGATATGTTATAGTAATGGGCCGAAAATCGTAAATATTTTTTTTTGCATATCTTCACGTTTCAGAGGTTTCTGAACATTTTGGCATACTTCAGAAAAAATTGATGTACGTGTGTGTGTGTGTGTGTGTGCTTTGTCCGTCCGTCCACGTTTTCGGTCACACGGATCAACCGAATTTCATGATTCAAAAAACATTCGATTCCTGTTGATAGGGAGATGTGCTGATTAGTTTTTAGCAAAGGCAGGTCCAGCTGTTAAGGAGGTACCGAGTGAAGAATGCAGAAAATAGAAATTGAGATTTTGAGTAAACGGAGTATCCGATTTGAATAATCCAAAAAACATTGCAAAGGCAGGTCTAGCGTTTTCGAAGATACAGAGATAAATATACAAAAAATGGCAGTTTTTGAGGAAACTAAACTATACAATTTATGGAAAACAGTTAAAAATATGAAAAACTGCTGCCGCAAAAATTGATCAAGTCATGAATATTTATGGTATAAAGCGATTGTTGATTTGGTATATGAAATCTTAAACTCGCACCGTACGTCTTTGTTTTCGCATAAAGACTAATATGGGTTACATTAAAACTTTGGATATATTTTATCAAATCTATATATTTACGCAACTATTTTTGTTTTTTTTAAACATAAATAGGGTAGGCACAAGAGTACATTTTGACTTTGAGTCAAAGTTTTTTGACAATATAAATTGTCCAAACTAGATGAACTACATTACAACAAATAACACGTATCAAACAAACATCTATCGTGCTATGTTCAGCAAAATTTCCAGTTAATTCATAATTATGCAGAAATGTGTTCTTTTTCCTGCTGTTTTTCAAGAATTCGTTACCTGATACATTTTACCCCATGCGCAGGGTAAAATAAAACGACTAGGGGTAAACAGGTCCAATGCCTTAGTTTTAAATTTAAAGAAATTTCACGAAATAATAGCGAACTTTCATTTTCATTTACTATTTTTCATTGTTTAACCTTTGCCATTGTAAAGATTCAGTTGGTCCTTGTTACCACACCCAGATAAGCTTTTATAGAGGTTACAAACAAAAATGTTGAATTTAACTTAAAATTAACCATATATCTTATGAAACAATTAAATAAGGTATATTTAGCAATTATATTAAGGTTTCGTAAACTAAACAACAGTGCTTACAACCAAAAAATCAAACAACAAAAGATAACACTTTTGTTGTTGATTTTCTAACATTGCCGTTAGCGACGTCATAAAAATCAAGGTGATGTCTGGTTATACATCTTTTACTCCCTACTTTCATATATTGTTGTTAAAAAATTTTTTAATCTTACTTGTTTTTGAAATATCGGCGGTGGTCCTTTTTACCTGCAAACCAATTCAATTTTTTTTTTTTCAATTCAAAGACTATATATTTCAGTATATAAAAGTATGTACATTGCACTTTATAACATGGGTTTTTTACCCGAAGGTATTGTATCCTTCATTGGATTTGATTTTACAAACAATAATTAATTCAAAATATATAAATAAATTAATATTTGTGTGACAAAAAAGAGGAATGAAAATTTATCCCCCAAAAAAAAATCACATAGCACTATTTATAATAACACATAATAACACAAAAAGAAGAAAAACATAATAAAAATTTATTCATTCTAAGGGAGAAAATTTGTATCGAGCCAATTTACGTTTACTGCTATGGGTCAATCAGTATATATTTTGGCATGGCGTGATTGCCATACCAAATATCGTCTCTTGTGTATTGGCCGAGGCCCGCGATGTTAATATTAGGATGATCCCCACATTTTAGGTAAAAATTTTTAGTAAGCTTTTTCATGTAGTCAAGTATTGTCGGTACGTCAGTCTGTTTGTGTATGTATTTTGAAGAGTAGTAATGTCTAGTCAGTGGGTCCCTTATTTTGTTAAGTACTATTCGTAGTGTCTTATTTTGTAATGTCTGTAGTTTCTGTAAGTTAGTCTTAGTCGTCGCGTTCCATGCAGGAGCGGCGTATGTCAGTAGTGGTCTTATTAGTGTCAAGTAAAGTGTCCGCTTGTTTTGCACGCTTAGCGGGCTGTTCTGGTTCAAGAGAGGTCTCAGTAGATTCAACATCCCGTAAGCCTGTCCAATTTTTGTATTAATATGTTTTGTGAAGCTGAGTCTATGGTCCAGGGTCACACCAAGATATTTGACATCCTTCGACCACTCAACTTCACAGTCCAATACTTTAATTTTGTCCAAGTCAGTCAGTCTAGTCATGGCATTTCGGCTTTTTGTAAATAAAATTGCAAACCATTAAGACCGCTCTATCCTATCTTACAAAATATTATTATCAAGCGCGTAATAATTTATTACTAATTTTTTTTATTTGTTAAGTACATCGTGAACAAAATAATAAAAATATCAAGGACAATATATAAAGATGGATTGGCAATATATATAAAAAGGGTTGTAAACTGCGACCGCGATTTGTAGCCGACGCAAAATGTCCCGCTTTTCCCAGGAAGAAAAGCGACGGGTGTGTGGTGTGATTTACAGCCGCCCTTCCAGCATTTCTCTCTACCCCAGACGCTGGAAAATAATGAGAAAAACGACGAGAAAAAACTAAGCAACGACGAAGTAAAGAGAAAAAAGAAAAATGTTAAAAAGAGGGGGACATTTTGAAGTACATATAACGGCGGAGAATAAATAATGTCCTCCCGGAAAACTGGAAAACTCTTACCGGAATCTATCTTAAACACTCTATAAAATGACACGCCGAATTGGGGACAATTTCCCTCAAGGCGAACGAACAATCATCAACAGCGAAAGATTTTTTCAAGTTAACGCGAGAAAAATTGTTTGCATTTAATTAAATCGGCAACAGGTACTGATACGAATATCTTTTCAGCGATTCAATAAATCACTGGAAATAAATGCTGAATGTTTTATTTACTTTTATTCATGAGATGAGATTTTTTTACAATTTCAATGTTTTGTGAATAAGCTTCGGCCACTGGTTTTTGAAAATAAATTTATTATTATACAAATTAATATGAGTTATAATATATATATATATATATATATATATATATATAGATATAGTTTGATAGTTATTTATTTGTTATGTGTTTTTGTTGCGCTATAATTGGTTTGGGTCATACAATATACGAGTACATACTAAAGGTCAAAATAAACCTTTGTGCCCCGTCCCGCACTAATGCAAATAAATGTATCGTGCATTCGATTTCTTATTATATAGTATACTATACTTCACTATTTCTCATCTTAAATGGGTCAATTCCAAGGTATTACCAATTTTAACTTTTCATTTAAACTATTCTTATTTTTTATAAAGATTTCTAATTAATTCAAATAAATGTATCGTGCATTCGAAATCCTATTCCATATAATTTATTACCCTTTGCTAGTTCTTATCAAGCACGTTTGATTTTCATTAGTGACAGTAATTAATCTTTCTCTAAAACACGCCCAAGTATTTCGAACGCGTTGAGAAAATATGCAGCGTACACTTCGATATGCGAAACACACCAATGGGAAAGTTCACACAATGCGAATAATAAAATACTATAGGACAAATGTTAGATCAGGTATTTCATTATTGGATTCGTGGAGGCATTTTACGACTAACAAGATATCTAATACCGGGTTCAACAAGGTGATAAATAAAGTTAGATAATTTATAGCTTAAATTCTTCAGAAATTGGAGATTCATCTTCAAAAAACATGAGAATTTTTCATGAGCATGAGAGATTTTAAATTTTATTATATATTTTTATAATATATAATATTTTATTTAGAAAAATTTCAACTGCGAAAATGAAATTTTCTCTTTTAATTAAATCTAAACATTGAGATTTCCAATTGATATTTCTCGAACACTTTGAAATTATCTGTAATTATATTAATTTTAGTGCACAAACACGTACTTATATGTCCTAATAAATTATTTTGTGAAATATTATGCATCTCCAATAAGAAAATAATGCCACGATTTCGTACATCTTTTTTAAATTTGTGCAATCGATTCAGCAGTTATTAAGAAAATGTCAATTGTATCAACAGGTCTAATTGTAACAAGCGCCAAAAAAACGCTGGTCATTTTTTTCAAAATCTGAAGAATTATTAAAATTATTAATTATTTTGCCTATCGCCTAAAAAAGATTAATCAAAATCGTGGAATTACAATTGCAATAAAACGATCCGGCCGATCTTCACTGGAAATTAATCAGTATGATTCCTAATCTATATCTTTCGAACAATTCTTGAATTTTATAAATGGATTCAGGATTGTGGGCTATATAACGTAGACTATTTTTTTTATTTTTTATGTTAATAACAAAGAAACGTATTGGCTGATCGTCGTGCAAAACTAACAAACGCAAGTCTTTATCGAGTTACTTCGAATGAATTTTAAATTTGAATTTGAAATCGATTCAGCTGTTTTTAAGCAAAGTTCGAAAAATGTTCAAAAATCGGCTTACATACAAACACATATTTTTTTCAAATTAGGTCTCATTCGATTCAGAATGGCTTATCGTCGAGAAAACATAAAGTTTGCAAATCAGATTTTTGGACAAAACTTATTTTTCGGAAATTTAAAAATATGTTTATTTGCTATTTTATTTATTTAGAACATTTCATCACAGCTGTTCCTCAATTTAAATTCTTATATAGTATTTGAAAAATAAAATACCAATATTATTTTTGTGAAGTCACCAGATTAGTTCAAATTGCTTATCGGATTATAACAACATTTGGCCAATTTTGTTGTTTGATTATTAGTTTTTTTCAAGCTTCCAATAAAATTTAGTAAGTTTATCGGTCTACAGAATATGTTTATGTACAATTAGTATGATAAACTATTATGACGACTGTCACTGCTGTACCCTGGCGCATTTCTATCATCTCTTCTATGTGCCTTTTTAGAATGCAACCCAATGGTTATATCAATATTTGATATAAAACTTTCACTTTTAGCAGAAAGTATATCGTGAGCAACAACTCCAATTGTTATTTGTATACACTCCTCTATATAAGTAACTGTAAAACTATACACGGATGCAACATATTGCTCATGCTACATAGTAAAATTATATCGCCCATAAAATATAACATCTCGCATCTTATTTAAAATTCTACTAGCGGATTTTATGATCACCAAAGATATAATATAATAGTTTTCGATATTACACACAAATTTTCTCGAATAATCTTTTATTATGCTTATCTCGTATGAAAATAAACGTACAGCTTTATGAGTGTATGCGGCCTGAATATCACGTCTTTCACCCACTTATCCGCATCATAAGCGATGGAATATGAAATATTTTCAATACACACCACCCTCATAAATTTCTATTCAGAAGCAAACCAATACCCCATTATGCCTTCTACATACTAGGTCTTTTCAACGAATTTCTCTATGCCACCCTGTATGTGTATATTTTGAGATCGAGTATAAATATATACATCAGGCACCCATTACAAGAATCTTCAAAAATCGGTGACGGAGGACTTGAATAGGTATGACGATGATTTTGGAATTTTCATGATACGTTTTATTCGATTTACTATCATGAATGTCATGTTATGTGTTAATAAGGGGATAACAGACACATATGTTAAGGGTAGTATGATATTTTGGGTCAATAATGATTATATGTTACGTTAAATATCTGACAATGAGCAGTTTCTTGAATTGTAGAGAATTTTAATTTGGGCCAAAGTAATTATAATTATATATTGTATTAATAGTTTCAATTTTACTTTGAGCAGTAATATCACAACAAATAACAAACAACTATCTGACTATGTTCAGTAAAACTACTAGCTAATTTATCATCGAAGTCTTGCAAAAATTTGTAATCTGGTTCTTTTACCCCATAGACGAGGTAAACGACGGTCAGGTGGGCAGGTGTCAAATAGGTTTCATTACTTATTCTTGGTTTTTATTGGATTTCACGAAATAATAGCTACATTATTCAACCAATGCAAAATATGAATGTTGTATATAAACACTGTACATAACCTTGATCTAGATTTTGTCAGAAATAAACATAAGCAGAGATGCAATAACTATTTATTTAACTTATCTCTTGTATTATAGCTTTATTAACATAATTTGCTTTTTTATTTAATATTTATGTTCACTCCTTCACCAGGGCAATTGTTCAGATGGTCCTATTTACCCCATTCACATGTAAACTTTTATAGAGGTTATATATAAAAGACTGTTGAATATAACTTAAAAATAAAATTACATCTTCTAAAACATTTAAATAACATAAATTTAAAAATTATGTTAAGGCCTCGTAAACTAAACAACAGTGCTCACGACCGAAGAAACTAAAAACAAAATGAAATATTTTTTTTATAAATTTTTGAACATTGATATTTATATTCTAATACCAACGTCGTAAGAATCAAGATGATGTCTGGTACATCTTTTTCCCTCTACTTTCAAATATTGTTGTTAATCTTTTTAATTTTTACTTGTTTCTGATATGTCGGTGGTTCAACCGATACCGATATTATACAAAATTTGATGGAAGTTTTTTCAATGTATCAAAAACTTTTTAAATCATTAATTTTTGCATATATTTTATTTTATACATATATACACACACACACACACACACATATATATATATATATATATATATATATATCGATTTTATAAATCCCATTTTAATTATTCATATCGAAAACCTAATTAATCAAAAAAGATCCTCAAAAGCAATCATGTTTGAAAATAAAGTCGAAAACACTCCTTTAATTGAAATGCCAATCTTTCAATATTATCTCGCGGAAATAATTACTCATACCATCTGATTAATAGAAAAAAGTTTGATAAGAATATCAAATTCGTTTTATCCCTCGAACTGTCAAGTAAAAGAAATATTACATAAAAGAAATCGACAAAAATCTCGTTTCAGCTGCCAATTAAAATGTAAAAAATATTCATGTTAAATTAGGGCTTTAGAAAGCTTAGTGGTTCCTTCGAAAGAACTTTATGGTCGACTTTCTTTGATAAAATTAGCTTAATGTATTCAAGTATTTGTTTTGTATGTATATATATATATATATATACATATTTATTTATATTAATTATTTCTATTTTATCATTATTTACTAACCTGCTAAAGAAGGTCTGAAATGTATGGCCTTTTGAAAAGATTCCACAGCTTTACCATAATCTCGCATATTCTGATACAGTATGCCTCTGTAACAAAGAAAAATCAAATATTAGTATTATTAAGTGATTAATATTTAATAACTTGAAGTTTTAGAAAGTTTGAAATGTATTTATAGAGAACAACTTCTACGAAGTTTTACGTCCTATTTAGATTGAATAAATTATATAGTTCCCGACCTGTAGAACTTTCTTTTCAGGTTTCCACGTTAATTATTATGGACTGTTATGTAGGATTTTCGAATACGATACAAGTATTGTCTGATGATAAAGGTAAGTGAAAAATAATAAAATTTTATGCAATGTTTTATCTATAATATTATGTACATACTTTTTCGCATAATAGAAAACATAACAAACTTGTGCTGGGAAATAATCATTATATGAAACGGCGTATCTAGACCATAGATTTAACCAACATTATGTATGGTCACGTTTATTGTAATTCAGAATATTGATCATCTTATACTAGGTTAAATGTAATTATATTATTGTTCAGTGCAATATACAATATACACATTTGTAAAATGATAAATTATAAATTATAAATTTTATATTTATAATAGCATTAAAATATGTATAATATTTAAAAACAATAATGTTATTAAGGTCATACTTCAAATATGGCATGATCGGTTTGTCATTGTAATTAGCATTTAGAAATGAACCTAATTGCTCATTAGTAAATTCTATAATATTTGTTCACGTAGTGAATTATGTTAAACAACGCATAAACAAATATTGTTTTCGCAACTACACTCACCATGTAATTGTTTGAAGAACTTCATGTAATTAAAATTAACATACTTTTTTGTTTGTTATTTTTGTTGGCGATATAATTTCATTCTTTAAACAGCTGTAATTTCTGTCCTTCTTAAGATTATTTTCCATTTTAATAACTACAAAGATTTATAGAAACTACGAATAATATAGAAATAATTTCTAATCAATAAACTTGCGTTTAGTTCGCGAAACTAATGTTTAATTTGTTTTATTATTTTCAAGGAACAGGGTAAAATATTCTTCTGATTCAGGCATTTTTCATTAAATCAAGATTTGTACTACGATGTAACTTTAAAGTGTTTGTTCAGCTAGGCCGATTTCCTTGTTGAGTTTGGAACTGATATACAGCGTTGATGCCGGTACGCATACAACGACAGATCTCTATCCACATACACGACGTCTAATCACAATCGACCTGTATAGAAATGATTTCATCGAGAGTCGTAACGTACTTTCGTTGCATTTGTACGGATTTACACCCTAGTCGCGCCTAAAGAAGTTTTACTTCAAAATGTTTTTTTCAATATAAATAATCTTTTTCGAACGACAATGTAATTGGAAGATGTTACATTAAATGTAATTTGAAGATGTTTCTAAACTCAAATAGTTGCATATAATTCATAGATTAATGTAACTTAGATGCATATAAAAGCTCTTTGTGATCAATCCTAAAATTTCTGAGTTTTCTGTAACCCACACTCAGACCAAAGCATTCGTGGTCTCTCTATCGAGTTACTTACGCCGGCCAACTATATAATTACCCCAAACTAGTAGATCTCTATGTGTGCTCCCATCAAATACAAACTCCGGACTAGGACTCTCCACCGGTCTGAGTTTTAAACTTGAGTTAGAGTGGCTGGCAGATACGATGGACACTAATTCTGCGAACTTTAAGTAATCCGTGCAAGCTGCAGCAGGAATGAGCATTTAACTATTTTGGATGTACGTTATATATAATGAGGTCGACTAGCGTTATCAGTGGATCAGAGGAATTCACGTAGGTACTGTTAGGTCGATGACTCAATTCTCAAAAGATATATAGAATATTCAGTTAAACCGGGTAAAAAAAGTTTTTATGATAAATGAACTTATTTTGTACATGGAACTACTTCAACTGTTATAATTATGCTATCTTTATTAAATGCTGGAGAATATAAAATAAAACAAACATATGTTTGGTAAACACATCACGCCTTGGAAGAAGATAATGCTGGACTAACACAATAGCCTATATAAAACAAAATTTATAATTTCTGGAAACTATCTGAAAATACATTTCAATTAAAGTCTGTGACAAAAAAAAATGCAACATAATAATAAAATTATAGCAAACCGAATTTATATTATTTCGCGAGGAACTTTTAGTTTTGAAAAATTTAGAAGTTTGCAAATAAAACTATAGGCGAATACTATAATAACTAATAAATATCTAACTGTGTAACTAAACAAATAAAAATTTCAAGTAATGAAATATATCATGTTTGGATAATTCCGAATTATTACTAACGCCAAATATCGTAATAAAATCATCCATAGAAAATATTATTATAATTACTCCCAACAATACTTCAAGTTATTGATTTTTTTACCGACCTGCCCTTCGATTTTATGAAAAGTCACCAAATATAGAAAAGTATTTTGCTATAATTGAATTAAAAAAAGAGTGCGCGTAAGGTTCACACGCACTTGAAGTAAACCTTATTTGCTACTCTACAAGATGACATTTAAGTAAAAATTAATACACAAATACAACTTTTTTTTTGAATAATATTTATTAGTAATATTGTAACACTCGTGATGCAGATATTTATTAGTGTCAACCTTTATACACATTTATATAATCGATAGATTATAAATTATATAATCATAATAGCATTAAAAATATTTAAAAACAATAATGTAATTAAAGTCATACTTTAAATATGACATGATAGGTTTGTCATTGTAATTAGCATTTAGAAATGAACCTTAATTAGAGAAATGAAGTAATTGCTGATTAATAAATTCTTTAATATTTGTTTGTGGATTATGTTAAACAACGTCTAGACAAATATTGTTTTTGCAACTTCACTCATCATGTAATTGTGTTTGAAGAACTTCATGTAATTAAAATTAACATACATTCATTGGCTGCTTGTATTTTTTTACTTTTTCTCTGGCGATATAATCTCATTCTTTAAACAGCTGTAACATCTGTCTTGCCTAAAAAATATTTTCCATTTTAATAACTTCAAAGATTTATAGAAACTACCAATAATATAAAAATAATTTCTAATCAATAAACTTACGTTTGTTTGTTTTATTTTTTCAACGAACAGGGTAAAATATTTTTCTGATTCAGGCATTGTTTTATTAAATCAAGATTAGTACTACGATGTAACTTTGAAATGTTTATTTATCTATGCTGATTTCCTTGTTGGTATCGGTACGCATACAACGCTTATGCCGTTATGCATACAACGACAGATCTCTATTCACATACGCGACGTCTAATCAGAATCGACCAGTATAGAAATGAGAAATCATCAAGAGCGAATGAAAAATCGCTCCTCTTATCTGCCGTAACGCACTTCCGTTGCATTTGTACGGATTTACACCCTAGTCGCACCTAAAGAAGTTTTACTTCAAAAATGAGCATAGTTTTAGAGTTAATACTACAATTGCATCATAATACGACAATAATCTTTTTCACTTCGCATTTATAAATATTGCGACTTGACTTTTGCTTTATTCATCTTGACAGATATTTTAATGGATACTATATTAATAACATTTTTAAGATAAATTCGCTTATGATAAAGAATGTCCACTTTGTCTGGTGCAAAACCATAACGTTTTTATTGCAAATGCATTACCAACATGCTACTCTCACGTGCGTTTAAATTGAAATCATTTATCAAAAGGATAATAATAATAAATCGTATATTTTTCTCTGTATTAATTCTATATGAATCGTAAAATATTTATGATGCTATGATGAATTAAATGTGTAGGTCGATAAATCACTCATTTTAAAAGCTTTAAAGGTTTTAGTTCGAAACAAAAAAAAATAGAAGGCATAAGCAAAATTGAATATGGTATAGTATATGATGTTTATTTCAAATTAAAATAATAGTGTAGGACGGGGCACAAACGTCCTATAAGACTTATGGAAGTATACTATGAAATACATTTATACTGTAAGAAACAAAACCAAACCAAACCAACTACATTAAAACAAAAAATATTTAACCATGTTCTATAAATATTTTACAGCTTAATTCATACGTTGACGTTGTAAAACTATGTCTTTTCAGCTATTTCATAAAAATTGTCTGGTCATTTTAACCCATTGATGAGGTAAATTAGTGAACCAATGCAAAATTTCATACTTTACTTTACATTCAAATATTGTTGAAAACTCCAACCTATCAATTGATTTAATTAAAACTTTTTTGTATTTTGTAATGCAGTTTTTATCAATAACACAAAGTAATTTTATTGTGAAGAAGTAAATTAGAAAATCAAGGGATTAGTTCATACCATTAGAAAACAAAACACGAAATATTTCGTTCTCGTACCCTGACGTCAGCGTCTTAGACAGAAGGCGTTCCTTCCAACATCAGCAAATCTTACAGAAGTCACGTGCACACATTCTATGTACCAGTCGGCATACACTTGTGAAAGAAGCATGAGAGTAGACGAACGTTTTAGAGTACTTACAACTAGTTCGTAAATTGTTTTTAAATATTTGGATAGTAATTTGAAAAGTTTCACAAAGTTCGAACGAATCGGAAAATTATGATGAGTTGCAAAAGACTATTACGAAATTTTGAAATATAAATTTATATATCATTTGGATAAGAATTGTATGTAACTATACACAATTTATTTAGATTTTGCAACAAGTTGACTATACCAATACTAAATATGTTATTAATAAATTATATGTAAATGATAGGTTACTGACAATGTCGCATAATTTTTCTCAAAATTTAGACTCAAATTTTACTATAAATTGAGTCAAGTATGCTGACGAATGAATGAATGAATAAAATTCTCTAATGAGATTATCTGTTTTGACGCAATACAAATGTTTATATTAAGCTGTAGTAATATTCATTTTTATCTAAAAATGTAAATTCAAAAAATATTCCTAAGTAATGTATTTTTATTATTAGAAGTTATATAATACTGATCGAATCAGATATCGAATTAGATGCACTATAGACTGATAAAAGCTAGTAATAATATATATTCGCACTATTAATATATATTAAGTTTGTAACTTCTGATACTAAAAATAATCCAATCAACTTATTCAAGAGGCAACAAATATTATTAAATGACTGATTAAAAATGACCTATACAAAATAATTAGCTATATCCATCCTGTACAAAATCCCTTAATTCACAATCTACAATTGTTTGTCTCATGGTTGCAATGAAAGATCGAGATGCCTAGAACCACAAACAGTATTTTTATTGAGATCTAAACGTGCAACAATGTTATAAACACTCATTAGTTATATTTGACTAATCAGAAACATTATATGCAAATCAATCAGTCATATTTAGCCAGTACAAAAACTCTCAGTCTACAATCCACAATAGCTGTCTGCAGTATCTACATCTTCATCACATGTGAAAAATATTGTCATAATTTTATAAAAAACACAGATTTTTGTATAAAAAAGAGTAATCAGAAACAATCTATAGGAGATTACTTGCTATATTTACTCAGTCAAGAACTATCAATCGACAATCTAGAATCGGCTGTCTCTTGGTTGCAATGAAAGAACGAGATGCCTCAACAGTATCTTGATCTGACGTAGAAAAACTTGCAATAATTATATACAAAGCATTTTTTATAAAAAAAACAATTTATACAAACTAGTCTTATATATAAAAATGGAACTCAATATTATGTTAGGTATACTAAGGTTCTAAAACGGCTGAACCGATTTGGACAATTATAGTATTAAAATAGAGGTTGAGGAAAGGTGAGTAATTGCTTCGAAACCACTTAGAAACTTTACTTTTTTTATTCAATTATTCAAAAGTAGGAGCCTAATTTAAAATGAAACAATGGAAGGTGGCTCATACGTTAAATATCAAATGGTTTGGACAGATTTTGTTCAACAAAATTTAATAAAATATTTTAGATGAATTTTATTTAATTGTAGCAAGTAGTTTTATTTATACACAAAAATATTAATTAACCTATAGTTAAAAATAAATTCATTATAAAAATGTAGCGTAAACAGTTTTGTATACAATGTCGATGAACATATTTCGATATTTGTCTGATTGATATGTGTTATATGTTGTTATGTAGCTAATTTGGGTTTTACTGTGAAATTGAAGTGTAGAAATAGAGTCTCATTATTTTATTTAATGCAGTTGTGCATTTAGCATCACTCAATTAAAGTACAAACATTTTGGTATCGACTGTGGTGTAAAAGACATTAATGATTTTTAACTAAATGATAAATATTAGTATAGGATATTTATAAAAATTGGAACTATTGTCATCTAGTAAGTTATATTTATTTTGAACGAGAACTCTTGGACTACAAGCAACAATCGGCTGTCTCCTGATTGTAATCAAAAAACGGGTTGCTAGATTGACAAATAGTATTCTTGATCTTGATCTAATGTGGAAAATACTACCATTTTATAAACTTTTTTAGAAAAAGGCTAATTTAGAAACGATCTATAGGAACTAATTTATCCCGTCAAGAACTCTCGGTCCACAATCTCCAATGGGCTGGTTTCCTGGTCTCCTGGTCGTAATCGAAGGGCGAGTTGCCTAGATCGGCAAACAGTTCGGATACGGAACACGGAATTAGAAAACGATATTTGTGCGAGGGACGTGACCATTATACCGAACGGTCAATAGGGAAATGTATTTGCGGTTACGTGTTATAACCGCGTACGCGATATTCGCAAAATTGCCGCCGGATCCAACGACATTATTGGATCGAATTTCGTCCATATTGGAGATAAAGTCAATGATACAACTAATACGAATTATGATCCATTGCGTTGGCTTACTTCCATCGGTGTATTAATATTCTAACTGCATAATACAAGAGACGCGATAGTTTGGTCAAAAATTAAGTCATATTTTTAGTATATAACCAATTAATCGATTTATGTTTTATAAACAGAACACAGAATTAAGTCAAATATATCAAAAAATAGATTTATATAATATATACCTAATATTTGTACATTAGTAGTTAATTGCCGGCAATTAACTTTTTCGTACATAATTTACATTAGTCTTAAGGATAAATTTTGTGGGATGATAGTGACATACATTTCATTTGTTTCTTGGATGAAAACTAAACAAATAAAAGAAAATCTTATTTAATTAAGACCAAAAAAAGGAAAATATACAAAAATTTCTTGTTTAAAAAAATAAGCTTTTTAAAATGTGTTTATTCCTATCATAACCGTTCTGGGTGTGCGGACATGGTGATACTGGCTTAGTTTAGCCCTAACTAGTTTAATTATACACTGGAAAGTTCTAGACGGAATGTTCTCTAGAAAAGTATAAATAAATATACAATAGAAAAAGTATATTAAATATAATGACTATGAAGTTACACAATAGTATTCTCTACCAGTAACGAACGTACTTAATAAATGCATCCATATAACAAACGATCCACTTGTGCGATGGAGCACATACGACTGCAAGTTGGTTTACAATTTACTCATGATAGTTTTTTATCACAATTTGAATTTAAATAAAAAAAATAATATTTGATTTATTAATATATTGTTATTTTCAAGTTGAATTTAATGGTTTCCTTATACAACCTTTAGAATAGCATACATGTGATTGGGGAAAATAACCTCCAGAACCTTTACACTTTCGTAAAATAAGTTTAAAAGATCACTTTTACAACATTCTTAATTACACTAAAGGTTTATTACAACTTTGATTGTAAATTCTTCTGATAAAGTGCAATACAAAAGTAGTATCCGGTGATCTTTATAAAATATGCCCCTAAAATATGTACTTAAAAAAATTATTTATCTCATTTGCAATTATTGAATTTAAAGGAAAACAGTTATTCTGATTGAAATGAATTAAAAAGAAATAACTTCTAAAACAGAATTATGAAGTAGCAATACTTGATCAAAATTTTTGTTTATTTTGTTTTAAAATACATATTTAGATCATGATTTTTAATTTGGTTGTTCAAGCTAGTAATTATACTGCATCGCATTAAATAAATAATGTAGACTATTATTTTAGAAAACAATTTTAACTTAAAAATGATATGTTGAAATTTTTGCCCCCTTACTGTTCCGTTTTACCCCGCATATACTTCAAAGGCCCAGGTATCAATTTTTTTTAAAAACAGTAACAAATAAGATGATCATACGTCCCGGTTTGACCAGGGCTGTCCTGAATTCTACCCTATGTACCAAGATTTTCTTAAAATCAATGTTTGTCTTGGATATAGAATTGTTGTTCCGGATTATCTAGGTTTTTTGAAAAATATACTTTATTACTTGATAATAAAGTAACAAGTACTCATCAATATGTAAACATGATATATACGTCGTATATGCTCATATAAATTATACATTCTGAATGAGAAAATTGTCGAATACAGTTTTCCAAAGGCAAATTAAAACAGTCTCACACATCAATATTTTCAAAGTTTTACTATCAGTTTCACGACAAATAGCAGAAATTATGAAAACATTGTGACTACCTGACACAAGTGCTAATTTAGTCAAGTTAATTTTGAAAAGAATTGAATTTGATTTCATACAAAACTCAGAAGCAAAAAAAAGAGTGCGCGTAAAGTTCACACGCGATTGAAGTAAAACTTATTTGCTACTGTACAAGATGGCATTTAAGTTAAAATAAATACATTATATAACAATTTTTAATAATTGTTATTAGTATTATAGTAACACTCGTGATGCACATATTTATGTCAACCATTATACACATTTATATAATGTGGATAAGTATGTATGGCTTTATACTTCAAATATGACATGTTCGGTTTGTCATTGTAATTGCCATTTAGAAATGAACCTTCATTAGAGAAATCAAGTAGTTGCTGATTAATAACTTCTATAATATTCGTTCACACAGTGGATTATGTTAAACAACGCATAAACAAATATTGTTTTCACAGTATCACTCATCATTATATAATATTTGTGTCTGAAGAACTTCATTAATTAAAATTAACATACATTCATTGACTGCTTGTATTTTTTTTTTAATTTTTCGCTGACGATATAATCTCATTTTTTGAACAGCTGTAATATCTGTCTTGGCTAACAAATATTTTCCATTTTAATGACTTCAAAGATATATAGAAACTTCAAATAATATAGAAATAGTTTATAATCAATACACTTATGTTTAGTACAAATGCTTAGTTTGTTTTATTATTTTCAAAAAACAGGGTGAAATATTCTTCTGATTCAGGCAATTTTCATTAAATTAAGATTTGTACTACGATGTAACTTTAAAACGTCTATGTATCTATGCCGATCCCCTTGTTGATATCGGTACGCGTACAACATTGATGCTGTTACGCATACGACGACAGAATTCTATTCACATACACGTCTACTAATCATAATCGACCCCTATATAAATGATCTCATCGAGAGCGAATGACGAACATTTCGGCCGTAACGGACTTCCATTGCATTCGTACGGATTTACACCTTTGTCGCGCCTAAAGAAGTTTTACTTCAAAAATAGATCAAGTTGCATAAGATATAATATCGTAGGTCAAAGAAATATATATATATATATATATATAACATATAATTTTTTTTAATCTAAAACTATCAAGATAACATATAATATAACTACATTCTATCTATTTAGCATACGTCTCCTCCACCGTCCCGGATTTAACTTAAAAAATATGGTCATCTTATGATAAAACTAATTTCTTCAATGATGAATTGAAATTAGCTGATGTTATACTGTACACAGTCAGATAGTAGAATGTTTGATATGTGGTATTTTTGTAATTTAATTGGCTTGGTTTTTATAAAATAATTGCTCAAAGACAAATTGTGGCCAAATCCTTTATATTTCCTATATATTTGTTGATAGATAATATTTGTTGATAATATTCATATGTCAAAGCATCTACATTTTGTGAGTTATTTCAACTATATTTAATAGCTAAATAGTATCAAGTCAATATATTTATCTGATATCAAGTCAATATATTAATCTGATATTAAGTATATTAAAAATCAGTTTTGAGAAAGATTTCCCTCAGCCTCCAAGCGATGGGAACGCATGGCTTTCATACATTCAGTTCAACCGGCTAACAAGCATTGCAAGCACTATCGTGAAATGAATCTTCGCGACAATTTGCTCCCGGAGCGAGCGACCATTAAACTATATCATACCGTTTCCAATTAACGCCGGGCTCTCTTTCATATCACGTTGAAAAATATCACAGGCGCTCCCAGAGAGCAAACGAAAAAAATAGAAGAAAAGCACACGAGGCAAAAGATAGAAATAAAACACGCACGGTTTGCACTGGCATCATCTTATGAAAGAATGAAATTGTTCAGAGACATTTTAAAACAGATTGTGTCGTCAAAATAGAAAATGGTTATTTTACGTAGTTTTTCTTGCTAGGAAATGGAAAAAGCGAACTGTGTTTATAGAATCGTAAATTTTCTATTTACACGTTTACACATACACACACACAAATATATATATATATATATATATATATATATATGTATATATATATATATATATATTAATATATAGTGTCCCAGAAATCAATGTCAAGCATTTACAGTATTGAACTTTCGAAAAATGAATTTTCTTACGTTGTTTATAAACTGAACTTTTACGTGCAACTTAGAGCTTTGGCGAAATTGTGACCATTTTTCGGTTATTGTAGTTAATCTCTATTAATTTTTATTTTCAAACTTTGGGTTCTATAACAATTGTAGAACAGTCTAAAATTACACAATTGTTTCAAATTCTCAAAAATTAGGACTTTTTGTTGAACTATGAAATTAAAATATTTAAAATCGATTAAAGTTGAGAGTTCTTCTTTTAAAATGAATGAACTATAGTGTGTTTGCAACTTATCTTGAAAGATGGAACATTTAACCAGGATTGTATAATGGAAAAATACTTGAAAGTTTTATGGTAGAAAAAAATTAGTAAATATAATTTAATATATTTTTAATGGTTATATTTAATATAAAGCTAAATATGAAAATAAAATGTGAAATTACATGTTTTATAGAATTACGATTTACAATTTGATACATTCATTTTCTAAATAATGAAAGACACATTATTTATGGTATTTTAGCATGTCACCTTAGGAATTTCGACTTACGAAATAGTTTCAGAACTGTTCAATGTGAGAAAAAAGATTTCTAAATAAATTCTACAATGTTATATTATTGATAAATCATCAGGCGAATTAATTGTAATAAAATTATAAATCGGAATAATAGGTATGCTATGTATTTTAGACTAATGTAAAAATGCTTAGTTTACATTTGTTTTAGATGCAAATAAACTCTTCTACTTAATTAATTATCATATTTATTAAATAGCAAATATTAATAAACAAGATAAGTAACAGTGATATACTATTTGTCTATAGTTTAAAAGAACTTCGGCTTACGAAATAGTTCCAGAACTGTTCAGAGTAAGAAAAATATTTTCTAAATAAATCGATAAATCAACAAATTAATTAAATCGTATTGAAATTATAAATCGGGACAATAGGTATGCTATATATTTCAGACTAATGTAAAAATGATTAATTCTTGTCTACGTTTTCGATTAATTTAAATAATTATCCTAATTATTAAATAGCAAATATCAATGAACAAAATAAGAAACAATGATTTACTTCAATTACCAATAGTCGAAAACATTCTTAGATAAAAAAATGTATTTAAATTCCAATAAGTTCACATTATTTTATTATTTTATAGTACATATACGAGTAAAAAATCTGCATCAACATTTGATTATAATATAACATTATGATATTTCTGTCTTTTAACTTTTTCTCACTGAATATGCAATATTTAATTTATGCCATAATTATAATTCTGAATTCAATGTCACCTAACAAACTATCAGTTTATACTAATGTGGAATATTTAAATTATACCATTATAATTGAGTCAAATATCTCTCAACAATTCCTTAGTGTTATAAATAGTAATGTGCAAAATTCCATTCATATCATTATTAACTCACCGAAGAAGTTTATGTTTTCATCAAAAAATCCGATTCGCTAATTTTATGTTTCCTCGACGTTTCAAAACATTCAGAATCGAATGAGACCAAATTTGGAAAAAGTATGTGTGTGTGTGTGTGAATTTTTTTTTTGTTTTAGTTTGAATAAATTTTCAATTTGATTTCAGCTGTACTATATCATTAGCACATGCATTTTATAAGTGGATTCCAAACATTCAAATCGAACAAAGATTTTTTTGAAATTTTATAAAATTAGTTTGAAAAAAACTGGTTTTAAAATGTAGTTTTATAAAATAAATTTGTACATTTCATAATATAAAATTTTCGTAACATTTTCCAGTGAATTTTACTAACATCCTGAAGGTTTTCATAGAGATAAAATCGTCAAACCCAAAACGAAACGAACTCTGTTTTTCGCTGGTGCTCTCCTGTTTACAAATCTTGAAAATACTTTTATAATCCACGTGCAAACGGTCAAAGTTTTTCATTTGATGGCTGACTCGAATACAGAAGTGCGGCGTCGAAAAGAGAGATAGGGAGAAACGGTTCATGAATGGGAAATCTTGAGTTGGAACTAAAAGCAGAATCGCCCGAGGCGGCCGCCATCAACATTCATTAAAGTGGTATTTACTGCCACGCACACCGCATCACTGGAGGTCGAACTGCTACCAAGAGATTGGGTTCCTTAATTGGTCTCAGTCTTCAAGGTACTATATACTGGTATATATAGTTAAAGTTTGCTCCTAATGCACATAACAGAGATTTATTGTGTAATAATCGGTGCGACGCTCATAAACGTGGCGCCGGAACCGACCTTTAGCCTTTGCATTTGATTATGCATACACATTTTTCTCATAAGAAGAGTTTTAACACGAGATTTTTCATTATGGAATGGCGGAAATAACCACACCTTCTAGATTGCCATAATTCTAGAGAAAAATCGCCATCAAACTTTTATTGCAAAATCGTTGTTATTATCTATGAAATAATAGTTAGATTTTCACTGTGGAAATTATTTTTTTAATTATAAAAAATCACATTCAACAACGCTATGTTAAGCTTGTATATTGACAGTGAAAATTGTGAAAATGTCTATCTATTTGCTGTGCATATTTTACATATAAACAAGAATGTTATGATAACAGAATCTATGAGGATGCAGTTATCATAACATTTTTGCTTGCTTGTTTATATATAAAATATGCCTGATCTCACGGCGAATAAATAGACATTTTCACAATTTCCACTGCCAATAAACAAGTATAAGATAGCGTTGCCATGACAACGGTCTTATGGCTCTGTTGCGGCAGAATTGCCCCAAAAATGTGATTTTTTATAATTGATTATCATTTTTTATAATTTTATTATAACATATTTTCTTGCTCGTTTATATGTAAAATACACCTGAGCGCACGGCAAATAAATAGATATTTTCACAATTTTCACTGCCAATAAACAACCATAAGATAGGGTTGCCATGACAAATCTATGTTTATATGATCTGTTATGGCAGAATTACCCCTTCAATCTAATTTATGCGGCTTGATATCTTATGTGAAATACTGATACCAATGTCTACTATTTTTGGACTGCATTATATTATTGTATTATTACACGATAAAACACTATTGATAAATCATAATAAAATACAAAATTATTAATTGACTAAGTAAATTTAATATTTCTTTAAATATTTTGAGTTACTGACTAATAACTAAGTCGAAGTTTAGCTCGTTATTTAATCATTTTTCAAGAGGATATATGAGTTTTACAGTTACTATATAAATTAACATTAATTAAGAACAAATAAAAAATATGAACAAATCAAAATTGTTTACAATACCAAAGGATGTAAATTTACAAGTAACTCTTATATTTTCCGAATTAAATTAAAAATTAGAAACACTTTTCAAACTGATACTGGGTTATGTTTTTCCATGAAACATACATTAAATATAAAATTTTATGATCACTATAGTTCAATGTAATCGATACAGCACATGATGCATTATTTATTCTGATTGTTGTTCATGAATACAAAAAACTTCAAGTTTTATACCGTGTTAAAATCCAGTAAATAAAAATTACTTATAATGCACCCATTTTTCAAAACATATTTATTCAAGCTTCTGATAATTTGCAATAGAAACAAAAAAGTGATAAAAGATTGTTTAAATAAATATTTATACACATATCATTTATCACGAATATTTGAGCATTATACACTATAAAATAACTTTTTAGTTGATTTTAATTATACATTTTTTAGCCGATTTTTTTAATGTTTAAAATAGACATAATATATAACTTTATTATTCGTCATAATTTATTTTGATCGCAGTACCTCTATATACAGTTACATTCTGGTAATTTTATGATTACATAAACAAAAAAAAATCATTAAACTTTTATTTATGTAGCTATTACAGTGGATATATAAAATTAATAATAATTTTCAAATTTTTTGAAATATATGTAATATGTAATATGTTAACTCATTTTATCGTCAGTTTTGCTTTTTATAAAAAAACTAATAAAAATTCTCCTAAATTGTTTTTGCCCAAATTATTAACTAATTTTAGTAAATATTTTAATCATATAGATTTTCGTAAATTATAAATATTCCATCACCATAAGATTTGTGAATAAAACCACTATTTAGTTTGTGATATACGTGAACTTCACTACGTGTGATATATTGAACTTCACTTTACAAATTTCTTCTCTGTTACATTTGCTAGTCTCACTTCTTATTACAAGTTACAGGTATTTATACTTATACAATTGTATCCTTACCATGAAGGTTTCCGTGTTAAATAGAAAAAGCCCTGGTCAAATCTTGACCAGAAACTATATTGAACTATTTTCATATCGTATATAAATTATAGTACACTATGATATGCTAATAATTTTTTTAAATAAGAAACAATAATTTTGCAAAGAAAGTAAAAAAAGTCAACAATATGGTCAATCATAAAATGTAATGTGTTGCTCCATATCAATATTATAAAATCAAGAATGAAATAGTTGTTGCAGATAAATATTTGTTGGAAAGTATCACAAATAATATTAATATTGTGCTACAAAGTAAGTTTGCAGCCGTGAGATCTATTGTTTACAAGTTGCGATTACGCCGCGCCCGCCCGTAACAGATGTCGCAACGACAAAGATGGTCGCACGCGTTCCGAATAACAAACAGCTTTTCCGAAAGCTCCCGTCGTCAGCCCTCTAGCCCTCTCCACCGGAGAACCATCAGCGCTTTACTAATATTCGGACTAGTCCATTCTGCTAATTACGGACGTATTACGTACACAGTGCTCTTACGTCTCGTGCTTTTACCGAGCTTTAAGTCCGGCACGCGGCGGAGAAAGACGAGATGTTAGGCGGTGGAAAGAGGGCTTAATAGTGTTACAGAGCTTTCGAGCTTAGAGAGCTTGCAGATCGCGTAGTACGGTTTTTGCGCATCGTGAGCTTTAGTGGTTATTCTGTTGCGGTTTTGTCACGCTATGTGTTTCACGAAGATACTTATAGTTGTCATGTACTTGTTTATTTTTGATATTTTATTAGAACTTCGCACGTGTCTGTACGTCATAATCTATGTAGGCACTCTATAATATAATGGAAAAGTTTTATGATTTATTGCGCGTTTTATGGCGTTATGTACGAGGATAATTGCATTACGTATTTCAGCTTTATTTAAAGACATTCTACTATATATACACACACACACACACAAACATATATAATATATATATACATATATATATATATTATGTTAAATATATATATATATATATTATATATATATATATATATTAAATAGATAAAAAAATCACGATAAAAGAAGTGAGGTATAAATAAAATAGTATTTAATTGGTTTATTATATTCAACATATATGATATTATTGTTACATGAAGTTGTACAATTAATAATTTTCATATAAATTTTCTGTAACATTTATAACCTTAATGGTATGTAACATTAGCGTTAACTATCACTAAACTCAGCCTGTACGCCTATTTAGATTTATTAGGAATATTTTATTTGTCAAATAGTTGATGCTATTCAAATTTAACTAGTAATTTGAATTATACTAATGATTTAAATATAGAGTGGTGCACAACAGTCCATTTGACTTTAAGTAATCATGCGGCCTAAGCTAAATGAACTACATCACAGAAAATATAACGTATCAAACATCCAACCATCGAACTATGTGCAATAAAATTTCCAGTAAATTACTAATTATAGAAATATTTCTTTTACTATTTCTCGAAATTTTTGGTTATGACAGACATGGGGTAAACATATCCAATGTCTTATTAATAATTTCAAAGATATTTGCGAAATAATACTACACTATTAATCGATATAGAATATAAATTTTAATGGCACTTTTTACAAAGATTACACACTATACAATACAATGATCTGGTATTTTATTAGAAAGATTCATCAGCAGAAATGGAATAAGTAATAATTTATTTGTTGTAAAATAGCTTTTCAACTGATTTTATATTTTCACTTACTATTTTTTGTTCGGATGAAAGTTTAGTTGGTCCTTTTTATCCCACTCACATGTAAGCTATCATAGAAGTTATATGAATACATCTATTGAATATAACTTGTTTATATATAACGTATACTTAAAAATTATATTAAGACCTCGTAATTAGAGAACAGTACTCATAACCAATCAAACTAACAACGAAAATGAATATTTAGTTATAGATTTTGGCTGATTACACATCTTTTTACCTCTACTTTCAAATATTGCTGTTAATAAAAAACACAATTTTATTTGTTTTTGAGTTTTAGATCTTTTGCTCGTGCATATTCAAAACTTTAAGAGATCCTAAAAGCTGTTGTGTAATTATTTGACTTGAATAACTACGACGGTTTAATAGATGACAAATTAAACAATTGTCTTATCTCTATGCGATGAAATTTATTTTTACAAAATCTGTAATAGTGATCATTTTTTCATGCAGCAATGCTAGCTAAATGCAAACCTTGGAACATATTTCTATATATAAATATATATATATATATATATATATATTATTTGTAAATAAAACAGATGTCATCACTACTTAACATCTGGTTGTCGAGGCGGGTCGACTTAAGTCCTCTGATTGAAATACCCTTAACTTTATATACTAATCTATGGTAGAGCCATATAATAATATAGAAATTGAAAATCATTAATTCTTATTATATGTTGCATTAAACTAAATTCATTATTATGTAGTACGTATTTAATACGCCAATTTCCATAACAGTCATATGAATCTGATGCTATAAAGTTCTATGTAATTTGGTAGAAGCCGCGTCACTCAGATATCTTTGACAAAAATGATACAATTGCCTGAAAATTTCTAGTTTATCTTCAGAATTACTGGGCTAGCATCGACATAAAAAATATGTTTTTCTAGAAACCTTGGTTAAAAAAATTAGTTTGATACATTAAGTCTCCTTGATACATTTTTACTAAATTATCTAATATAGTTACCAATATCATGGAATTTAACGTGATAAAAATAATAAAAGATTAGAATTCACTTGGACTTTCATGTAAAATATTGCGATGTCTTAATTACGCCATTGAAATATATGTAGACAAATAAGCAATAACGTGCAGCACTTTCGGTAAACTCAAATACCCCATCTTCGTATTTATCTTGCTCTGCATACTCTTTTGTATCATTTTTCCCTTTTTTCTCAATGTTCGTTCTTTTGCGAGATGCCCGATCCACTCTCAGATTGCAATGCAGAAGTAATCCAAATAATCTACCTACGTAAAAGCTTTTTTTAAAGAATTCTTTATCCGGCCACTATGCAGTTAGATACAGATATTTGCGTGTATTGTATGCAGGCACATGGGGGCGCGTTCTCTGCAAAAGCACCTGAAGCGTTTTGTTCGAAGCGAAGATGTAACTACGAGCATTAATGCGGGCACGTGCTTAGATATACAGTATTATTATGTCATTTGCAGAATGCATACGATATAATGAATAGGGGACTTATTTTCATTTTTATTGCACACGGCTTATTTAGCTGGATAAAAAAGTTCTTGAAAAAACTCTAGTTAAGAGACATTTATTTTTATTAGCGTCTGCATGCGCTACTAACGTTAATTTGGCGCAACTAGTTTCTAGATTGAATTATACTATTTTGATAGACAAAAACAACTATGGCTAATATAGAAATTGATATTTTGGCCGTGATTTTGCGCCTAAAACAGCAAAGGGTTGCTCCCGCCGTGACCGTGTGCGTCACAGGTGAGTCTTGGCGCGTGATTCCGCACCCCTTTTACTTGTATTTTGAAATAATAAGTTTTATACTAGATAAATAATACGTGTCAAATAGTGTCCGCGTTGGGTGCCATCTGGCGTTACGGGACTTCCCCCTACTAATTGTGAGAACAGTGTAACTGTAGTTGATAATTATTTTTTTTCAAATTTCGCTCTATCCTGGTCCTTACTAAATTCTGAATTTCTATTTTCAGAGATATTTATTTTTTATTAGCTGCCACGTGTGCTACTGAAGTATATTTTGTGCAACTGGTTTCGGAATTGAATTATACGGTCATAGATACTAATTGTGAGAATAGTGTAGCAGTTGATAATTATTACATTTACAAATTTCATTCTACCTGGTCCTTACTGAGTTCTGAATTTCTCTCTTTCAGAGGTATTTATTTTTATTAGCTGCCATATGTGCTACCTATGTTAATTTGGTGCAACTAATTCTATATTGAATTATACTTTTTCATAGACGAATACAACTATGCAAATATAGAGGGTCATAGATACTAATTGTGAGAATATTATAGCTGATGATACTTATTACATTTACAAATTTCATTCTGTCCTGGTTCTTACTTACTTACTTACTTACAGTTTCTGATTTTTTACGTCACATGATTCAAACATATTGGTCAAACTTATTCAGTGAAAATATATTCATCTTTTATCTTATATTTCAATAGCACCTTGTAAATGGCTGGGCATATTGCAATATATGATATAATCAGTGAAATTAAGTTTAATTTTACATTTGTGTACAGTATTCAGAAGCTTCATATTTCCAGGGTAGGGCCAGACACAAAGCTCTATGTTGTATTTGAGTCATTACATAATGAAAAAAAACAAAGCAATCATAACAAACGAATAACGCATATCAAACAAACCACTATCTGACTATGTTCAGTAAAAGTCCCAACAAATTCATCATTGTAGAAATGCGTATTTTTGCTGTTTTTATAAATCTAACTTGGTTTTTTTTACCCACAGACAAGGCAAATTAGGATTGTCAGGGAAAAACAGGTTTAAACGTCTTTTTTAATTTTCAATTAAATTTACAAAAAATAGCTACAAAATTCATCCAATGCAAAATATAAATTTTATGGATGA
>NW_020536999.1:65354907-65379499 GCF_003426905.1 Ctenocephalides felis
AAAAAATTTCATATACATTGCGCAGAGATGATTTTAATAATGATTCGCTATATTGTTATGTAGTTTTATATTCAATGCAAATATTTAATGATCTGCTATGGAAATATAATAATTGTAGAAAATAAGATAAAATGTTCTTCGTTATAGTACGAATGATAAAGTACGAGTATCATATATTTGATATCGATGTTCTTATTACTGGAATGTGCTCGAAATAAAGTATCAATTTAAATGGCTTTCTGAGAGTTCTGCATAAACCATTAGCTATCAGAATATATGATAATATAATTTGTTCTAAACTTAAAGAAAATATTTTCAAGATAAATTAAGTTCCTTATATTTTTTTAGTTATGATTTAATTTATATTATTTTAGTTATCAGGAAAACATCAATTTATATTATTCTATATGTCAATTTCGTACTACTTTAAAATTCTTTCTTAATTATTCAACAATAAAATGTTTTGGATTAAACAAATGCAATATAGTCGTACAACAAAATAATTACATTAAAGTTAAAAAGCCTTATCTAAAACTTCAAAAATTTTATCTTGGTTTTGAAAATATCATATTGCGTCTGAATTTGTACTTACACTTTACTTTTAGTTATATTTTGAAATAGAAAGACAAGTTAATAATTTTTAATATTGTTGAAAATAGAGAACTAAATATAATTTTCATTCAACGAATAAAAACAAAATCACACTACATCATTTGCACTTCATGAACATTTATGCACCGATTCTGCGCATAACAGAGAAATGTTACGGCATGGCATGTTACGCTCCGACTCCCCATACATTATGCGAATGAATCATACTGAATGCTGTCAAAATATCATGTATTTGCTGTTCATTCCGGCGTTTTAAGCATAAACTGCAACGTCACTCGTATCTTACCTAAGAGGAATCAGAAACACACACTTATCTAACATCGTTTTTTTGACATTTGTGCGGCTTTTAGGTTATGTTTTGTATGAGAAAACCTGAGAAATTCGCCTGACTGAACACCAACCGCATAACTTTTGTCTATATTACTATGGAAAATTCTTCATAACATGACCTTATCATAACATTGCGGCAGAATCGGTCCCTTAATTTCTTATTTTATTATACATTAATGTATTAATGTATTATATTTCGGTATCAATAACTATAATTTATAATCATTATAATTACAATTATATTTATATGTCTATACAATATTTCAAACAATAGTAACTATTAGTTTAAATTTCATATTTTATGTCATATAAAATACCTCAATTTATGCTGTGACTATTTATTTTTGTTATATGATATAAAAAAATTATAAACATTGAATGCACGTTTATTTATTTCAAACATGGTATTTTTACTAAATTGTGAAACTGGCATATTTTTTAAAATTATTGATTAAAAGCAAATTTGTTTACATAGATTGAAGGGTTTCAGAATTTTCAAATTCAAAAACCTTTACAGAAATTTGGGAATACTGCTGATTGTTTAGCAAGTCGAAATATAAATTTAACCTAGTTTCTGTCATAACTCGTAAACCAATTTCGTAAATTCACAAACTTGAAAATCAAAAATGAAAATATTTACATAACTTTACGTTATAGAGCCTTTTGAACATTTTGGCATATCTTAGTAAAAATGAATGTGTGTGTATGTATTTATGTGTAGAAACGAATTTTTGTCTAAATTTCCGGGAGCACGGCTTAATCAATTTGAATGATTCAAAAAACATTCGATTCCTATTAATAGGGAGACGTGCTGATTAGTTTTTAGCAAAGATAGATCCATCCGTTCTTGAAATGCAAAGCAAAATGTGCAGAAAATATAAACTCGATTTCTGCGAGAACCGGGCATCCGATAAAAATGATTCCAAAAACATTCAGTTTGTATTGACGGGTAGACTGCAGCTTAGTTTTTTGCAACAAAACTTCTGTAAAAGCAGTTCAAGTCGTTTCGTATAATTATTTAAATATCTAGAATTATTTGGATTTCAATTTTATTTCAGGCTACAAACAATAAGAACTTCTAGAATAATTCATTATAGTAAGGGAAGTCCAGCAATTTGCCTCACCAGGCAATGCCATGCGCCACTAATTTTTTATTTTTTGAACATTATTTTGTATACTGTTAGAGTTCATGACTTTAATTTTAAACATTCCAAAATGTTATAGACATACGAAAAGTGATTCACAGTAGAACCGCGATTAATCGGACTAATTGTTGTCGATAGGCATCCAGATAATTGAAAATCCGGATAATTCAATGTATGAATGATAATGGTGTGTATTTTTCAAAAATAACAAATACATACATAGATATCAACGAAAATCAATGTTTAATAAGGAATTAACATTTCCTTATGGATGTACAGTACATATATAATTTATTAGATTATATTGCATACATGTACAAAACTGCAGCATAAATAATAAAAAATGCAAAAATTTGAATTGTAGGTATGTGCATACATATAACTCTGGCGCGGTTGGTAGTCCGAATAATCCGGACCGGATAATCGAGGTTCTACTGTATTTATAAAAATCATCAATGATTAGAATAACAGACAAGCAAATATTTCAAAATTCCAAAGTCACAATTTAAAAAGTTGCAAAATCTCAATTGCTATTAAGTAGAAATGAATAAATTTAATCTAAAATATTGTTTCTTCTATTTACAGTGGCCTATTTAAACCTCGGCGCATCTCTAATAGCGTCCGGCAGATGTCAGGAAGCCGCAGCGGTTTTGCGACGTTGTTCGCGGTTAGACGGCTCTGGTCTACGAGACAGGGCCGCACACGAGGCGGCAAGGTTGGGTGCCCTTTTGCAATTGGGCGGTTTGTACTCAGAACAAGGAAGGCTGCAGAGGGCCTTGGCTGTCTATAGAGAAGCTTTGCACACGCTACCTGAGAGGTATCCTCCGCAGGTAAGAAGATGTACTTATTGTCCTATTAATTTTTATGTTTATCCTCAATGAGCCTGCATAAGCTTTATTTAACAATCAAAATTTTTCGACAATTTAGTAAATAATTATGTATTTGTGCGTGAGATGACAAACAACTCTTAAATCTATAACAAAGTACAGACGACCAATATCAAAATTTATGATCTCTGCTAAACTTTTCAACCTAAATTAACATTTTTATACTAGGAACTATAAACATTGTGGGCCACTGTTACTTGAAAATCACATAATTCATCAATACCAAAAAATGGTTCAAACAGAATTTTGTTCAGAGTGTAAAACAAAAATGCGGCCCTTAGAGGGTCAACATTTAATGTAAAAAAGAAGTACACAAAAAAGTTGACTTAAATTTTTTGGAAAATATTGTGAAAATTGCATTTTTAAAAATATTGATATATTTGAAAATTTTGTTTTTTCGAATAATTTTAATGATTTTATATATATATATATATATATATATTAAATATATATTTTAAATTTTTTTGAAAATTTTGTTTTTTTTTCGAAGCAATCGCACTGTGTTAGCTGCATAGAGGCGAAATATAGAAGCGCGTAAGCGCCGAGTCTTACGGATAAACTTTGGTACAAAACCCATAAAAATGTAAACAAAATTTTATTTACATTTTGGTTTAAATTTCTTATGATTTATAATTTATTATTTTGCGTGCAAGTTTCCAGTGGAAAAACTCGCTTATTTAAAATTTTATATGTATACTCTTAATCTTACCTCAGGCTGCATGGATGTCAGCATTTCTTCGCAAAATTGCAGAGTACAATTGTTTACTTCCTATTTGTATTTCCAAAGATCTAGTAAAATCAGAACTTCAGATATAAATTTTGTGATCTTTCTAGTGAAACATTGCAAAATTTGGCACAACACTGTTAACACATATGAAGCACTTTTTAGTCCATAAAACGGCCCAGAAGCCTAATTCAGTATCACTACTTTATTGTCCTTGTATTTTTTAATAATTTTTGTTCACTTGTTATGGATAACAACATCTACTCTTTATGATTTCACGATTTGTGAAGTTGATCCTTTGTTCTAGGAAGTTTTTATTATTTGATTTATGTTTGAAATGTTCTTGAGGACCTTTGTTCTCAAAATTGGACTTCTGCTGAAAATAAAAAAAATAGTCAAAAAAAATTTATCAAATATATTATTATATAAAAGCAAAGAAAATACTAAAAGCTATATGTTCATTACAAATATAAAAAAATCATATGTCATTAAATATAAAAATAAAGAGAATATATAAACCTCTCCTAAAAACTAATCACCACTTCTCCCCTTCATTACAAATTGAATGTCTTTTTTGGATCACTCAAATCGGATGCTCCGTTCTCTCAAAAACATCTATTTTTTGGACTATTTGTTCCGTATCTCCGAAACGGCTGAATCTGTATTTGTCAAAAACTAATCAGCACATATCCTCATCAATAAGAATCAAATATTTTTTGAATCATTTAAATCGGTCGATACGTGAGTCCAAAAACGTGGACGAAAAAATGTATTCATCCATACATACACACACATCCAATTTTACTAAGGTATGCGAAGATGTTCAGAAACCTTCAAAACGTGAAGATATGCAAACATTTTCATTTTGGATTTTTGGACGATTACAATAAATTAATAATATGGTTCATATGTTACTATTATTACATTCTCATATAATCAGAAAATCATAAAAATTTTCAATTGTAATTATTTTTGGCTGGTGCCAAATTAAATTGCAAACTGTCTGACAAAACCATATGATATTAAGCATTAATATTAATTTGACGTTATATAGAAATAGTAAATAAGTTACATTGATTATACGGTCATAAAATATCATGGTTTTAATCAATATACGTCAAATTTTAGTAAAAAAAAATTCCTATATGATTGGATATCGATACCAGATACCAATCAATCACTTCTATACCAAATTTTGTTTCATTAATCACGTGCATATCATATTTATATTTCAATGAATATAAATGCTGTAAACAATATTCATGTAAAGCACATATTATGCGATTCTAATCACTGTTTGCATCCCAATTATAATAATGAACACCTGTCTAGTTTGGTATTTTAAAACATACTCGTACATCACTTATGCACATATCAATTTATTAATATTGCATTAGAGAATTCAAATAAAATTTTATATTATTTCACATGAAGCTTTTAGCAAATATATCTTGTCTATATAAACCTCTACAAGTAACATGATCATTAAATCGGTTGAACACGAAAGCTTTATGATAGCAGATGTTATAAAATAAAGTGTATTACACATCATGTTTTATCCTGTAAAATTTTTACAAAACAGCCCAACTGACGCATTTTATAACTGGGTATGAAAAATTCAAAGACAGATATCGTTTTGCAAGTACCGAGTTTTATGAGAATTTTATTAGTAAGTTGACAAACATATCGTAATAATTTATGATGGAGATGAAGTATAAACCCCATTCGGACTTGCGAGGAATGATAAGGTTTTGATGTATTTTTAACGTTATAGATTTATAACCTGATATTTTTTATCTGAAATATGTTGATTATTTATTAAATCCAAAAATATGAGTACATATAATTCTTTATTTCTTTGTTCTCCGAGGATAACAATACAATTCAGTCTCAAAATAGTATCTTATGCATGATGCAGCAAGATGGAATCATTGCTATTGTTTTGAGCCAGCACAAATAATTATTATTTTCTCTGAAAGTTTTTGAAGAAATTAAGTTTTTTAAAATCAGATAATTAGATAGTCAGTAATATATATTAACTAATTACCAATAAAATCTTTGTGAAATATAATATATAGAAACATATATTTTATATTAAAAATGTTCTAGAATAGATGTATAGAATAGTAAATAACTTCAATTTTAAAGTATAAAAATGTATTAGTTTGAAATTATTTTGATTTTTTTTTCAATATCTAGTCTTATATATAAATAAAAAACTAGTAAACAATGGTATGGTGCTATAAAGAAATTCTGCAAGATAATTATAGCTTTAATAACAAACAAAATGAATAAATTTAATAAAATTAATCAATTAATTCTTATAAAACTGACTGAAAATACCAAGTTCTGAATAAAATAAATACACTAAATTTGTAATTAAATAAAATATAATTAATATAAAACAATATCTGAAAGCATTTAGTTCACTTGTAAATTCATAAATTATAGTATATAAACTATTTTGGTCAAAAATGAATTTCTTAGTAATGGTACCTCTGTATGAAATAATTTTCTATGTAGTCTGATATTTAAGTTATTTCTCACATAAAAACAATCTATTTTTAATATTAAACTTTATAAATTAGTAAATATAAAATCTTCAATTAAATTAAAAAAACAAGCTCTTAAATTCAATACTGTTCTGAAGAGTTTTAAAACTTTAATATAAATCTTATTAAATGTACTTAAAAAGATTTAATTTATTTATTAGACACTTAAATATCAATTTATTCATCGAAAATTCAATATTTCGTAATAAAAGATATACTTTATAACAAATAAATGAGTAAATTTATTAAAATTAATTATTATGAAACTGAAACAAAATTCCAAATTTTTAATAACATAAAAATATTAAATTTGTAACTAAATGAAAACACAATTAAAAAAGAGCAATATATCTAAAATCATTTGATTCTAGTAATGATATCGCAATATAAAAATCATTTGTATCAGTCTGATTTTGAAATTATTTTTATACAAAAATCAATCCATTTTATATACCTACTAAACGTTATGAATTGCATTAAATTTAAAATCCTGATTTAAATAAAAAAAACTATTCTAGCTATTAAATTCAACACTATTTTGAAGTATATTTTAAAACTTCAATATGAATTTTATTAAAAATAATTAGATAAGTTTTATTTATTTATTGGGAACCTGAATATGAATATATTTATCGAATTATCGATTTACCCAATATTTCGTAATAAAAGATTCATATTTTTATAATGCTTATAAAACTGTTCTATTTTATCAGCGAATTTTACCACATTTTTTGGCATTACACAAGCATATTTTTTGACGACTATAATGGGTTAGTGATAATTTTTTTAAATTACAGAAGTATATACCTAAATATCAATTTATTTATCAAACTTATAGTAAATGTTCATATTTTTTAAATGCTTATAAAAATGTACTATATTATTAGTGACTTGACTATAATGAGCAAATTATTAGTTTTGGAAAATTTGAGAAGAATATATATATACTCAATATTTCACGAAATTATCTTCACAATTGAATATCTCAAAGTAAGATTTTTTAGATCATTTCAAATCCTCACAATAAAATCAAGTTTGAGTGTCTACAACAAAATCGATCACATATGACATGAATACAAATCACATTCACTAGATAATCAATATACGTTCAAATGTTTCAAAATAACAATTTAATTTATTCTGTCAAGTATTGTTAAAAGTTACTCATATATTGTTTTATATATTTGAGTATATACATGGTGTCCCAGACCTTAACGTCAAACAAAAAAGGGATATTAGTATTGACCTAAAAAATTAGTACTGTCCGGAAAAAAAATTTAAAAGAAAAATTTCGCATTGTTTGGAAGTTACGAGCATTTAAGTGCAACCTAGAGCTTTAGTGCAATTATGACCATTTTTCAGTTATTGTGGGTAATTTTTAGTAATTTTGTTTATTTAAACTTTGGAACCGTAAGTGTTAATTATATTTCTAGGACCAAAATCAAAAACATTAACACAATTGTCTAGTTTTCAATAATTAAGACTTTTTGATGAACTAAGAATTTAAGTTGTTGGGACCTATTTATCGCGCATATAGAAAATTTTAAAATGACAATATAAATCTGAAACTCAACTTATTCATTGAGAACCCAACATTTTAATACATGATTTTTTCATTTTGCAGCTTCATAACTTACTTCATCATGTCATTCATCACAACCTTATTATATAATTTCCTTACGATAAGTAATGTTTGACAAGTAAAATTGTCAAAATTTGACACCATTCTTTCTGTAACAATATATATCTGGCTTCAATTAATATTAACATTTCACATAAAATAAATTTTTTTTGATCTCTCTAATATATTTTACAATTGATCACATATGTATGAAGTGCGTCGTATAATAACTTTCTTTATTACCAAGACATTTGTTGCTGGTTAGTCGTATTATTTTATTCTGTATCATGTATAACCATACATTGCTGTTATAGATATATTAATTTTCTATTCTCCGGCTATATTACTTTACCAGGCCCTTCCTCATCTGGCAGAGATATCAGCTTCGCCATATCTATTGCAAACTTCTACGCCGCTACGTCGACTAATTAAAGATGGCGCAGTACTTGCTAGCTACGTTATTAGTGTTTCCATAATAAAGCAAACGATCCTATATATGTTTTATGTTCGATATTAATCATGTGCACTTGGCTGCTACTAGTGTTCCAATGTTTGCCGACCGATCATGCGATATGATTAAAATTAAACATACTTAGTACTTGATAGGGCTACGCCAATGCCATCAACCTTAAGGGATGGATATCGAATGCCAAATATTTAGTTATGTCAATAGGTAGATCAAAGACAATAATCATTAGATGTAATAATATTGGTTATGGATTGTGTATACAAGACTCACAATAAGAGACAAGTATTGCAATGTAGATTGGAACAGAGAATGCCATCAGTATGTTTAAATTTGTAGTAAAAATTGGCTATAGCTAGTTTTTTTCAACTGCCTGTTCGAAGAAAAACCAAAATTTATTAGTAGGGGTGACTGGATACGATTGTGCCAGGGTACGGTAGTAACAGTCTTCGTTACAAACTAAAGCTTACTGATTTTCTAATAGGGTTCAAACTTCAAAGCTAGAAATATGAAGTATGTTTGTTCGAATAAGTTTCCATTATTGCATTGAGTCAGGGTCGTTACATTAATATGCTCTGTAAATCGCATTGCTTTTTAAGAATCAGAATTGAAGTTTTTCATTCGATTTCTTATAATAATAACTGTTACTTGTATACAAACAAATAACAGTTTGTTATTTTGTTGTTAGTTGAACATTAGTAGTAAATTACCAGCAATTAGGTTTTGCGTAGATAATTTAGCTTAGCTATGACGATGATATGATGATGAAATGTTTTAAAAAATATGCGTTGGGTACGGTTGTGAAATTTTGGTTGTGGGTCTTGTTCTTTTCGGGTGAAGATTAAACAGATATAGCAAAATCTAAGACAAAATAATAAAGAAAAAGGAAAAATATATATAATATAAAAAACAAGAAAAATCACAAAAATTTCTTGTTAACTTTGTTTAAAAAGTTATGTTTTGTTATATATTGTTATATACCAATCCCCTGTTTTACACGGAAGATACGTTCTAGAAAAAACCGTATAACTCGAAATATTTATTTTTATATGAACGAAAATCGCATTTTGTCAAATTTTAGTTTGAAAAAGCCCATTTCATCAATTTTTATTATGATGAATAGTTAATATACATAGAACAAAAAATGAGTATTAATATTAAACAGATTATAAGAAAATTAATTTATTTCAAAAATAAAACAAAAATAAAAAAAGATTAAGTATTGTATTTTTGTTATAGACAAAACTTAATATTGGTATTTACAGGTGTCATCGTTATTTTACCTTCTAGTTTATTTACTTTCATCTTTTGCCATTGCCAAACTATATTAAAATTTTGTGCAAAATGACTTATTTGTTCACTTTGAAAAAAATTACGGTATTAATTATATATAAACACTAGTTAAAAACAAAGTTTAAGAACAATGATGCTCTTTGTTCTGATATATCAAACAAACTACGTTATACACATTTAAAATTTAGTTTTGATCATAAAACGGGATGTTTCCATATCCTTTTCTATAGATTTCCATCATAAACTTCTAAAAATTCGTAACTCTAACAAACATTTTGTAGTGTTTTGTATTTTGACAGTAAATCAATCAAAATGTTTCTGTGGATATAAGCAATTTATAATTTAGTGCTTATAATTTAGTGCTTATAATTTCGTGTAAATGCTAAATTAATAGATTTTGTTAATTTTTTTTTCAAAAATCGTGTAATGTCGGAAACGTGTAAAACGGGGGATAGGTGTATTTTATTTATAAACTTTGTTTAAATGTTTACATTGTATGGTTTAACAATAAACGTCATTATAACGCCGTTTTGGTTATATATATATATATATATATATATATATATTATTATTTACCTATTATACCTAATTTAATGCCTGTTACAACCATTCTAGGCGTGTTAGGACATCTTAAAAAAAACATACTACATATTTCTCCCTTTGAGCCCTATATGAAAATCGGTATAAGTTGATTTTATGACTAATATAGCGTTTTGATTTCAGGGTATTTAAGAATAATATTTCAGTATTTCCAAGTAGACAAATTACCATTATCATTTGATTAATTTCTATCGAGCTAACTGGTAAATTATTAATAAAATTATCAGCTTATTAAAATAGTATCACAATCGTACCTAGCCTCCCATACACATTACTTGTTATTTACTTGCTCTCAAAATTTAATTGATATATCTTTGGATTTTGATTTAAAGTCAGATCTTTAAATTTAATTATAATTCAAACTATTAAAATGACTTTAAATGCAATGTCTAAATACTGCAAAATTTTTTTGTAAAAATATTTGTTTCTTACAACTGTTTTTTCATCGAGATATGGAGTTTGAACCACCCTTTGCGTAATGTTCTCTTACATTTTTCTTCGTCCAAAGCTAAATACAGAGATATGTACCATCGGCTTAGAACACAGGGAGACAGGGACCCATTAAGTGTGGTCTTTAAATTACAATGATCGCATTATATTTGCTAGGCTGTCCTCCCTTTCGTAAGAATTGTCGCAGAACCATTTCTTAACAGTCAGTATTTCATGTTCATTGCTTTTAGGGTGGATGGTAAATGTTGACAAGGTCCGCAGCTAAATACTATTCCGGTGGAAGAACTGGGCTTAATAAGTACTATTTGCTTCAAAAAAATCCTAAATCGAAATATCTTCCATGATAAATAATTTTTATGACGTAAATCATTAGACAAGGCATGCAATGCCAAACTATAGCCTGATTGATCTGGAAACTGTAACTGGTACTTTGTTCATTTTGTTAAATATTGTTATGTGATTTTGTTGAAGAATTGTTAAAGCTATTCATTTTTCCATATATTTGATATAAAGCATTGTATATAAAATCGAATATAACTGTATATTTAATTGAAGATAGAGTGTAATATCTGAAGGTAAAAAAACTCTACGTAACACCAATTTAAGTGTAAACTACATTATATATGTAATAAAAAAAATTAATTTGAAATTGAAGTTGAATGGACAATGCAAAAAATCCCTCTATTACCAGCTCGAACGTGATATTCGTATGAGACTTAAAAAAAATTATTAGGCTACTTTTATATGAATTTTTAAGCTTGTAATGCTTTTCAACTTGTAAAAATATGAAAACAACATTATTTTTCCCATATATCATATATAATACATTGTTTATAAAATCAATTATAAATTTATATCTAATTCATGATAAAGAATGTTACCTGAGGGTAAAAAATTCGACGCAACACTAACACTGTGTAAACTACATTTGCTAATAAAATACATATTTTTAAATTGAAATTGAATAGACAATGCAAGAAATCACCTGATTATCATCTGAGGAAGATATTTGTATGATACTCTGAAAAATCAAATATTTGAAGAAATTTGTTGTGGTATTTTTATGTAAATATCTAATTTTTAAATTTATCAAATTACACAAATATGAACATATCTAAAAAATTTACATTTAATTGCAAAAATCCAAACCAGGGTAAGGGGAACGATCGTCTAATTTGACTTAGAGCAATTATATTGAGTAAACCAACCAATTATATCACAACAAATAAAACAAATTAAACAACTATTTGACTATATTAAGTAAAACTTCCAGCTAATTCATGGTTGTAGATGATTTTTTGCTGTTAAAAAAATTGTCACCTGGTCCTTTTTACTCAATAAGCTCATCTTATTATTGATTTTGAAGGAATTTTGCGAAATAATAGCTATGTTACTCATCCTATGCCAAATATAAGTTTGTATGATACATTTTTTTACAGTTATTCTTCTAAGTTAGTGTTATTGTTCAGAATTATTCGGTAGCAGAGTTGGAATAACTATTTATTTAATTGATCTCTTGTAAAATTGTTTTTATTTCAACTTAATTTACTTTTTCATTTACTACTTTTTATTATTTAAACTTTTGCCAAAGTAAAGGTTCAGTTGGTCTTATTTACCCTACTCACTTCTAAGCTTTTTAGAAGTTATACAAAAAAACTGTTGAACATAACTTAAAATCAACACTATTTGTTATAAAACAATTAATTGACGCATACTTAAAAATTTAATTAATTTCTCGTGAACTAAACAACAGACCTCACAACTAAAATACTAATGACAAAAAAATAATTTAGTTATTGATTATCACACATTGCTGTTTATCTCGCAATAGCGACATTGTAAAAATCAAGAATTTTGGCGGGTTATACTTGATTTTTTTTTAAAAAAAAATTCCAAACTACTTGTTTTTGAGATATCAGTAGTGGACCTTTTTACCCGCGGATTTTTAGGCCCCGCTCTACCTTATATTATATTAACCTTATAGATTAACATTTCCATACCTTGAATCGTATGAATCCTATGAATCTATACCCATTTAGGCTTCCATTTTCCGGCCGTACGGTTTTATTTTCCTCAAGCGGGAAAATGGAAAATACTCCTGGGTCCGCAAAGGGGATGATAGATGGACATTTATCGGAAAGTGACCGCTTGTGTTCGATCACCAGGATACATATGTCACACTTCGACAATGACCACTGTCCATTTTCGCGACGTTCAGATTTTGTTGAAATATTTCACGGCATTTGTACTTGTATATGATGAGGATATTGGAAATGCGGTTGTGAAAAGAAAATTGGGTACATCATTATTTATGTACATAGCATGTTCGGAATATGCATTAGTAGATGTGCATTTTTCGTACGCGACGCTAGTCCTATAAATCAATCATATTTTGCTCCTAGTACTAATATATGTGTATTTATATAAATAGGATAAGTCGGGGCTTGAAGGTCCGCGTGTAAAAACGAACACCAAAGATATCTGAATAACAAGTAAAGTTAGGATTTTTTTTAAGAACAATATTTGAATGAAGAACACATTTGAAAAAAGAAGTGTGATGTGCCATCGCCTAAAATCAAGCAAATATCTTTGTAATTCTAGAACAAAAGATATATAGTTATTTTTGGTTGTGAACTGCTGTTGTTTAGGTCACAAGACTGTAATATAACTTTTAAGTACATGTTATTAACTTCCCGAAAGAGAAGTTTATGTTTTCATAAAAAAATCCCATTCGCTAATTTTCTGTTTTTTCGACGTTTCAAGCCATTCTTAATCGAATGAGACCAAGTTTGAAAAAAAAGTGTGTATGTGTGTGTGTATGTGAACAGATTTTTTTCCAGGCGGCTGGACCGATTTCAAAAATGTAAAAGCCGTTCGATGTATCTCGATGAGGACTATCGTTTGTCAGTTTTGTGGGACGATCGGCCGAGACGTTTCTTTACAAATAGCAGAAAAGTGAAAAAAAATTGTCCACGTTTTAGCCCGCAATTCTGAATCGATTATGAAAATTCAAAAACCTTTCGAAAGATATTAGTTGAGAATCGTGTTGATTAGTTTCTAGTAAAAAGCAGCCGGGCCGTTTTCTTGTAATAAAGTGTTAAAAAAAAATTTCGACGATTTTTATTATTTTTTGTGATCGTAGATACCATAGTCTTCTAGATCATACTAAAATATTACGGCCCTACGACAAGTTGTTTAATTTTAAAAATTCGTCAAAATTTGCAAAAATTAGTATAGTTTATTTGGCTAATGTCAAAATTAGACCTTTCATCAACATTTGCTCAAAACGCCTGAACCGATTTCAGAAACTTAAAAGCAATTTAGTGTATCTCGATGAGGGTTATCGTTTGTTAGTTTTGTGCGACGATCTGCCGAGTCGTTTCTTTATAATTTAAACATCGAAGATATAATTTGTAAATTAAAACATAGAATATGTTAAATAAATATGTAAAATCAGTTTAAAGAAGCAATATTACAAGAAATAAATTAAATTAATAATTGTACCAACTCTGCTGATTAATATTTTTGACAAAATGTGCTCATGAAATTTATAGTTTGAATTGGCTTTATATTATATATATATTAATCAGTAAAATTCCTTCAAAATTAAAAGTAAGACATTGGATCTGCTTGCCTCTGGCTGTCCGATTTTATTGCGCCTATGGGATTAAAAGACACTTGACAAATTATAGAAAAATATTTAAAAAAATGTTTTTATTTTGTTACCTTTGACAGAGAATTTATTGTAAAAACAGATAAGACATATTATAAATAATAGTTATACATAATAGTTATGTAGTTTTTATACATTTGTTAGGTAACTATTATAAATAATAGTTATATAGCTTTTGATTATTTGAAACCTTTCTAGAAAATATACTAATGTAGATACATTCTAGATACATCTAGAAAAGACACAAATTGAACTCTCTACAACTTAATGTAGTGAAAGAAAGCTGAGTGTCAAAAAGTTTCGGTTAATCGGAGAATCGAAGAAAATTACCAATCGCTAATATAAATACTATAATTTTCAATAAATGTTTTTTGACCAAAAATTTTAATTTTCAATTGTAGTTTTTTAATTAAATAAAATATTGTTTAGTTATCACGTCATTACATATATTCAAATTTAATCATTTCTCAATCAGTATTGCTCATACACACTTTTAATGCGTACTGTAATAACTCGATATATATATTGTTATTCAGTCCATATCAGAGAATTGACTTAATTTTCTTATATTATTTCAAAAAATCATCTAACTCGTGTCAACCGCATCTCTTAAAATTTTCTGCTCTCATTACACAATCTCATTAAAGTTTACCAAATATCAGTGAACAATTTTGCTACAACGCCAACGTACCCGTCCTCTGTGATTTTAATAACGAACCGAATACAAAAAAAGATCGTCAACTCCTTGCACTTGACATATATCAAAACACACTCTCAGAAAACAAAACAGTAGAATACAAACAACTTGCCACTTTCCGTGAAATTTCTAAACAAGTACATCCGTCAAAAGTTTCAACCCCTCGCTCTGGAGTAAAACAAAAAAAGCCGCTCAGAGCTTTTAACTTAACAATTCCGCCCCGCTCGAAGCGGTCTGAGAAAGTGTCAGCATGCGAACGAACTTGAGATATCATAGACTTTCCTCAAATAAAGTCACAACATTTTGCTTATGATACACGAAACGGATTCGAGAATTTGTCAGAGACAAAGTGGGAATGACATCAGAGATTTTTTAAAAGAGATCGTAAAGCTTTCTAGGCAAAAAAGTTACTTATATTAGCATGTCATTTCGGGTGAATGAACTCAATATGGATCTATTTAGTATTGATCATTATAGTGTCACCTTTAACGATAATAGTGCCAATTATAAATTTCTTGACTACAGAGTCAACCATTCATTGCAAAAATACATTTGAAAATTTAAAACTATATTTATCGATTAATAATTATATTATTTATCCAATAGTAATCGTCCAAAAATCTAAGTTGAAAATTGTTTCAAAGCATACATTAGACAAAATGGATATATGTGTGTGTTTGCGTATATGTGAGATGTATGTTTGGATAAAAAAATTGTCCACAATTTTGAGAGGACGGATGATTCAAAAAAAACATTCAACTCATATTGATGGGGAGATGTGCCGATCAGTTCTTGGCAAAGGCGCGTCCAATGGTTTCAAAGCTGCAGAGCAAAAAATGCCAAAATACCAAAATCAGTTTTTTATGCCAAAATGTTCAAAGTTCAATGAGTTAGAAAAGATCTCAGGTGATCAAAAGCCATATAAATATGATATATATAATGTTAATAAACTATTTCAAGAATAAATTCTGAGCCAAAAACAAATCTTTGCAACTTTGATATGAATGCTTTTTGTTCTAAATCGATCGATTTGCATTCATACGTATTTTAAATATCTATAAATTCAAAAAACACAACTCAGAATGATAATCAACTTAATGATACAATTGAAGTTACAATCAAAGATTTTGAGAATTGATCAAAGACAAACTTGAAATGATATCAGATTATAATTATAGTGATCAGTAGGTTGCATGGCATCGTGCCTTAAGGCAAATTGCTGGAACTTTCCGTACCGTAATTAAAAATCTTGGTACAAAACCCAAAAAAAATTACACAAAATCTGTGCACATTATGGAGATCTCTATAAAATATCTGATAATTTGATGTGCATAGGTCCAATAAACATTTTTGACTGCCAAATGACATTTTTTTAACATATTTTTATTGAGAGTCCATAACCTCTAGACCTGCCTTACAAGTAAAATGTTTTTTTAAATTATTAAAATCGGACGCACCGTTCTCTTAAAAACTGAGTTACCGTTTTTGACACTTTTTGCCCCGTATCTTCGGAACGGCTAGACCTGCCTTAGCCAAAAACTAATCAGCACGTCTCCAAATCAATACGAATCGAATGTTTTATGAATTATTCAAATTGACAAACATTTGTATCCGCACACATACACACACACATACATCCATTTTCTCTTAGATATGCCAAAATGTTCAGAAACTTTTGAAACGTAAAGATATATAAAAAATTTCATTTTCGATTTTTTTGCGATTACGATAACTTGCCCTACGGAAAGTTAGAAAAAAGACAATTATTCATAAAAGCATAATTAAATATCAAAGAATTTTAAAACCGAAGCTCAGATATAGTGTGTAGTTGAATTCATTCACTAAAGGTTATTATACAATTATTTATTTATACGTATACAAACGTTGGTAAATTTTTTGTCAATGATCAAATTAAATATATATATATATGTATATATATATATATATGTATATATATATATATATATATATATATGTGTGTGTGTGTGTGTTTATAACGCTATAGTATTGTAGTATTCAATAATACTTTAACTAAAATAATAATATACAAATCTGTACTATATAAATGCTGCTCAATTACCTAGATGGTCGTTTCCATGAGCTGCTACTTATTATTCAAGCGAAATAATTTAAAAATCAACGCTTGACTCCATTCACTGCTTCCAAATTTCGTTTTATCATGCGAATCATTGATTTCGTTATATTAGGCGACTTTCACTCAGCAAAGTGGGTACCTATGCTCTTATACCCTAAACGGTTCCTCATTACCTCTCGTGTGCTCTCACATATAATTTCAATTCGTAGTCTTTGCCTCTCTTGGTTCGAGAGTCGATGTTAAAAATATATTTGTTTTTATTGATATTTTTAAAGTTTTATATTGATTCAACATGTTGATAATTTATTAAACATACTATACTAATTGATAATTTACTAAACGTACTATAATTCTGTTATATACAATTTCTGCTGTGAAGAGAAATATAATATTTGAAAGTAGGGGAAAAATATGTATAGCCATTTACCAGCCATTACCTCGATTTATACGACGTCAATATCAAGAGCTAAACGGCAATGTTTGGAAAACTATAACAAATATAGTTTCTTTTGTTAGTTTTTTTTTTGTCGTGAACACTGTTATTTTGTTTACGAGATTTTAATATAATATAATTTTTAGGTATTCGTTATTTGATTGTTTTATAAAATGTTTTGTCATAGATTTTTTTAAGTAAAACTTCTTTAGGCGCGACTAGGGTGTACATTTTTATACGGATCAATGGTGATAAGACGTCGTGTATGTGAATAGAGATCTGTCGTTGTATGCGAACCGGCATTAACTTTGTATGCGTTCCGATATGAACAAGTAAATCGGCATAGCTAAATAATGCGTGATCAGACGAATATTTTACCCTGTTCCTTGAAAATAATAAAACAAATTAAACATTTGTTTTGTGAACTAAACGTAAGTTTATTCATTAGAAATTACTTCTATACTATTCGTAGTTCCTATAAATCTTTAAAGTTATTTAAATAAAAAATATTTTTTGGACAAGACAGATATTACAGCTGTTCAAAAAATGAGATTATATCGCCAGCAAAAAAGTAAAAAAATACAAGCGGTCAATGAATGTATGATAATTTTAATTACATGAAGTTCTTCAAACATAATTACATGATGACTGAAGTTGCGAAAACAATATTTATTAAGGCGTTGTTTAACATAAACCACTGAACGAATATTATAGAATTTATTAATCAGCAATTACATCATTTTTCCAATGAAAATTAAAGTCGTATATACTAAATATAATGACAAAACGATCATGTTATATTTGAAGATGAATGAAGAATGACTTTAATTACAACATTGTTTTTAAATATTTTACATATTTTCAATGCTATTATAAATATATAATTTATAATTTATCATTATATAAATGTGTATAATGGTTGACAATAATAAATGTGTGCCATCACAAGTGTTACCATATTACTGATAAATACTATTCAAAACTGTTGTATGATGTATTTATTTTTTACTTAAATGCCATCTTGTACAGTAGCAAATAAGTTTCACTTTAATCGCGTGTGAACCTTACGCGCACTCTTTTTTTTCATATTATTTTTTTTAAATTAGTTTAATATTTTTTAAGGAAAAATGGCTTAGTTAACAGCTTTAACAATCATAATTAATAATAGCAATCCTAAAGATTTTAATTTGATTTTGTAGAGATTAAGCAAGTAAGCTCCTGTTTCAAATCAACCTGTCTTATGAGTATTACAACCAAATATTGTTCTATTTTCCAAAAATCGAATTAATCATTTGCATCTATAATCTTTATGGCTGAGAAAGTAGCAGTGGCGCATGAATTAGTATATGAAATTTGGTATGGCTATACTTAAGAGAATTATATTGTTAAGATCATGAACGACAATTGCACTAAAAAACTATCAACTTACCACACCAATAATCCTTTTTATTTGTTTATTAAAAATATCGTCCCAGCTCTCTAATCATTTCGCTAATATAACTACACTATGCCTCCGTAAGTAACGCAATGAGGGCATTTATTCTTGCGCCAATTTCCCGAGGTTTTCCATTGCCCATATCATTACGGCCGCAGCCGGCGATGAGAAGAAGGCACTAAGGATTCATTTCTTTCCTTCATCCGGGCCTCATCCTAAATGTAATGGAAACAAAATGGCGACGCTTTTCCGACGAACGGGCTGGGGTCGTGATTTTCTGAAAATGTTATCCCTCTGACGCTTGCGGGTAATTGGCAATGGATAAATAATTGATATTAGTTCGTGGTTATTTCCTGAATTATCTCTCTTCTTGCGGAGTGATTTTGGTAGATGCTTGTAAAAAATTAATGAACTGCGCGGTTAACCTTTTGCATTTGTATATCGTTGCTCACGAGGAACAATATAATATATGAATTATGATTAAATGTATTGAATGTGTTGCTATTTTTCTAAAACTTGTCATTTGTCCCTTTTTTCCCAAAAGCCTTTTTTTATTCTTGATAGATTTTACGAAATATTAGCATATGTACCTATATTTAACCAATGCGAAATTCAAATCCTAGGAAAACAATTTTCACAAAGATAACCTTGTGTACATAACCCTGATCATTTCCTACTTTTCTCATATTTAAAATGCTTTTTCTCGAAAACTACTTGAAGTGCGTTTGAAATTTTTTAATAGCATTTTTCTAAGGTCATAAGGAACCAACGTTGTGAAAATGATCAAAATCGGCGTTACAAATATTGATCCAAAATCAAAAGTTGAAAATAACTGTTGATGTTTAAGTTAAATTAAATATTTTTATCATATTTTTTTTATTATATACCTTGAATCATGGTATGATTTCAGTTTTGAATGGTAAGGTATGATTGAAATTATTAAAAATTGTTGATAAATTTTTTCACGTTATTCTAGCCCACAAGACAATTCACCTGATGTTTAATTAAAACATCTACGTGCCCGGGAAGTCTGTAAAAAATTAAAAAAAACTAACAAATTTCTCGCCCATTTTTGACCATTTTTTACTTTGTTACTTTGTTACACACCTTATGTTTTCTACTTTAAATTATTATCATTATAACGTTATTCATATTACTTGTTTTTAGATAATGTTTGACCATTTTAATCGCGGACCTTCAAGCTTCGTTGTACTCTATACAAATATAACTATTCTGGTATAAACATTTAAGATCAAAATTTGACTATTTCTACAATGTGTTACATATGCCTACAATTTAAAAAAAATATTGGTATGAAATTCATACTTTATCAGATTAATTTAAGCTGCAACTTTAAAACACACAATAGAGTAATTTTCAAATTATTTATATATGTTTTTTAAGCATAATTTATACTTTTGGTGGCAAATATATTTTCTGAAAAATCATAAATTAATGGATCTATAGAAAGAATTTGAATAATTCAAAAAACATTGGAAATTGCATCATTAAAAAGGTGTGTAAAATAATCAATATTAAAAATAATTGTTAGAAATACGCACAAAAATTATATTTATAATTTACATATACAATTTTGTAACAAAAATGTTCCTTAAAACGTTGATTTTAATTTAAATTATTGCTCTAGATTCTATAATTTAAAATATAATTTTCATTAATGAACACTTGAATACAATTCAAATTTACGTGTTCTTAAATATATTTAAGATCAAGTCCATTTTAATTAGTTTAACATTAATATACTAATACTGATATTTTTGCATTAAATAATAATTGTGTTCTCATATATTTTCCTAAAGCCACAATTTCATAAAAATAATAATTAGTTTTGTATTTAATACATATTTCTTCATAAATGATTATGATAGCGGTCCTTTATTATTTCAACTGACCATACAATATGCTCAATGATTGCTTTTGCTGCTTTACGATCATAGGAACTTTAATATATAATATAAATGAGTATATGAATCTATTCAGATCAAAGACATTCCTTCCAGCTGATTTGCTATCGCCGAATGCATTTAGCGAATTATTGGATTGTATTTTCGCATCAGAGAGAACGCGCGTTCTGTACAAATGAGAAAACTTATCTGAACGTAAACAAGATTCAGGCATCGTTGATTTCCAATAACATCGTCCACATACATGTGGAACTTACTATAGAAAAAATAAATTGTAGTAGATTCACGCATTTGAGGTAGAAATTATTAGTTTTTTAAATTTTGTTGAATTATTAGATTTTAGCGAAGTCGATATATATTCTGATTGTGTTGCCATTGGCAACAATCTTGATATATGAGTTATAAATGGTTCAGTTATGAACAACATTATGCTCTTTATATTAATACAGATCTAACTAAAAAAAAGAACGAAAAATGACAAAATCTCTTATCTAGGATGTTATCTGTGTGATAATTGAGATCTTTTAAATTTTCTGCGACTTCTGCAATGCTTTTTTCATCCTCAATCAAAATCTTTTTCCAAATTTCAGCAGTAACATGCTAACATAACTTAACTATTTATTATTTATAACATAACTTAACTATTTATTATTTTGAGATAGCCGCAAATATGTTTGCAAATTATGTAAGGAAAATTGAGAGTAAATATGATTGCAAATTACAACTGGATGCTACAGAAAACTACCAAACAGAGATAAAAAACGCATTGTAGTAATCCGCCAAACAGATAATTTGATAAGCCAGAATATTTTGCCAGTTTTCTGTAGTTTTCTCGATTTTCTGTTTCATTTTTCAATATTGACTCTAGATTTGTTTTTGGTGGAGCAAAATACATTAGAAAACATATGTGGCACATACAATATATTTAGTTTATTGCCCTGTATAATTAAACAAAAATCAACCATATTCTTGAAAATTATTTATGATCGACATTAATTTTTCAAACTTGTTCTTATCAAAAGATTTCAAATTAAAGGTTATAAATTTAATAAAAGTAAAAAATGTCAAAAGAGCTAAAAAATTATGATAATTCAGGTTTTGATGCTTATGAAGTTATATAAAATCTATTACTACATAAGCAGAATCAACATGAATGTTCTGTAATAAATTTATGAAAGAAATAACTATGATCCATTGAAAAATAGGTGTCTGTTGTCCTTCTATGAACGTTTTTTTGACTATGAACGTTTTTTTATTGTTGAAAATGAATTCAGAAGTTTAGAGACATTTGAAAAAACTCGCGATGATTAGCTTTGCGAGTTATTCGGTTTGTCGATTCATATAAATTGGCAGAAAAGTGCAAATCTATTTGACCACGTTTTTGCAAAAAATCGTGAACTCATTTTGAAAATTTAATAGTTATCAGAAAACTTTATATTCAAAATTTACAGTTGAAAATTTCATCTAAATATCTACTGATGATTAAATCGATTATTTACAATAGTGATTCATGCAACTAATCATTAAATAAACAACTGCTATTTGCAATTAGTTATTTTTTGTCTCTATATATATGTAGCTTAGACAAAATTCAAAATTCTATATATATTTACCAAAATTGTATGTACATTAATAACTCCATGAATAAAAAAAACACAATCTTAAAATTTTATTTTATTTGTTATTCCTTAATGATGTATTTTAGTAAAAACCTTATATTAGTCATGTTCACTTAAATTTCAATTCCATATTTTTAAAATTAATTATCGGTCGCGTCGTTATTGATTTCACTCATATTAATAAGTAACCCTATTTCATATTAAAGTTTTGTCAAATTATTTATTATTTTATCAAATCCTTCAATTTCGACAAAACAAATTTCAATATATAAATTATTCCGCTCAACAGCAGAGGTAGTTTCAAATAAAGCAAATTCAATAAGGACAAAGCCACGAAGGAAAAAGCCGAAGGATGATCCTCGTCTAGCTGGAATCAAATGTATTCGTGAATTAACTCAGCTAAACTGTGAATAAACGTCAACGACAAAACTTAAATTGAGTAGTCAACCGGCACTTCTCGTCGGGCAATCTAAAGTATTATAATTCATTATGCATCCAACAAGGATAAAGGAGAGAGAAGGAGGGACCCGGTCCTTTTTTGCATCACAAAACAAACTCTACGGACCGCAAACGGGGCGAAAAGTTTTTAAAGTGTTCCAGAGTACAAAAGACAAGCAAAAGGCAACGGGAACATCGGAATGGAATTAAAAGTTTTGCTTCGTCTGTTTGGCCCTGAGGGAACAAAACGCCACGGTATTGTCATTCGTAAAAAGAAACGACCTTTGCGTTCGAGACTCACATATAATTATACATCTTTAATAAACTTTAGTCTTAAAACGGAATTAAAAAGTTTCAGGGTAAAGAGTTATTAGCACACCCGAGGCTATTTCATAATTTTGCGCTGGAATTACAGCGTTGTAAACACTCCATGAAAATGTTAATTGTTTCAAACTTTTAAAAAATTACCCCTTAAATATATATAATATATATATATATATATATTATAGAATTTTGTATCTCTTCATCTCGATACTTAAGATTTGTTTAGAATATTTCTAAGTTTCACAAGTTTTAGTACTGAGTCAAGCTTTGCAAGTGATAAATTAAATGTAATTTAAATAAAATATTAAAGAATGTGTAGTATATAAGTACCTGGTTTGGAAATTACACTGAAGATGAGGCATACTATGGTCTCGAAACGTCTGTAATTACCAAATAAAATGCGTCTTAAAAATCTGAGTGCTCTATTGTTCATATTTTAATATGTATGGTATATATATATAATATATATATATATATTATATATATATATATATATATATATATATAATATAAAAAACATTATCTGAAAGTTTTAGCTCCTAATATTAACTTTAAGATAGTACGCACTCCAACTATAGATTATTAGTTCTTCTTCCTAAGTAAATACTAAATTTATCGAGTTTTTGTTAAAAATTTGTTATTTATCATCAAAATAAGCAAATAAAATGTTCTTCCCAAGATTTAAATTTTTTTTGCTAAGTTATAAATTTCCAAAAAAGCAAATGGAATTTTATTAGTGCATACTATATTATTTAAAAATAATATTAAAAGCTAAAACTTTCAATGATTTTTTATCATTTTAGAAGCACTTGAGCCTCTGGGAGCAAAAAATTTCGAAAATTTCCATATTTGAGATAAACCTAATGCATATATATATATATATATATATATATATATATATATCCTAAACGGCTATTCGAATTTTGATAAATCATTTTCGAGTGTGTAAATGCATATACAATAGTGGTTCTGGACTGAATAAGTATAGTGATCATGGAGAAAAAAGTGAAAAAATTGGAAAAAAAAATTGTTTGACACATAAGATGAAAACTGTCAAAATGTCAATTCACTTAAAATTTGAGCTTAAATGATGTTATATAATATGTCAAACAATGAGCAAAATCAATGGTGTTATATAATATGTAAAATTATGAGTGTAAAGCATGTTATTTGGGAACTATAACTGTCTTAAAGCATTAAGATACGGCAGAGATTAAAATATTAAATTAAAATAATGAAATAAATTTAGCTTGATAGTAACAGTTCAAGCAAT
>NW_020536999.1:65379599-65418013 GCF_003426905.1 Ctenocephalides felis
TGCACGTATAAAGCACGTTTTCGGTGACGTATGCACGTATAAAGTCAGGCATCAGATTCGACCCGTATAGAAATCATATCATCGAAAGCAAATAACTCTCACTTCAGCTTGGCGTAACAATTTCCGTTGCATTTGTACGGATTTACATCCATGTTGCGCCTAAAGAAATTTTACTTCAATAAAAGGATACGCTTCTAATGAACTAGAAATTATAATGAAAAAGTAGAATTTAACTCATAGTGATAAATCTTGTAAAAAAGCAAACACAACATGTCATCCAGAAACGACATCCGTACTAATAGCATGTCATGTGAATGTCATTTACAGACGACATCCGTAGCAATAGGGTTGAAGTTCAACTAATTGTTTTTAACACCTCTAACAGAAGATAGGTATTCATACAAAAAGTTGCTCTAAATCCTTTAAATGAAATACAATAAAAGTCTTAAAACTTAATCTAATACCAGATAGGTTTAGAAGCGTAGTCGTGCTTCATTTCTGTCGTGACGATGATATTATTTTTTGCTCTTCTTAACAAATGTGCCTACACGTTCAGCGATACTACGCCATATTTCCCAGAAGGCTTGCTTTTCCCCGCAACAGGAGAAACGCCCGCCCTTCCTAAATACCATGGGACACATGACACATACACCATGACGCCCTTGTACTCGTTATCTTTTTAATTAATAGAAACTTACTTATAATGTTATTGTCCATTGTTAAATGTATTGTAATACTGGAATTAGCAGCTATGATTGCGCAGTTTTGCAAATGTGAATGAGGGATGTTTTGAATGATTAATTTTGACAATCCCATTTTAGGGCTATTACCGAGATTAAATATAATTGGGTGTTCAAATGCAAAATATTGTATAGTAGTAATATATGTCATTGCTTTTAATTTTCTGACAATGCAGAAAATTATTCATATCTGGTAGAATAAAAAGATTTCACAAAAGTTAATATATCGATTATTTAATCATGAGCCAATTCTGTGTTCAAATACAACATATCAAGGCTATATGTTACGGAGCATCTTTAAACTTTCAGAAGGAGAAGTTTATGTTTTCATCAAAAAATCCGATTTGCTAATTTTTTGTTTTCTCGGCGTTTCAACCCATTCTGAATCGAATGAAACCAAATTTGAAAAAAAGTATGCGCGTGTGTGTTTGTGATTGCGCGTGTGAAATTTTCCAAAAACGGGTGATCGATTTCAAATTTTAGAAGCCATTCGATGTATCTCGATGAGGACCAGCGTTTATCAATTTTGCGCAACGATCAGCCCAGCCGTTTCTTTGTAAATGTCTGAAAAGTGAGACAAATTTCGTCCACAATTCAGCCCGCAATTTTGAATCAATTTTTAAAATTCCAAAACCGCTCGAAATATATTGGTTGGGAATCGTGCTGATCAGTTTTTGGTAAAGATCGGCCGGGCCGTTTTCTTGTAATAAAGTGTTTTTTTGACGATTTTCATTAATTTTTTTACGGTAGATACCACAGTCTTGTAGATCATACTAAAATATTACGGCCCTACGACAATTTGTTTAATTTTGAAAATTTGTCAAAGTTTGCTAAAATTAGTATCGTTTAGTTATAAGTTAAAATTTTCCGAGCCGTTTACTTGAAATTAACTGTTGAATTTTTTCTGCTGATTTTTATGAACCTTTTTTGGCAATAAATATCATGGTGTTATAAAAAATACTGAAATGTTACGACCCTACGACAAATAGTTTATTGTTAAAAATTCATCAAAATTGAGAAAAAATATTATAGTCAAAATTTGTGTTAAAAGTTGCTTTTGTGGTGTAATGAGTCTAATATTATCAATTCATTAAAATTTAGAATAATGAGCTACAATTTTAAGTCATACAATCATTAGTGTCTGTGCAATATAATTTATATAATTACAGTTAAATCTAAACTTTGCGATTTCCAATTGAAAATTCCCAAACACATTTTAATTTATTGAAAGCGATAACTTTATTTTTGTTGAAAATTTTATCTTACACATTTCAGGAAGTTCATGCAACTTGCCTTAAGGCAAAATGCCACTTTCATCTAGTTTACTATAAAACAGCATTATTCTGAATATTAGTCTATGTACTTAATTATAAATACTTCTAGTTATCTTTTATAATTACCTTTATTGAAATACTTTTCTTAAGTAGTATATATTTGACCAATATGCAATTTTATTAACTTCCCGTAGGGTAAGTTATAGTAATCGCAAAAAAATCGAAAATGAAAATTTTTGCATTTCTCGACGTTTCAAAGGTTTCTGAATATTTTGGCATACCTTAGAAAAAATGGATGTATGTGTGTGTGTGTGTGTGTGTGTGTGTGTGTGTGTGTGTGCGTGTGTGTATGTATGTGCGGATACAAATTTTCGTCGACGATTTCGGGAACACCGATCAACCGATTTGATTAATTCAAAAAACATTCGATTCGTATTGATAAGGAGACGTGCTGATTAGTTTTTGGCGAAGTCAGGTCTAGCCGTTCCGAAGATACGGGGCAAAAAGTGCCGAAAACGGTAACTCAGTTTTTAAGAGAACGGAGCGTCCGATTTTAATAATTCAAAAAACGTTTTACTTGTATTGACAAGGTGAAATACCGATCAAATTTTCATAAAGGCAGGTCTAGCGGTTTCGGAGATCTAATGAAAAAAGTAAAAAAAATGCCATTTGGCGGTCAAAAATGATCATTAGACATATGCACATCAAATTATCAGATATTTTATAGAGATTTTAACAATAAGTATAATTTTGGTTTACATTCCTATGGGTTCCGTACCAATGTTTACGCGTTAGACGTCGACGCGGAGCTTACGCGGTTTGATATTTCGTCTTTATGCAGTTAAAGCAGTACGATTGCTTTGAAAAAAAGTTTAGATCTTTCAAAATATGTCAAAATAAAGAAAACATTTTTTTTCAAAAAAAAAATTAAAAAAAAAAAATTTAAAAAAAAAAATTAAAAAAATTTTTTTTTTCAAAAAAAAGTAATTTTTTGTCTAATTGTTTGTCAAAAATCTTATTTTTTTGAAGTAAATTTTTTTCAAAAATGCTAATCGTTTTTAAAAAAATAATTTTTGGTACGGGAAGTTCCAGCAATTTGCCTTAAGGCACGATGCCTTAATTGCCTTAAGACAGAATTCCACTTACAGCTAGTTTCTATTTTCAAATTCTACTATATGGAATGTTGTGTAATTCCAAGTTGTACGTCCGAAGGATTTCAGTTGAATATATCATTGGGGAATAAAATATAAAATGAAATATCACAGACACTTTAATTAAGAAAAGTATGAATCCCAAAGGAGTTAATGCAGTTGTAATAAATCCTATCATATTTATTATAAAAAAAAGTACTCGAGATGTGAAAATTACTGGAATATCTATCTGTTTTATAAATATATACATTTGAATCTAACTTTCCGTAGAGTAAGTTATAGTAATCGCAAAAAAATCGAAAATGAAATTTTGTATAAATCTTCACGTTTCGAGGGTTTCTGAAAATTTTGGCATACCTTAGAATAAATGGATGTATATATAACACGGGTCAACCAATTTAAAATATTCATAAAGCAATCGATTCCTATTTTTAGGAAGACTTGCTGATTAGTTTTTGACAAAAGTCGGTCTAGCCGGTTCGGAGATATGAAGCAAAGTGTGCAGAAAGTGGAAATTGAGTTTTTGAGAGAATCAGACAACTAATTTCAATGATTCAAAAAACATTCAATTTTCAATGATAAGATGCGGTTGTAAGATTTTGGCAAGGGCAAGTGCAGCTGTTAGATCTAAAAGTGTAAAAAATTATAGTTATTGAGAGCCCAAAGCTATTGATTTGAATAATTCAATTAATATTTTGCTTGTGAAGAAACAATTAGTTTAGTGAGGCAAAATAAATTCCTGAAATTTCAAAAAACATGATTTAAATTGTAATATATCTTTGTCTTTTTTATCGTTATATATTTATTGTTTCAGAAAAGTATACTCCAAACTATTCTATTGGACAAGTTTGTGATCTAGAAATGATTGAGTAAGAGTACGTTTGCAATCAAATTTTGCTAATCAAAAGTAAAAGTTGTTAGTCAAATTAACCGTGTAAAATATTATGAATTATATATATATATATATATATATATATATATATATATATATATATATTCAGTATATAGTCTTGAGGCAGGGCATAAGCCTCTCACTATCAAATAAATGTATATATTATTAGTGTATCAAGACAAATTTCTCAAAAATAATCAATTTTACAAGTTTTAGAATCAGACATGTACAACTAAAATCGTGACATCTAATGAGAATAGTTCTAATCTAAATGTGTAATATGCAATATGTTGAATAACTTGGGATTAAAGTGTTTTCTTGTATATATTGTTCTTTCGGAACGGGTTGGTTCAACTATTTGCTTGAAGCATAGCAACTACTCATTTTTTGGTAGAAAATGAGTATTTCAGCAAAATTCTTCATAAACTATTCAATTTACAAGTTTTGTATCTAGAAATGATCGACATAGCATCACTTCTCTATCCGCAATCAAGTCTGCGCAGGAAATTAATAGGAAACTACTATGAGCATAAAACGGTTCCGGTTAATTCGCGCACAGCCGCCGATATGAATAGTTTGAAGTGAAATATTGCATTGATCCTGTGCATCCACGTATTTGCAAGTAATCAATTGAACAATATAAACTGGCATAATTAGATTCGAGTTATGTCAATCATAAATTGCCTATCGTAAAACATATAATCGAATTTGCAGTGTAAAATCACAACCAGATCCTGTCGGATTGGAATTTATCGCACCAGATTTGTTAAATGCACAAATTGCTTGATTTTATCTGGTTGTGGAAAAATGTTATTAGAAAATCAAATCAAATTTTATTGTAAATGTTCATTTGGTAAATAACCACAATAACGGTTTTTGGTAGATAATACACAATACCAAATAAATCAATATTTCAAAAAATGCTTTAAGCAGATACAATCATAAATTCACTTGAATATGTGATAAATTAAATTAAAATTGTCTTGATAAATAGAAGAATAAGAATAGAGAAATTGTTTTCACTATTAAAATGTGTTATTTTTAACTTCCCGTAAGGTAAATTTTAGTAATCGCAAAAAAAAAAACGAAAATGAAAATTTGAGCAATCTGTGTGTTTCAAAGATTTCTGATAATTCTGGCATACCTTAGAAAAAATGGTCGTATGTGTGTCTAAAACAACCAACAATCAATAGCAATAAATATTGATCAATGATTATAATAATTGTTTTAAATATTCTTAAATAAATAACTAGTTGGTATTGGTATTTAGCCTTGAGGCAAGTTACATGAACTTCCCGATATGTGTAAATTATAATATAAATATTCGACTTAATCAATAAAAAATAAATTAATTTATGAGTGGATTTGTTATACATAATTGAAAACGAACGAACACGTTAACTCGGAGTATTTTCAAGAAGCAACTTTTCAAAAATCAACAATTATTATATTTGAACCAGTTTCCAAAACCAAGTACTATATATTTATTATAGTTATACCAAGTACACTGTCTAATTTTAATTTTAGCTAACGTCAAAAAAAAACTACTCATTTTCTCAAACTTGCTGAATTTTTAAAATTAAACTATTTGTCGTAAGACCATAAATTTTCAGTAAGTTTTATAAGACCATGATATATATCGCTAAAAAAAATTCCATAAAAATCGGCTTAAATTTTTTTTCAACAGTTAATTATAAGAAAACGGCTCGGTAGATTTTCACCTAAAACTAATCAGTACCATTCCCAACTAATATCTTTCGAACAGTTTTTGATTATTTAAAATCGGTTCGGTAGGATGAGCTTAAATGTAGACGAAAAGTTTAAACCTTTTTTTAAAATTACAAAGAAACTGCTTGGTAGATCGTCGCACAAAACTGACAAACGATAGTCTTCACTGAAATACATCAAATGGCTTTTAAATTTCTGAAATCGGTTCAGGCGTTTTCGAGAAAACGTCGATGAAAGGTCTAATTTTAACAAATGCCAGAAAAACGATACCAATTTCTGCAAACTTTGACCAACTTTCAAAGTTAAACCAATTGTCGTAGGGCCGTAATATTTTAGTATGATCTAGAAGACTATAGTATCTACCGTCAAAAAAATAATAATGAAAATCGTAGAAGAAATTTTTTTTAACACTTTATTGTAAGAAAACGGCCCGGCTGATCTTTACCGGTTCGAACGGTTTTTGAATTTTCATAATCGGTTCAGAATTGCAGGCTAAAACGTGGACGATTTTTTTTCCCTTTTCTGCTATTTATAAAGAAACGTATCGGCCGATCGTCCCACAAAACTGACAAACCTCGATTTACGGCAAAAAATCTGTTCACATACACACACACACACACATACTTTTTCCAAATTTGGTCTCATTCGATTCAGAATGGCTTGAAACGTCGAGAAAACATAAAATTTGCAAATCGGATTTTTTGATGAGAACATAAACTTCTCCTTCGGGAAGTTAAATATTGGGCAGGTACTGCCATGTCAGAGATACAGAGGAAAAAGTCACAAAAAATTTATATTTCGCGGTCAAAAATGACCTTTAGACATATGCACATCAAATTATCAGATATTTAATGTTTTTTCAAATTGAGTACTAATATTGTTACAATTTTGTTGAGTTCCGTACCAAGATTATTATTTTTTAACTTAACGGTTCAACCTAATTTCTAAATGTTCCGAAAAAAAATAGTTTTCAAAAATGTCTAACATTTTTTTACTAATATGAATTTTAAATTTACTTGAATTGAATTGAATTTCAAATTCAATTTGAAAAGGTATATATTTCAAATGCGTTATTCTAATCGCAAGATATCCCCAGATGGATTTATTCGGAACCCATTGCTAATGTAAACTTTATTCATAAGTGTTCTGAGCGATAAGGTCGTCACTGTATATTTTATGGACGATAAAATATATAGTGCTTATAATTATTTTTTTGAAAATGTACAACAATTGATGTGAATCATTGATTAATTTTTATTGATTACTGATTCTGGTACGGGAAGTTCCAGCAATTTGGCTTAAGGCACGATGCCATACACCGCTAGTTTTTTTTATCAGAACAGCTATTAGAAGCTTAGTTAAAACACCAACTGCTACTCTGCCTATTTTATAATAAAAGACAAGCCAATAATTTTCAGAAATGCGTAATATTGAAGATATCTCAAAAACATATAACTTATAACTGGCAACAATTCCGGATAAAACTTTAATAACTTGCAAAAATGCTATTATCTATATTCTCAAATGAATATTCATAGCACTTCTGTTTGATATTAGGTTATTCGAAATGCAGATATGACCACAAAATAGGTCCAAAATTTCTAAGACAACTGCAAGTCTTACCTTGTGCCATTACTTTCACCAAAATTTTTTTTTCGCTATTTAATATCTTGTTTATACTTTGAAAAAAACGTACCGATCAAATAGTATTAACTTAAATATCAATTCTATTACAAGATATTCCCCATCAATTTTCACATCCATTTAACAGCATATCAATTCTTACCAGAATGTATGGTAATACAACAATCAACAGTCGTAGCTCCTGCTGTGCTATGATTTCGTACGAAATAACTTCATTCAGCCGTCAATCAAAATTTTATCACACAATATATATCTCGGTTTCTCGTTTTGATTGCATGATATCAACTTGATAATATAATAATATGTGATTATTTTGCTGGCGGCTTTACGCTTTTCCGTGGTATTTTATTGTGGTGTCCGCATATAGAAACAGAACTATGTAGTATTACAATATCTCTACTTACTTATCAATTTACATACGATAGAGAAGAAAATTGATTCTGTTTGATTTGATATTAGTAGTAAATTACAGAATTCTATAAGAAAAATGAAGTAGTGGATGAATATCCACAATGATTCCATTGATTGGTTTAGCATAGTGATCGGTTTAGTACTTACTTTTTATTTGATAGTTACATTTGAATATTAGTTTCAGACTTGGGCCAAAAAGATTGAACCAATTTGAAAATTTCAATATTTTGAAGCTATATATGTTGAGAAGTTCGCTGGTTGATAAAAATCAGTTATGCAGTTTTTTTTCGTAATTTTAACATTTTGTCAATAGTTTTAATGTGATTTGGTTTCTATCATTAGTTATATTCCTGCTCCCAAGTGAAAATTGGGTTAGTTGTTTCTTATAATGATATTATTACAAAGTTTTTATTTTTTGAAGTTTATAATATTTTTATTAGTAAATACCTCTGTTTACCCAATTGCAGTTCTAACTTTTTTAAAAAAAATCGTTCTTAATTTTTATAATTTTATATATCAAATTTATTAACTTCCCAAAATTTGTGCTTGCCACACACTTCAATTTGCTAAATATGATTTCTCGACCTTTCAATTCATTATGATACGTTTGTATCTAAATTCGGAAAGAGTATAGGGTAGGCCGGTGCACAAATGTCCAATTTGACTTTGAACCATATGAGTAGTATTGTGAAAACCAAACGAAATATATTACGACAAATAACATATATCAAACAAACAACTATCTGGCTATGTTCAGCAAATCTCTCAGCTAATTCTTCATTGTAGGAATGCGCTGCTTTTAAAAAATTTGTCATCTTATCCTTTAAACCTATAGGCCTTGTAAGGACGACCAGAGGACAAACAGATCTAATGTCTTATTTTTAAAATATAAATTTCACGACTACTTTTTCTACAGGGTACTGTATGTAACTTTGATCAAATGAGTTCGTCAGAAATATTCATCAGCAGAATTGGCATAACTATTTATATAGTTTATTCCTTGCAAAATTGCTTTTTTAACCTAATTTACTTTTTTTCTCTATTTTTTGTTATTTATATATTTTATTGAGTATTTTTACCAATTTGTTAGTTGGTCCTTTTAACACCACCGACGTGCAAGCTATTATATAGATTCTTTATAAAAAACTGTTGATTTCAACTTAAAATTATCAATACATCTAATGAAACAATTAAATACTTAAAAATTATATTAAGGTCTTGTGAACTAAACAACAGTACTCACAACCAAAACAATAAAATACATTACTTATAGATTATCAAACATTGTAGTTTTTTTCCTGATAGCAACGTCAAGATGGTGGCTGGTTTTACATCTGTTTCTGTTTCTATCTACTTTCAAATTATGTTGTTAAAAATTTTATTGATTTTTGAGATATTCGTGGTGGACCTTTTTGCCCGCGAACCTGTAAACTCGCTCTACCCTATACGTAGCGCATGTGATCCAATTTCCTCTTTCTTCGGTTGGACCGATGTCAACATTATTTTGGTTCATTCGATGAAAAACCTTAAGGTCTAGCGATAACTAGTTTTCAAGACGATCTGTAAACCCGTTTTATTAAAATAAGCAAGAAAAAAAACAAATTTTTTAATCTCATTTTCGCGAAAAAAAATCCGAATAGGTTTTTAAAAACCGTTCGAAAGTTGGCATGGTTTGGCAATCAAGTGCTGATTAGTTCTTGGAAATGATTTTTCTGACGGATTTTTTGTAATTAAATATCACATCAATATTTTTTTGCGTTTTTAATCAAATTTACAATGATATTAAAGTTCATGCAAGCTTAAAATCAAATACTCTAATGTTTCTAGGTGTCACTTACGCCGTCGTAGTTTTTATTTTTTTCACAATCAATTATTAGATCTGTCTGATTTATCTTCTAAACGCGAACATGTTCTTGATAGATGACCCAAAGATGAATGTACCTAGTTCCACAACATAGATAATAAATAATATTACTTTAAATATCTTTTTGTTTTTATTAGAATTTTGGTATGTTGTGCTCAACACAAAATATAAAATATACAAATATATGTACACTTTTACCATTACGTTTAGCATGCTCCACAAAATAATCAGAAAAATAATTTTCTATTCGTTGCCAATTATTAAGTTCGAGCGCAAATTGCTATCTCTGCTCACTGATGCAATCGTCGCCTTTGCTTCCGCGTTAATATCATGTGTGTTTGGAGTTATTAGAGTGCATGGTTTAAAGATATCGCGTACAATAGATGCGAAACTTATTCGGTTACGTTTATATCATATAGTGTAGAATAATTAGAGAAGTTATTTGGGTAATTACAAAACTTTCAGAAACTCGCTTCAGAACTACGATCCAGATCGTATTGTTAGACTAGAGATGATCAAAATAGATTGCAAATGTTGTTTATTGGGCTGCTAATACATAGATTTTATCTGGGCTTTACGAAGTGATAATACAGATAGTTTTATATTATTAGGTGTAAAATGTAAAAAATCAATTTGTTTCTATTTTTTGCATTTTCTCTTTAATTCCTAGTTATCTTCTAGTTATATTTTAGCAATTCCTTTTTATTACTTGATTTAGTGCCTACTTTTTGGAGGAAACAGATTGATTGATACATGCAATAATAAGCAATAGCTATAGTAGATGTTACTTCGCAAAAACTTTTGAAAATTGAAAATGAGCCATTCAATTTAATGAATTTGTTAGCCACTAGCTGTTCTTTTTTGCTCCAAATATAGTGTTAAAAGGGGCAAATGACATTATTTAGAAGAATAAAAAAATGCAAAAAATATAATTAAGATTTGAATGGGAATTTTACAGAATATAGTTGAATACTTGGTTGTTTGATTTTTGATATGTGTTATGTTTTGTAATATTATTTATTCAGTGCAGACTATATAACTACTAAAAGTCAAATTGGATCTTTGTGCCCCACCCTACCCTATACATTCAACTACCTAATTTTACATGAAGGCAACACTTGAATCTTCATTTTTTTTAATTGCATCAAATTCTGATAAGATTTGCTTATTTTGTTCTTGGAAACATATAAGGGACTTTATTTTTATATATAAACGTACAGCTCTACTGCTTGATAACATCCGATATATATTGATAGATAATTGAACTTACAACCTTGTGATTTTAAGGCTGAGGCTTTTACAACCATACTATAAACGTTCACAAAAGTCCACAATAAAGCAAAAAATTCTCTTTGTGTTTTTTTCAGCGAATGATGATCATTCGTTATATTGATTTACCGAAAAATTTGGAATTACATAACAAGTATAGTAATAATTCATACCATGATTCTTCAAAAAGGTATTCTAAATAGAAATAATCGATTAACCAAAAGATATAGCGATATATTTATAAATATTTTTTTTTATATTGACATATCTCATTATTACAGTTGTTTATTCGTTTAAAAGAAATTTATCTAAGAACTACATTCAGAAATGCAAGTTTTTACAGTAATACCACAAAAAAGAAAAAAAAAACTTTTTTAATGAATTTAATAAACTTTTCTTAAGCTATTGAAATAGTAATTTAGGCTGCTCTTTATACTTCAGACTATGCCTAAGAACTCATTACTGATGGATATAAATATAATAAACATATAAATATTTGTTATTTTACAATAGCTTCAGCATCAATATTTAAAAATTGAGTGAGATATTTATCAATATCATTTATGATTTTCAGTTAGTTTCTACTAGTAAAATAATCGTTCTATCTAGCCAAAATTGACTATAAAAACATATCTCTCAATTTTATATTTTCAATAAATAAAAATATATTCGTTTTTCAACAAATGCAACTGGAAATCGTTTTGATGTTACAAATCGTTGGAGTAAGTTTTCGCATTGAAAAGTGTTATGAATTATTGATACTATACCAGACTCGTACAGACCTTTATACGAACCAATAACATATAAACTGATATGAAAGAGTCTTTTATTCAGCTACTATGTTTAATGCATTACAATTTAAACCCATTTATCGGTTATAATCAAATTGTAGTAACGCATTAGTTATGCAAATATATAATGCTGAATTTATAATTATTTTGGTTAGTAATTTTATATGTTTTACCTACCTGCTATTACTAGTCTATGTAATTAGCTTTATGTAACTAATTTTGTGTATCGTTTCGATTTAATGATAATCACATTTTACATAATAAATAAATATACCATAATATTATACTGCATATTAAGTGCATACCACCATGTTTTAGCACTTTTAAATTTGCCAGTGAAAGTATTTCAAAACAAAAATCATATTTATCATCTGGAAAATAGATTAATGTTTTTGTCTAAAAATTCATATTGTTAGTTTTTGTATTTGGTCCAAAGTTTAACCAATTATAAAAATTTTACTCGCTCTTAATATATTAATTATATTAAGTATCTTAAACTTTAAGAATTGAGTTAATTTATATATACTAAAATAAGTTCCTTATACAAACAATATGATCACGAAGGCAATAATATATGATCATAATTCTGATAATAATTTATTGAAAATTATTAATATGAATAATTTTAGTAATTCTATTAATTTTCAAAAAAAATAATAAGGTAAAATTTAATTTTGAGATTTTTTTTATATTATCATTGTTTGTATTATTAAATTTAACGAATAAAGTCAAGAATAATCTAAACTTATCTTACTAATTAATGTAGAATTTTTACTTGCAAATTGAATTTCAAAAAAATTGGTACGTTTATAAAATTTGAGCCAATTTATAAACATACACTACATTTACATGAAAATAATATTTCATTTTCAATGGATTCCAATTTTATAATCATGCATGCTAATTGCTAAATATTTGTATGTAATATTAATTTAATTGAAAAATATGTAGCAGTAATTAACTGACAATAAGGCTAGAGCTGCACATTGCAAAATTATTGCTGTAAAATGGAAAAACATGATCTTTTTGTTCATTATTTGTACGGACACATATTGAAACATTCATAAGTTAATATATAAAATTTAATTTATTAGCAAGTACTTCTTGTTCTTCAAAGTAATTTCAACATCAATCCAATATTAAGTTAGATTGATAGTCATACTTACACACCCATTTTTATCCTGGGTTTTGTACTAAACTTTTCTAAATTATGAGATAACATTTTTTAATAGGTATTTAACAAAAAACACGTAATATGTATAAACTTTGCTAAGTAGCAATTTTAATGTCATTATTATTATTAACTTATTTCAATCAGCCATGAATCAAAAAGTTACGTTACGTACCTATAATAGATAAAAAAAAAGTTAACGATTATAGTTGATAAAAATGTATTTAAATAGTTTAGCTCTTTATTACCGTGCTTCTATATTTGACTTATCAGATAGATTATTATGAAGTATACATTATTGATTTTTTTTTTCAATTTGAATTTTATTATTATTTTTCACTAAATCTCTATCAACGTGATTTGAATTTTTGATCTTTTTGATAACTATTTTTTACTGTGTTGTCCAATGACATTTTGAAATGTTTGAAATTTTGAAAGTGTGACATCACAGTTGTAATTTGACAGAAGTTTTAGAAACGAAATTTAATCTTAATTGTAAATAACATAATTTTATTATGTCCAAGAAATCTTATATAAGATTTTTCTTTGCGAATATATTAGAAACGAACGAAACACTTCAACCAAATATTAAATCTAGTACTACATGATCATTATTAATTAATTAATTTGAAACCACATGTTCAATTCGATTTCGATACCTATACCCCAGCCAGATTGATATTAAGCAGCAGTGATATTTTAATACATTTTAATAATAACTAGTGGTGCATGGCATCGTGCCTCAAAGCAAATTACTGGTACTTACCTACAAGAAATAAAATTTTTTAGAACAGCTTTGAAATTTTTTGAAAAATTTGAAATAAAGTAGATTTTTGAGAATTTTGAAATTTTAGAAAAAATTACTTTTTTAAAAAAAATTAAATATTTTTTTATATTTTGAAGATTTTTATAAGGCAATTGCGCTGCGTTTGCTTATTTATATCCAAGCGCATAAGCGCCGCGTCGCAGACTAACGGATAAACATTGTTATGGAACTCATAGAAATGTAAACAAAATTTGTACTTATTACTGAAATCTCTATAGAATGTCTGAAATTTAATGTGCATATGTCCAGTCTTCATTTTTAATCGTCAAATAGCATTTGTTTTTTTACTTTTTTACTACATTTCCAAAATCGCTAGATCTGAAAATTTGATCTATTATTCATTTTGGTAGTACAAATATATTGTTGTTCAAATCATTCCAACCGCACCGTTCTCTCAAAAATTGAAGTTCCGTTTTTGGCACTTTTTGCTTTGTTACGTCGAAACCGCTAACCGCCTTTACCAAAAACTATTTAGTATGTCTCCTTATCAATAGAAATCGAATGTTTTTTGAAGTATCCAAATTGGTTGGTCCGTGTTCCCGAAATCATCGACAAAAATTTGTATCTGAACACACACACACAGCTCAAATTTTTTATAAGGTGTGCCAAAATTTTAAAAATCTTTAAAACGTAAAGATATGCAAAAAAAATAATTTTTGATTTGCAATTACTATAACGCAAAATTAATAGTTATAGATAGTAATTAGGAAAAATAACTCAAAGAAATCATAAAACTCTTTTGGTTGCAGTTTAAGAAATAAATATACAAATAAATCTGTCATCTGAATTTCAAAACATTTTGAGTAAGGACAGTAGTTCCATTTGAAGTTGGTGAATCAACAATCAAATATGTAACTTCGAAAATTTCATAGAGTCAGATTACACTAGTTTTATATGCACTGTCTGTAACATGTAAATTATTTGTAATTAAAATTAATTTTTACTAAAGCTATGTTAATTGCAATTAATATAAATTGCAATGTGGTTATATTGCTTTTCGGTTAAAAGAGTAAATTGTATACGTTATAATATTTAAATAATCAAAACGTCGAATTTCACAATGCCACAGATTTAATACCATGATTATGCTGTTCGGTATAACATTCCCGTGTTGCGGGTATTAATTTTAATGTCTACAATTTTCCAATATTTCATACCCGTCCTCGTATTTTATATGAATGAAAAGTTTAGCATTTCAGTACAATGCTATTTGTTTTTCATCAATATTCCACTATGCAGATATACGCAATAAAAAACACAGTTGACTAGCTATGCATGAGATTTTTGTATTTTTGAATTTGGTCAGCTGCGGGTTTTCATTGAACCGAGATATAGGAATTTTAAACAATTAACTGTTTGTTTTTAAAAAAGAAGTATCTGGGAATGAACTTGAATATTTACACTTTTTTTCATTTACTTCCACTTTATATTATAAAAAGTAATATTTATTATTATTAAGGTATATATTTTTATTTATTGAGGTGAGAATGATAAAATCGACAATAAAATTAGTGTTACACACTACACTAAATGTGTGTGATTGTACTCAATATATTGAGTTTACACTCTTCTATTCAAAATGATTTTCAACCAGTTGAACAATTATTTGTATCGTTATTTTTGTAGCATATTTTTTGATAGTAATTTATATTTAAAATCCTTAGCTCTTTCATAGTTATCTCAAAAACAATTGAAGTAAAAAAGAATCAACGGTACTATTTTAAAGTAGAAGGCTAAAAATGTGAAATGAGACATCGTCTTATGGCGTTGCTGTGAATATTAACAAAAGTATTTCATTTCGTCGGATGTTTTTTTTTTGGTTTTAAACTTGTTTATTTAGTTTATGATATATATACGTTATTTAATCATTTTATAAGATGCCTTTTTATTTTATTTTTTATTTTATTTTATTCAATAGTTTTTTTATATAGCATCTAAAACAGCTCACATGTGTTCGGGAAGAAAGCATCAACTAAACATTTATACTGGCTAAGGCATACGCAATAATACATTAGTAAAAAAAAAGATTAAGTTTCAAAAACAATTTTACAGAAAATAAATTAAACTAATAGTTTTTCAATCTCTGCTGATGAATAATTTCCACAAAATACCAGATCAAGTTTATATACAGTGAAATTTTTGTAAAAATTGCGCCCATAAAATTTGTATTAAGCATTGGTTAAAGAATTCAGTCATTATTTTAGCATTATTTTTTTGAAATTAGAAAAAAGACAAAATAACTGTTTGTCTTCTAGCTGCCCCATTTTATCCCACTCATGGAGCAAAAAGAGACAAATGACAAGTTTTAAAAAAAACAGTTAAAACCATATTTCTGTAACTAGAAATTAACACCAAATTTTACTGAGCATAATTCGATATTTCTTGGTTTTATACGTATTATGTGTTGTGGTATATTTCTAGTTCATTTGATTTAGGCAGTATAATTACTGAAAGTCAAACTGGTTTTTTATGCCCCGCTCTACGTTATATTGAACAGACTCAATTTTTTTATCATAAATTTTTATCACTTATTAAAATTTTACTGTTTATGAGCAAAATAAATGGCCGTATGTATGTGTGCGTCTGTTTGGATACAATTTTTCATCCACGATATCGGGAACACGGATTAACCGATTTAAATGATTCGATAATAAGTAGTTTTTAGCAAAGGCAGGTCCAGCCGTTTAGAAGATACGGAGCAAAGAATGCAGAAAATAAAAATTGAGTTCTTGAGAGAATGGAGCATTCGATTTTAATGATCCAAAAAGCATTCAATTCTCAATGATGGAGAGAATTCGTGATTAGTTTTAGGCATAGGCCATTTTGGAGATACGAAACTAATTGTGCAAAAAATGGCAGTGTTTGAGAGAACTAAGCATCCGATTCAAAAACTTTCTGCTTGGGTTGACAAAACAATTGCTTTTTTTAATTTCAAGATTAAAAATTAATTTTTTTTTATGTATCGAAAATAATTCGGATTTTAATTTTAATTTTGGCTGAATTTCTAAAACTAACTTTGCAATTTAGTTTATAACATATTCTTATAAATTAAGTTGTAAAATTAATTGATTAAGTTTGGTTTATTTACGTTTTTTATTAATCAAACGCAGTCATCCAATTCATAAACTATTATATTTTGTCTATAAATAAGAATAATAAAAGTTACAGTATTTATAATAATCTATTTGAAAACATTCAATATTCCTCGAATATTGCGTTACGGTACTGGAAGATATAGCAATTTGTCTTATGGCACGATGCCATGCACCTCTAGTATTTTTGTTTTATTGCATTTGTCATAATATTGACCGATTATACACATCTAGCTCATTTTACTCTTTTATATTAACCATTGAAATATTTGTTCTCTAACAACTCCCAACGACCATGCGTTTTCAGGAACAGCCTAATATCATCATAGATCATATTATTTTAGTCTTGTTATTAATAATGATGAGAAATTTGATCGTTAACGATTAATTTGGATAATAACGATTTGCAAATGTAGTGAGAGTAGGCTGCTGTAGCCGGACAGCGCGTAAATGATTTATGATATATTTTATTATTCCGCGGTAACCTGCTGGAGTTTTATTGTTTGAGAACATTCTTTACTGTTTTACGATTGCCCCGTTTGCTCGTAAACTTTGAAATTGGTTTTCCGGCTTCGCAAACCCAAAACTTAACCCGACCGTCATTTCGTAATTTCTGTCCTATCTGCTGCCAACTATACGAACGGAAAGCTAATAATTAATTCATATGAAACCGAGGAAAATACTTTGACTTTGCTCGTTTCGTACATGCATCAGTTTTGACTTTTACATAGTTTCGATCCGAAAATTTAGTCTAATATCAATAAATTCTGGAAAAAAAAATGAGAATGACTTTTTCCTAATGTTAGTGAAAGACTTTGAATTTGCTCGTTTCGTACATGCATCAGTTTTGACTTTTACATTGAATCGATCCGAAAATTTAGTCTAATATAAATAAATTCTGAAAAATAATTGTGAATGACATTTTTTTTAATGTTAGTTATGTGTTTCCTTTGCGCTCACAAAAATTTTAACAAGGAGCAAATCATTATTTTAACTTATGATTTAAAAGTATGACGAGTGTGTCTAGGGTGTAAATCCGTACAAATGCAACGGAAGTGCGTTACGGCAGATAAGAGAAGATAGGTTAAGAGTCGAGTGCCAATGATTCTTCATTCGCTCTCGATGATATCATTTCTATACGGGTCGATTGTGATGAGTCGTCGCGTATGTGAATAGAGATCTGTCGTTGTATGCGCATCGGCGTCAACGTTGTATGCGTACCGATATCAACAAGGTAATCGGCATAGATAAAAAACATTTTGAAGTTACATCGTAGTACAAATCTTGATTTAATGTAAAATGCCTAAATCAGAAGAATATTTTACCATGTCCCCCGTAAATAATTATAATGAAAAGAATAAAACAAATTAAACATTTGTGCCGTAAACTAAACGTAAGTTTATTGATTAGAAATTATTTCTATGTTATGCGTAGTTTCTATAAATCTTTGAAGTTAATGAAATGGAAAATATTTTTTAGGCAAAACATATATTACAGCTGTTCAAAGAATGAGATTATATCGCCAGCGAAAATGTAAAAGAATACCATCAATCAATGAATGGATGTTAATTCTTCTTCTTCAAACACAATTATTACATGATGAGTGAAGTTGCGAAAACAATATTTGTTTAGGCGTTGTTTAACATAATCCTCTGTGTGAATATTATAGAAGTTATTAATTAGCAATTACTTCATTTTTCTAATGAAAGTTCATTAGAAAATTTTTCAATTACAATGACAAACCGATCATGTCATATTTGAAGTATGACATTATTTACATTATTATTTTTAAATATTAGCCATATTTTTAATGCTATTACAAATATATAATTTATAATTTATCATTATATAAATGTGTATAATGGTTGACACTAATAAAAGTGTGCATCACGAGTATATTACTAATAACCATTATTCAAAATTGTTGCATGATGTATTTATTTTTACTTAAATGCCATCTTGTACAGTAACAAATAAGTTGTACTTGAATCGCTTGTGAACCTTACGTGCACTCTTTTTTATTTTTTTTAAATCGATTCAGAATTGCGGGCTAAAACGTGGACAAAATTTTTTTCACTTTTCTGCCATTTACAAAGTATGGGCTTGGCTGATTGTCGTGCAAAATTGATAAACGTGAGTCCTCATCGAGATACATCACATGGCTTTTAAATTTTTTAAATCGGTTCAGCCGTTGTTGAGAAAACGTCGATTTATGATAAAGAATCTATTCACACACACACACATACACACGCATACTCTTTCTCTCATTCGATTTAAAATGGCTTGAAACTCGTGAAAACTGATGAAAACATAAACTTCTCTTTCGGAAAGTTAACTAGTTACCTCTATTAATATACTACTGAAGCTATTATATATAGTTTCTTATAGTCCAAGACTAATCTATCAATGTCAATATAAAAATATTATATTCAACATATACTTTAATAAACAACAAATAGTTATTCAAGAAAGTTCAAAATAATAATTCAAAACCCTGTTCGTCGCCACTTAATTTGTTGCATCGTGCAACTATGTTCGAGCATTTTCCATCCGCGGAAAATTTGATGCATCGCATGACGATCGGTAAATTTGCATTTATATTGCTTGTTAACACACGTCTAGGGCATCCTAATCAAGTATTATTATTCGACTAATAGAATTGTGTTCCATGCAACAGCTAAAAAAGCATTTTTTGAATTGGAATGCAAATGTAAAATTTTTCATACGCAGAAAGAGCCTCCAATTTTAATTTTTGATACAGGAACGTGTTTTTACATCTATGAGTTTGCATCTATTGTTACATGTTGTAGGGCTTTCGAAGTGGCTCTGTTAAAATATTGTACATGGAAACAGAACAAGTTGAATGAAATAATTTGCGTAAAATGCAAATATTGAACTATTCAATAAGCGGGTCACTGGAATTTTAAATATCGAACCATGAACCAATATTTACAATATAATAAAGGATGCATATTTTTTGCCTAGTAACTAAAAATGTATTTGCTACATAGACTGCTATTCCTCATATGTTTTCCATTTTATAAAGTGTATAAAGATAGAGGGGGTTGTGACTGTGGAAGTGTTCCAGGATTGTCGGCAACGCTCTTAGTTTTCTAATGTCTAAGTTCTTATGAACATCTAGCCTATTTTATTGATATAATGAAATGCCATTTTTAGCAGCATATTTAGCTCTATATCTCCGAAACGGCTGGATCTGCCTATGTCAAAATCTAATCCACCACTTCTACTTACCATTACAAATGGAATGCTTATTGGAGCATTCAAATCGGTTGATCCGTTCTCTTAAAACCTGTCTGCGTCAAAAACTAATCAGTACGTTTCTTTATCATTAGGAATTGAATGTTTTTTTTGAACCATTCAAATTGGATAAGCCTTACGCCCAAAATTGTCGACGAAAAGTTGTCTCCATTTTTGTAAGGTATGCCAAAATGTTCAGTATAGAGTTGGGTAACTCACTCCGGAGTTATCACTCCGATACAACTCCTCCCTCGGAGTGAATACGAGTGGAGTTGTTTTGCAGGATTTGCCGTATCCGACTTCCCTAAACTGATACTAAATCTGTTAACATGTGCAGATATTTGCTTGAGATTTTTTACTAATACAAAGATTTGGGTCGGAAGAAGTGGTCTTTTTCTCGTCTCACAGCCAGTTTTAGGACTTTACAGGTATATAAGGTCTCAAAATGCTATTTTGTATTCTATATTCTGTATATGATAATGTTTGTCCGTAAATGAGCTCTTTCAATGGTATACAATCACCTTAAAATATTTAGTATTATATTATAACTTTTACACAATTATGATTTTATAATTGTGTAAAAAAAATAGTATGCTAATCAAACTACTAAATAAAAGAATGTGAGGTATTATTATTTTGTGACAAATATTATACACAAAGATTTATTTTATTTCATATATCAGGTTCACTGCATTATTTTCATATAAAAATACACATATTCAAAGAATTCTATATTTTCTCTTGAAAAATAATTACAAACTTGATTTTGATTCCCAAGTTTTTTGTCAATTTGAGATTTGTATGCATAAAATAGTAATAATTATAATAAAATGAACCAAAATTATTTCCAAAGTCTAAATAAATCCTTAGATATGTTAACAACACACTAGAGAACACATTTGTGTCAAGTATTATGTTTCAAAGTTGTCGAATTGTTGAGTGAATATAACTCCTCTCTGAAGCGGAGTCAAATCCTAACCGCTCCGGCTTCGGATATAAGCCCGTTTCTAGTTCAAAAACCTCTGAAACGTGAAGATATGCAAAAATTTTCATTTTCATGTTTTGGTCTATTACGGGAAGTTAATTATGAAAAAAAATCACAAATCAATTCAATTATTTCTACGCGAATACTTTAACGTTCTACACATTTATCTTGTGTACAGGATACAGAAAAATGAATTATTTGCGTTTATGCAAAACGCCATATTTTATCATTTTATAGTCAGAAACAAAGCTTAGCAATTTTTAAAAAGCTCGTACGACACGGAAGTCGATATACAGAGAGTCCAAAATCCCAGTCGGTTTGAACTAATATCAAAACACGCTTTGATACCATAAAAGTTTTATTAGTCGTAGCAATCTTATACAACTGTTTGAAATAACGGATTTCCCAGTTGGCCAATACATAATGCATGTGCGCGTTTTTCATTTTAGAGCAAACTAGTTTCTACGCGACGACGATCTTTTTGCTACACAGAGGAAACTTTGCTCGGACCGAGCGGACATTTTTTATGGCTAAACTTCAATTATTTATAAATGAAACTTCATCCTATTCTTTGAATGAACAGCCAGTTTTAAATTGTAAGTGGAATGAAATTTTGCCAATTATTTTTATATGTGCTGGTATAAAATTATGAGAAATGAACTCAATATTATTGTATGTAATTATAAACTAACGAAACATTTATTAAAACTTTAGAATATTTTTTATATTTAAAATGTATTTTTTTAAATATCATCAAAAAATTTCCGGATGGCCACAGTAGGGTAGGGCGGGGCTAGTTGAGCAAATTTTTACTTAAACGGATGTAGCTCCTCAATGAAAAGTCTCAATAAATTGCTATACGGCTTAATGGATTTGTTGTTTATCGCTTAACAAAAGTGTTAATACTATTTTTTGGTAATAAGTAAAACTTAAAAGCTACAGCTGTTTAAATGCAAAAAGTCAAGTATGCTCAATGTACCCCATAGGTGGGGCAAGTTGAGCACTAAGAAAGTATAATGAAATTATAGGTTCAATGTCGATTAGTGATGAAATAAATTAAGTTTTTAATAACCAGTTTTATATTTATTGTCTTTATTGACAGAGAAAACAAAACTTATAGTAATTTTCTTTGAATAATTAACCAAAAGTAGAATCAACAAAACAATATCATATCTTAGGAATTATTTTACCATTATATTCAGTATTTTTGTTTAAAATCATTATTTCTTTATATTATTACTTAATTAATTAATTTGTTTAAAATCATTATTTCTTTATATTATTACTCATAGACTTAGCTTAAATCTTAAAAATAATAATTAATTTCTGGAAGTTAATGGTAATTGAACAAGTTTAGCAACTATGCTCAACTAACCCCAACTCGTAATTTCAAAATAAAAGTGAGTTTATAAAAAAACTGTGAGAATTATACCCAGAATCTCTGTGCATATTAAAAGTACTATAATCATATGGAAGAATAAAATTTACCTGATTAAAAATAAATAACATTTGACTGAACCAGACGAAAACTCGTGTTGAATTACTTTTTTACTTTTTGGTCTCAAAATAAACCAAACGTCCGTGAGCCTCACTCATTTGTCCAGCGGCCACTAGCAATCGCGGGATGTTTATTTCTCCCAAATCTCTATCTTTTTGTGAATAGTTTTCGAGATACTTCGATTGCTCAACTTGCCCCTATGCTCAACTAGCCCCGCCCTACCCTACATCAAGATAAATTTATGTCAGTTGTAGGTAAATTTCTTTTATGCACATAACAATATGATATAGTCTGGTCATTTAAGCTTAAATTAGGTGAGAAACTCAGAATTCGACATTGCAGTATATTTAAATTTAGAAGTTGTCTCAAAACCTACATATGGTACGTACAGCCTACCATATGTAGGTTTTGAGACAACTTTTAAATGTTAATATACAAGTATTTACAGACTTACAGCTGGGTATCTTGATGCCGAGGTGCACTTACTATAATGACTGAACTATTACCTGAAAATAGACTAGTTAATTAAACTGGTTATAATTAATTCACTATAAAATTATTGTTTGTTGGAAGGAAAAGTTGGTTACCGCTTGAGAATCCGATTGTTAGCTATATGAATTTCCGACGTTTGAAGTGATTCTGAATCATTGGAGATCCAAATTGAAACAAGCATGAGTATGTATTTATTTACGTGTGTATATGTATTAGTCAAAGTTTGACCTCTGGCAGACGTTTTCTCAAACGGTTGGATTGATTTCTAAATTTCAAAAGCCATTAAAAAAAACTAAGTGGAACATTATCGCCGAAAATCCTTGAGAAATAAACTCCTTGAAGCGAGTTTGAAAATCCAAAAATTTCAAAATAGATCAGTTAGTAATAGATCTGTATAGGTTTTGTGCAGATTAGTAAAGCCGTTTCTCTGTTACTAATGGTAGAATTTTTCTTAACTGTTATAGATCTAGACGATTATCCTAAAATATTGCAAAGCTACGAAAAGAGATTCAATAATGAAAACTAGTTAATGTTTGGAATAATAACCTTCTGTATTTTATAAATAAGGAGTTCAAAATTAGATTGTAACAATTTTACGTGTGTCTATTAAATTATATAATAAAATATGTTGAATTAATTAAATTATATAATATATATAAGTATATAACAGAATATGAGTTATAGAAAATTTCATATAACTTGTCTTTTTGCACCTAGTTTAATTAAGACTTTACCGCAACAATTTTTCATACAAAGCTTTAAAGACATTTTAATTCTAAAGCTTTAAAGACATTTTTTGTATGAAATAGTATAATAATTAATTTTATATAGTTTTTATTACTATTCAAAACAACGCGTTCTGACAATTTATCATGAATTAGAACGATATATTAAATACTTTTTTGAAATAATTTACTTAAGTACTTAAAAATTTTCGATTTGATTTATTTGTATTACTAGCATATTATTATGCTACTGAAAAATCTTGGTATTTTTGGAGAGTATTTTCCAATCACGAAATATGCGGAAAAACCTATGAGAATGATGTTTGTAGTTGTCTATCTGAATAGATGCTGCTTACCACATAAAACTACACATTTTCTTCCTAATTTAATGAATAATATAAATCTCAAATGCAAACAAATGACATTTTTTCTCTGATCAAACCACTTTAATGTTCTTTATATACCCTTGTCTCCAAGTTTTCACTATTTTTGTCGCAGACGTTACGTAAATTATTCAATATAGAAGTAGAATAAAGTCGCTACCACACGCATCAAGGCACTTGAGAAACTTTCTAAATTTTTTTTGAAAAATTTGAATACGGTGTTTCAACTGTTGAAAAATATAATTTTTACTTCTTGTTTGCACAAGACATTATATATGGATGATAGCAAAGCAAAAAATCATTTATGTGAATAATAATAAATAATGGATAACTCAATTCAGGGAAAACTGACAGATTTCTTCTGCTATTTCTTATTGCTATTTTACACCGCAGTGCTCGACATTGGCAATTTTCAATAGTAAACATATTTTGACCAATGAAAAATGGATCGCTGTTGTCCAGAGCAGACTTGAACTAAACGAAGCCGTCCACACAAGATAGTGCGCTTAACCGTTACGTCATCAAACACTCTATTTCAGCGGTTTCCAACCTGTGGGGCGGAAGGGAGCGTGTACATCTGTTTTCAGTATACTTTTATAGAAAATTACCGAATATTTTTGAAACAATATTAAAAAATAAACAAAAAATTAATTAGTTTTTAACTTCTCGTAGGGCAAGTTATAGTAATCGCAAAAAAATCGAAAATGAAAATTTTTATATATCTTTACGTTTCAGAGGTTTCTGAAAATTTCGGCATACCTTAGAAAAAATTGAGGTATGTGTTTGTGTGAGCGTGTGCGTGTGTGTGTGTGTGTGACAAATTTTCGTCGACGATTTCGGGAACACGGATAAAGCGATTTGAATAATTAAAAAATATTCGATTTGTATTCATAAGGAGGCGTACTGATTAGTTTTTGGCAAAGGCAGGTCTAGCCGTTCCGAAGATATGGGGCAAAATATGCCAAAAATGGTAACTCAGTTTTTAAGAGAACGGAGCGTCCGATTCGAATAATTCAATAAACTTACATTAACAAGATGAAGAACTGATCTTCATTTCATGAAGGCAGGTCTAGCGGTTTCAGAGATCTAGTTAAAAAAGTAAAAAAAAACGCCATTTGGCGGTAAAAAATGATCATTAGACATAAGCACATCAAATTATCAGATAATTTATAGAGATTTTAACAATAAGTATAAATTTTGTTTACATTACTATAGGTTCCGTACTAATGTTTACCCGTTAGACAAAGGTGCGGCGCTTACGAGCTTCGATATTTCGTCTCTATGCAGTTAAAGTAGTACGATTGCTTTGAAAAAAAGTTTAGAATTTCCAAAATATTTCAAAATAAATTTTTCTTCAAAAAATCTTTTTCTTTCCAAAAAAAGTAAATTTTTGTCAAAAAATTAAGGGAGGACGCAACAATTTTTTTTATTAAGGCAGGTAGGTGCGGTGCAAAAAAGGTTGGGAATCACTGCCCTATTTATGTGAATGGACATATTGATTATCTAAAAAAATTATTTAGTTGAAAGCTCAGTTTCATAAAACAGATTCTGTAAATCCCCAAAAGTCTACAAAGTTTGAAACCATGGTATAATTTAACATTTAGAGATAACATAATTCAGATTGAAATTTTATTTAGGGTACCTGAAATACCTGAAATAGAATAAAAATAAAACACATATCAAATTATTTTAGCAAGTCATTGACGAAATAGAATAATATATATGTATTATCATACATTTCATGATTACATTGTATCTTTGTTTTTCTTTTAAATTAAATATATGCATCAATACTGATTAAATATTCATCTGAATGGATTTTTTTTAAATAAATATATTTATATATACACATTTAATAAATTGTAATACTTTTATCTATAAAAATTTACACTTACTCATGTCCAATTATACTTTTAATTTTTACAGTAACTTTTTAGCATACATATAAATATGTACAAATGCACAATCACAAAACTTGACGATTCAATAATGTACACAGGCTTTTTTTTGGGTATAGTACAGGGCGGGTAAAGTGAGCGGTTCTTATATTTTATTTTTTTCAATATTTTTTTAACATGGCTCGCGTTATATACTTGTAGGATAATAAAGCTTTCTTTTTATTTTTATGAATTGTCTTTTTTTTTCTAATATTAACACTACGCGTCCGCCGTTGAGAGTTTGGCGAGGTTTGCCAGGGTTGTTGGGTCTCCGGGTTGAAGTCGAAGGGCCTCTCGGTAGCTTGCGGCCGCTTGACTGGTGTGGCCCTGGAGATGCAAAATTGCACCAAGGTTTGTGTGAGATCTTGCATCATCGGGCCTCAAATTGACAGCCTTAAAAAACAAAAAAAGGAATAATCAGAATATTTGTCTATCTTTATTCCAAACTACTACTACTACTACTACTACTACTACTACTTTATTTAAATGATTTATGCATATTCGATATAATGATTTTTTTTAAGTTAAATAGTATGGTGGGTATTTCTAAAAAAAAATACATTCCCCTTGCTTGTACATCTTACATTATGAAAATATATCAGGCATATTATTACAAGTAAAACCATATCAAAATTGAAGAATAAGTTGCATATGTGTATTTATGTGATGTGTGTAAATGCTAGTCAAAATTTGACTGTTTGCCAACGTTTTACTAAAAACGGCTGCACTGATATCAAACATATAATAACCATTAGATAAAACTCTGTAAGGACTTGTTCAGAAAATTTTTTTGGTTTTATTATAATAAATTGTGTGTAATTTTTTTCTTGTCAATCAAAACTTTATTAAAGTTTTATAATACAAAGTTGTTGAAGTTTATAAAAAATAAAAAATTAAACCTAAATACAAAATTATGAATGTAAATAATATATGTGTAAATGCTAGTCAAAAAAATAGACCTGTACAAATAAACGCTATACCGAAAACTCACTGGAAATCGTTTAAAATAATATTTTGATTTCTTTATTTCGGTTTAAAAGTCAAGTGCAAACGTTTTCTGACCTTGTTTTAATTAAAAATTCTGAACCGGTTTTGAAAACTCAAAAACAATCAGAAAGTTATGTATCCATATTTTCATAAATAATTCTTGAATAATTTTTTGTGGTGTTTAATAGAACCCAATGTGGTGATAAAGTTCTTGATATAATCGTACACATTTTGAAATATAATAGGCTTGAACGAAAAGCGCCTCAATTATAAAAATTCGTTAAAATTTGAAGTAATGTGTGGTAACAAAATTTTAAAAGGCTATGGCCGCAATTTGAAAAGTTTTTAATCTTATGTCTTAATAATCAAGTCGATTATTTATGAGTTATCATAAAAACTAAGCTTTACTAAAAAGCAAAATGCTACATATACATAGTTTATCAATTGAATTATATTAACTACTCTCTTCAATAATATTTTTTCTTCACATTTTTCTATTAGTTTCTAGTAGAAAAAGAAAAATGTATGAAAAGTCACCCAAATAGCGTTATAATGAAAATAAAATATCTAAAAATAAGTATGCTCAAGAATCCAATAATTTTAGTTTCAAAAATATTTATCCAAAATTTTTATAATTTTGAAATATTACTGTGAAATCTGTAATTAAATGAATAGATGCTGATCAGGTAAAGATTTACCGACAATAAATTAGTTTTTCAGAAAGAACACTAGTATTCTCAGATATTAGTAGTTTAAACCTAGTCAGTTATCAAAGTATGATCTTAAATCTCACGTATTAAAATATAATGCTGTTTACTATTATGTTTCCCATAAAGTTCATAGTAGATTAGTACAATTACCATTTGTAATGACCTGAACAAAATGATATGTTTATGACACAATTCACAAATAATTTGGTACTTTTTTCAATGAAATATTATGATTATTTTTTATATTTCTATATAGTATACGCAAATAAAATAGTCATCTAGATTAGCTGATTTAATAATATATGAGCGTTTCTCTCAATGTTTTATTGAGTTATTTATTAGAGTCTATCTTTACCTCAAAGTATTACTTAACATACCTAACTTAGGACTAAATTATTAATAACAATAGTGAATTAGAACAATAATCAGTTGTAATGATCTAAACAAAATGATATGTTTATAACATAATTCACAAATAATGTGGTACTATTTTTTATTAAAAATATTGATTAAATTTTCTATGAATTTCTATATAATAGGTTACGCAAATAAATTCATCTGGATTAAATGATTTTATAATATATGGGCGTTACTCTCAATGTTTTACAAGGAACAGTTATTAGAGTCTATATTTATCTCAAAGTACTACTTAACATACTTAAATTAGGAATAATAATTCATGCATATCTGATATGTATAATAATTATTGAATGAAGCGATTTGTCCTTTTACGTTGTCATAGCCACCACCGAGTTTATTTGTTATTTTATTTACCACTTTTGAAAATATTAGTACCTATATTAGATTTTTCTTGAACATAGTATTTGGTGAGACTCACACTCTTACAACGCATAAATTCATAAGCAATTTTACGAGCAACCATATAGCTAACATACGCCATGCTTCCTATTTTAATTACTTTTACAAAATACGATTTCATTAATTACCTGTCGATACCAATACTCCGCCTCTGACTTGCGGTCCATAAGCCGCAGAGCAGTGGCGGCGCCGACCACAAGTGCGTAATCCGTAGGGGCCAATTCGGCTGCGTGCACCTTGGCCGCGCACGCCTCTGCGTGTCTCGAAACCATCGATAGGAATTCACCTGGTGACAAAAGAAACACATTTTAATAATAATACATCACAATAATTTGTTATCAATTTTAAATACATTTTTTTTTATAAAATTGTGCTGTCTAGTTAATATTTCATTAAGTTCGAATTTAAAATTCTCATTTTTTTGAGCATGCAAAATTAATGTTTTGTCCCAAAAACTAGTGACATTTTTTATTTATTTTATATTATTTTCCAAAGCATTTTAGAAATTCCAGAACAAACATTAAGGTAATCATTAAATTAAACATTAAGTCATCAAGCAATTTTATCAGTTCTATCATGAGTAGATAGAATATTATCTCCAAAAAGTTTAGTTATCCAAAAAATAAGATATCAAAATTTTTAAATGAGATTATTCTATTTAATCCAGAATAAAATCCATTCTCTAAATGTTAAAATGGGTTTTCTTAATTTGTTTGAACACTTTCTATTTGCAAACCATAAGGTGACCATACGTCCCGATTTGGTCGGAACAGTCCCGGATTTCCACCTTGTGTCCCGGGTTTTTGTGATAACAATATTTGTCCCGGATTTAGATCTTTTGTCCCCGATTATCCCGGGTTTTCGAAAAGTATAGGATAAAAGTTGAATCTTTGCTCTTACTTGATAATAAAAATATAACTACCATCCATCATCTGAAAATGGTACGTACAAATAGTATGCTTATAATTGTAAGTTTCATATGAAACAATAATACATTATGAATGAGAAAATTGCCGTATATAAAACTCCCAAGACGGGTTAAAATAGCTTCTCACATTAATAATTTTGAACATTTATTTTCAATTTTACGAAAATTAACACTAATTATGAAAATCAATTTTTTGATCACCTGGAATACCTGTTAATTATTTATAAATAATTCTGAAGAATATTAAACAAAATTTTATAAAAAGTTTGAAGACTGAAGTCCTCAGTCAGTAATTGTGATTAAAAAAAATTATGGATCTCTAAAACGTTCTGTTATTTTAAAATGATAATACATTTACCATACTACGTCTTACCACCCCCCCCCCTCCGGATTTACTGAAAATTACTGTCCCGGTTTATACTTAAAAAAAATATGGTCATCTTAAAACCAGAAAGTATGTGGTAACCAAGATGTCTAAGAATTAGATAATAGCTAATTTTCTACAATGTAAATTTCAAAATTAATATTAGAATATTCAGAAAGAGTTTTGTTGAGTTTTAAATATTGATTTTATTTTTTTGTAAAGTTTTTGCAACTGCTTCAAATTGTTAAAAGAAAAAAACCCTTTGATATGTATTGGCAGTAGAAGAAATCTCCTTAGTTTGTAAGTTAGTAAAGTAGGTCTCATTAATGAGTCACTTGATTTATTGCACTCTCTGAAAGAGGAAGTTAAATGAAAGTATTTTTTGTTTCAAATAGAAGAAGCAAATCGATGGTGCAATATGGAGTAAAAGAATACGTTCGCAAAAATCGAAATAAACAACATAGTATTATAGTAATTATGTTAATAATTTGGTTCGGATTCTAACTTTATTATGACCTTTCCCTAAATCACCATTTCTCATAATAATCTTCTAGTTTGGGTAAAATAAAAAAATGACAGAAAATAAAATAAATGTTTATAAACTTTTAATAAATCAGGACAAATTTAAAGCGCAGTAGAAGAAGTAATGAAAATAGGTTTAATTAAGCTCTTAAGCTAGAAAGAACTCTTAAGCATAACTCTCTTCAGCTAGCAATAACAAATTAGCAAAGTCGATTAATATTAAGCTATCAGCGTCACCAATTATCTTCAATAATAGTACAAATAACTGCAACTTAGGTACTAAATAGTACAACAGATTTGCTTCGATTTTGCTTCTTTGGTTCTTGCTAATTTGATATTCGATTTTGCTAATTTAGACATTTGCTTTCAATTATTTCAATACAATGCTGGATATTGAAATTGAAGAATTATCAAAAATACTTATATTAAAAAAAAATCTGGATAAATTCATATTTGAATATATAAATAAAAGCAAGAAATGTTTAGAAATGTTAAAGTAGATGTGATCCGTTCATACTGTTAGGAGTCACTGATTTGAACCGTTATGATATATTGTTCACACCTTGCTCCTAGATTAAAATCTAAATGATGTGCTAATTAAATTCACCATTACGGTATAATCTTCGAACTTTTTCAAAAACTTTAAAATCTCGTATTATATCTGATACAGGCGAATTGCAGTGGTAAAATTCAAAGAAAAAGGAAAAATCTTAAGAAAATTAAGAGTAAATATAGATAGTAACTTGTTTCCAAGTAAAAATACCCCTCAGCCGGCGTTTCTGAATCAATAAAATATTCGCCCTAAAAAAATTGTAATATTAAAATTTATCACACTGGAAATAATTGATTGGGTTGCTATCTATAAAACCGACGTAGTATATGGTCAAAATATATATATATATATATATATATATATATATATATATTAGGGTGGTCCTTAGAATGGTCATTTTCGAATTTCCTTGCTCCCAGGGGCTCAAATGGTTCCAAATAGATAAAATAATTCTCTGAAAGTTTTAGCTCTTAATATTCACGTTTTGATAGAGCGCAATTCAATCAAAGTTTTGTATGGAAATAGCATGGAAATTTTTTTTAAAAATATAAAAAAGTTTTTTAGATGTAATTGAGCGAACAAAGCGAAATTTTTTTAAATTTTCAAAATTGTTTCCATGCTCTTTCCATACGAAGTTTGATTGAATTGCGCTCTATCTAAACGTTAATATTAAGAGCTAAAACTTTCAGAGAATTGATTTTTATCAATTTGGAACAATTTGATTTCAATTATTTTAAAATAATTAAAAAATAATTCGAAAATGACCATTTTAAGGACCACCCTAATATATATACATATATGATGTAAATATGTACACAAAAGCAAAATATAATTTTTTTTCTAAAAATGGAACTATGACGCATATAAAAAATATCTAATTTTCATAATATTTTTGGAAACTAAACTTTAAAATTGATTTGTTTAAATCCGAAAGCAATTGATTACATAATATACCATAGTAATGTATTCAGCACGTCTCGTGAGAAGTGTCTAAAGTTTTATTGTCTGAACTTTTCGATATCGTCTATGTGTATCTTATCCGAGTCCAATGTGTTCGAGGTAATCGCATTGTCGCCTTCTCTACGTCAGTACATAAGCTTTGTAGTCGTCGAACGTACTTTGTAATGCAGAATGCAGTCCGCGTTACCTTTATCCCTGCGACAGATACGATCCGGCACAGACCCGGCCAGGTATACAGGTAAACAGGTAAACAAACTAGAGGCAGCAGTATCGAAGTATCGAAGAATCGACTCAGGAACAAGAATACGATACGAGCTTAGTCCATTTAATTCCTACAAAAGCTTTTCACTGTCGAACACCGAGACGATTGAAATGCAATGTTTAATGAAATACTCACTTGTCGGTGAATGCGGAAATTTATTGCTTTATGCGATATTTATTTATATCTACACTTTTGTCATTAGGTATTTTTGGGTAATAAATTTGCTGTAAATACTTACATTGCATAGTATAGTAAACATTTACACAAATCGCGACTACTTTTTTGTTTCGAAATGAATTTTGTTTAAAGCAATTGACATTTGACATTCAATTATTTAACTTTTTTTAAAACTCTTATTCCGTGATCTTTTTATGCAATACAATGAGTTTTTTTTACGATTTATGTCAAAAGTAAGAACAGTATTAAAGTAGAACACATTAATTAGATATTAGTTATACGCATATCGGAGAATTAACCAAGATTATAATATTAGCGCCGCACAGTAAACATATTTATATTTCTTGTGAAAATTGACGTAATTTATTCTAATTATTTATTTTGTTCTGTATGAGTGCGTCACTACATACCCGCATTTTTCGTATTTCCTAGTCAAAGAATGAAAAGCTTATGATGAATGCTCTAGCTGAGAGCATCGGTGTGGTTCAGCCAAAAGGGTGGATGAATAGTCATTTTTTTGCAATAACTAAGAATATTTGTCAAAAACACATGCGTAGACATACTAGAGTGTGGAGATGGCTACATATGTGTTCAATGCCAGTTATTTTGAAATGTCCGGTACTAGGTGCCACATTTAAAATTATATTTTTTACCGTAATGATTGATAGTATTAATAATTTTTTTAGCAAAGGTTGCATTTTTGTTAATTTAGTTTGATTTCTAACTTTGTTTTCTAACTTAAGTCATAATTTACTAAACATTTCGTAAAATATTTTTTGATTTATTCATAAATAACCTTAAGTATCCGTCTCTCGGGACTTTCCCCTATCTATTAATATTATAGAAATTTGTGATACAATTATATTTATAATAGAATTTATTATTTTTATCTATTTTTTTTTCTCACAAAAAGCAAGTGAGTTTTAGCATCATTATTAGCAATTAGCATTATTATCAATATTAATCAAATTTTTTGAAACATTATAAGTCGATTTGACAATTTTCCTCTTGCAAAGTGTATTGGAGAACTTCTCCAAGACATAGTTTGTAAGATTTTAATATAAATATACAAACATTAATTTGGTGCAAGGAATACTAAAATTATCTTGTTAATATTATGATTATTATGGTTTTTGTTATTAAATAGCAATGCGGACCTATTTGCCGTAAAAGTTGTTCTAATGGTACTTATCCTCAACATTCTGCCTTTATTGAAAAAATAAAACAGACGATTGAACGATTATTTGACAGATTTTTTTCTGATATAATGCTACAGTATTCAATTTTTCATTTATTACAACGTTGGCACATGGGTTATTTTCTCTAGATATCAAATAATTTATATTTTTATGTAAAAAATATGACTGACCTATACATTTGACAGATTTTTTCTGATGTAAAGCCACTGTATTGAAGTTTTCATTTATGACAACATTGGCACTCTCTAGGTACGAGAAATTTATATTTTCATATAAAAATGGAGCACCTAGTTTTGCTAGATATCAGTTTGCTCGTAAATCGGAATTGAATCAGATGTTTTTCACGTACAATATTTTTGAATTAAAGTGCTACTTTATCATTATAAGTAATAAATTTACACGATTCACAGAAAATACTTAGTTTTTGACAGTTCCTAACTACCAGCTCATACGAAGATGAACCAGTAACATATATAGCATCACCATAACATTTCTGTTTCATCCAAAAAATAGCCTCTTATATTATTGTGCCTTATTATTCATTTGAACAGCTATCAGATCTTAAGATTCCTTCAAAACGTTGTGCCAATTTTTCCTAATAGCGAGAAGCTAGTGAAGCTGCTATACGTGACAGGATGCCGCGCTACTGATATAACATGTTTTAGTATGTCTTAATGATTATCAATAGAAATATGTTAAAAAAATTCTTGTAGCTAAAGAGTTTATTATGTGTCTTTATAAATGGCATCCTATTTTTTCATTTGATGAATAAAAAGATATATTTCTACAGGTAAAAGTTAATTATCTATTAAAGATAGACAAAAGTGTTTTTACAAACCTTTTTAAAAATTTCTTCTATTAAGTATTGCGTAAGTAAAATTATCATAACTTTAACACATTAGTATGCTTATCCGTAATGTTTAAAACAACAATAAGATAATTCAGTTAACCACCATCATTCATTTCCAATAGCCCAATCATATATCTTTTAATCGAATATTACAAAATCCTAGCCGTCCACCCTTTAAAGTCTCGCTTCCTGAAATGTTGTGAGATGTCAGACAGGTCATGTATGATGTTTTTCCGTTTCCATTGGCTTTTATTTCGTTTTCCTCTGGCTCTGGCTGGCTTTCGTATGTTACACCGGGAACAACGGGAATCGTTGCGGGTTACATGTGCCGCGACCGCTTCGTCGTTTCAAGCAGGAAGGAAGCCTTAGCTCGTAAATCTGACACACGAAGCGCTACTACACTATGGTCGCCAACACTCTCGATGAAAAGAACACTATAAAGTCATAGAATTTAACTCCCGACACTCGAGGTTGACGATACTATAAGTATGGTTGAGTTGTATATGATAGTTGAACTAATTTAAAATTGGATTTTGAACGTGCCTGGGAATATGTTATTAAAGTCTAGAAGAAATTGAGGAGACGATTCTGCTTTAAAATAAACCAATGTCATGGGAAAGCTATTCTAGGTAGTAGTTTTTATTCAAATTGGTTCTAAATACTGTCAAAATCCATGTTGCTTTGTAGTCACGCGTTTTAGATAGAAAACCTAACATAGAAAACGCACAAGTGTCCAAAAAGATCGATGTTCATCATCCGGATCGTAACTGGATCTTTCTGATATGGTCTAATAACACATGCGTGAAGTTGATTGCCAACACTCGCAATGAAAAAAACACTTGTCTAAAGTCACAGAATTGCACTGGTTTAAGAGGTCGGTGATACTGTAAGTATGGTCGAGTTGTATATAATACTTGAACTAATTCAAAATTGGATTTTGAACGTGTTTGGGAATAAGTTATTAATATCGCAAAGAATTTGAGGAGCCGATTCTGCTGTAAAATAAACCAAGGCTATGTTATGTAGCAATTTTCATACAATTATATACATTTCATAAGTTCTGTCAAAATCCATGTAGTTGCTGTGCGGTCAGGCGTTTGAGAGAGAAAATCTAATCTAGAAAATGCACAAATGCCTAAAAAAAACGATTTTATGATAACTAAATCGTTTTGATACGATTTAATAATATATGAGTAAAGATGATCGCCAACACTTGCAATGAGAAAAGCACTATGAAGTGATAGAATTTAACTCTCGACACTCGGGGTTGACGATATTATAAACATAGTCGAGTGGTATATAATACTTAATCTATTTTAAAATTGAATTTTGAACGTATCTGGGAATAAGATATTAAAGTTGGAAACAAATTGAGCCGATTCTGCTGTAAAATCGAGCAATGTTATAGCAAGGCTATGTTATGTAGCAGTTTTCATAAAAAATTGTACTGAATTGTTCTAGACAGAAAACGCACAAATATCAAAAGGGTGATGTTATGATAACTGGATCTTTCTGATATGGTTTAATAACATCCCAGTAAACACTGTGTGATGCGAGCGTCGGCAGCAACCTGAAATCTACAAGCATTCCTTCGGCGCTGTGACTCCTATGTATAATCAATGTGGACTTCAGATTGCTACCGCCGCCCGGTGTTTTCTGGGATATGAGTGTAGTTACATTTAATCTATGAAACGCCTGTTCGTACAGCAAATACATGCCATTTTGACAGTAATTAGTACGATTTAGTACGAGACTGCGACGTAACATTGCTAGAAATGGGCTATTTTTAGTTGGAAAAATATTTTTCGTCTCAATATCCAAGTGCAAATTGACATCGCTATTGTACGATGTCGGTTCGAACTTATGACCCCATTCTCACGAGTCTATGTGCTTTTAACCATTATACCAACCATTAACACTTATTATATACACATCAATATATTAGATAGTTAGTAGAGAGCGGCAAAATTTGTCGTCTACGTTTTTGCAAAAAAATCTTACCCGATTAGACTAATTCAAAAATACTTAAAAATTTAACACTTGAGAAAAGTGTTGATTAGTATTTGTAATTTCTTATAATCATTTTTTTTCAAACATTGTGTGATAATAGATTTTCTGCTTTCAATAAAGGTGCTAATATATTAGACAATCACCACATTGGGTTTAATTTAAAAAATTAAGTCTACATTAGGAATACTTACTTCATGTGTGCATTAAGCGTGTATTGTAAGAATTATACCAATAAGCAACCAACACGTTTGTAGAAAAATGGTTAAAATGTACACATAATAGTAGGTTCATGCATTTTGCCTCTAAGAAAAATGCCGCTTAAGCCTAGTTTAGAAAAAATGCCTTTACTATTTGCATGATTTTTTAAGTTGCACATTTTTTTCTTTTAAAGTTTTTCAATTTAAATCTGACGAAATAAATTATATTACTCAATCTATTCTTGACTGCCCAAAAAAGTTTATGTTCTTTCAGAAAATCTGATTTGTTAATTATGTTTTTTCCAGGCGATTTGATATATTCTAAATTGTTTGGTAGTAAAATTGTAAAATGTTTAAATGATTTTATTTCAGTGAAACAATTAAGTTATTTAGTGAAAGAGAAAACTCTATTTTCTATGTAAATTTTAACTATATAAAGTAACAACATTTCAGATTGATTGGGTCGATTATTCAAGGCAAAAATTTTAAATTGACTGATTAAATAACCTTCAACTGAATGAAATTTCATCTTTTTTTTCCTTTAATCACAAAGGATCATTTCAACAGATTATCACGCAACGAATTATCATGAATCAATGAGAATAGTAATTTATAGGCTTTTTTTATTTATTGAATTATAATAATAATGACAATTAACTATATTTAATTATAAAAAGTTTGTTATATCAATTAAAACTTAAAAATAGGGAACTCAATGAAAAATGTAAATTTTTGACATACTGATTTTTTCCAAATTTTTGAAATGGTGCTTTAGTTTTTGCACCAGGATTTAACATATTCAATTCTAAATCTGTTCTTGTTAGTTTTGTATTCAGCCTTGTCGTACAGTTTATTGTTAATTATTGATAGGATATTATTTATCTATTTCTTTATTTTGATTTTAAATGCCAATGAGCAATATACAGTAACTTTTGAAACATGTAGTCCAAATGTAATTGTTTATTTTAAATAGCTAAACCAGACTAAGGAAAATATTTAAATTTAAATGGATAGAGTAGGCTTAACTTTCATATGAAAATATTTTTCAATAAAAATTGGAAATAAACACGAATTTAAGGCAGCTGTTATATATTTGCATCAACATGCTTTGTTGGAAAAAGTGTTACAATTTATAAAAAAATGTATTTATCATTTACCGTAGTATGCAAATATTAGCCGAACTGAATGCATTTAGCCATATTCGTCATCAATTAACACACAAATGCTAAACGTGACATTTATTACCCGAATACGTCCGGACATGACCATGATGCGAGTTTAACAATTTCGTTCGGCGAAATTAATAACATACAAAGCTATCAATCAAGTAAACGTTGCTAAAAGTCATTTTGCGATTCGTCATCCGTAATGTATCGCTGTCACAGATTCAACAAAATATTTTCTAGAAGCTCAGCTCGAACCGAGAGTTTGTTCTTCGTGTGTGAGTGCGAGCCATCAATCTAGAACATGTATTTAATAACATCAAGTGCAGATTTTACGGCGTCGGCAAGAACGCTCTGAGCGGCATTTCAGAAAATCGACCTTAGGACGACGACGACTGGATAAGGGAATTAAGAATAAATTGCCGAATTACATTTTTGAGATCCATTTTCCACAAATTACCTAGGAATATTTGAGTAATTTGACAGAGTAAGATTGACCAAGTCGTACCAACACCTAAGTCGTACCTCGGTTATATTATGTGTGATATTTATAAAATACATTATCTGGTGCTGTTGAACAGT
>NW_020536999.1:65418113-65447400 GCF_003426905.1 Ctenocephalides felis
AAAAACCCTTTAGTCACAATCTACAACTGTTTGTCTCATGGGTTACAAGCAAGATCGAGATGCCTAGAACGTCAAACAGTATTTTTATCCAGATCTTACGTGGGAAATATTGCAACAACGTTATAAAAAGCTCATTATTATCATTTGACTAGTCAAAAACTATATATTCAAACCAATCAGCTATATTTAGCCAGTACAACAGTCTTCAATCCATAATGGCTATTTTCTGGTCGCAATCAAAGAACCTGATTCCAAGTTTGGCAAACAGTATCTGCATCTTGATCTGATATGGAAAATATTGCCATAATTTTATAAAAACACAGATTTTTGTATAAAGAAGACTAATCAGAAACAATCTATAGGAGATTATTTGCTATATTTACTCAATCAAGAACTTTCAATCGACAATCTAGAATGGGCTGTCTCTTGGTTGCAATGAAAGAACGAGATGCCTCAACAGTATCTTGATCTGGATTTAACGTAGAAAAAATTGCAATAATTTATACAAAGCATTTTTTTATAAAAAACAATCTATACAACCTAGTCTTATATATAGAAATGGAACTAGATATTATTTGAGGTATGATAAAGCTCTAAACGGCTGAAACGATTTGGCCAGTTTTTGTCTTGAAATATTACTTCTAATCCAGAGGCTGTAGAAAAGATCAGAAATTGCTTCAAAACCACGTAGAAATTAACTTTTTTTGCTTAATTTAAAATGAAGCAATGGAGAGCGCTCATACGTCAAAAGTCAAATTGTTTGGACAGATGTTTAACTGTAGTTTTATTTGTAGTTTTATTCATACACAAAAATATTAATTAACCGGTCGATAGTTGAAATTAAATTCGTTATGAAAAATGAAGTGCAAACATTTTTGTATACAATATGGATGAACATATTTACTATGAAATTTAAGTGTAGAAATTAAGTCTCATTATTTTATTTAATGCAGTTCTACATTTAGCATCACTCAATTAATGTACATACTATATAGTATAGACTATTGTGTATAAGATATTTATGATTTTTAATTAAATGGTGAATATTAGTATAGGATATTTAAGAAATTGGAACTATTGTCATCTAGTAAGATATATTTATTTGGAACAAAAACTCTCGGACTACAAGCAACAATCGGCTGTCTCCTGGTTGTAATAAAAAAACGAGTTGCTAGATCGACAAATAGTATTCTTGATCTTGAACTGATGTGGAAAATACGACAATTTTATAAAACTGTTTTTTTTAAAAAAAAACTATGTAATTAGAAATGATATATAATAGCTAATTTATCCCGTCAAGAATTCTAGGTCCACAATCTCCAATGGGCTGGTTTCCTGGACTCCTGGTCGTAATCGAAGGGCGAGTTGCCTAGATCGGCAAACAGTTCAGATACGGAACACGGAATTAGAAAACGATATTTGTGCGAGGGACGTGACCATTATACCGAACGGTCAATAGGGAAATGTATTTGCGGTTACGTGTTATAACCGCGTACGCGATATTCGCAAAATTGCCGCCGGATCCAAGGACATTATTGGATCGAATTTCGTCCATACTGGAGATAAAGTCAATGATACAACTAATACGAATTATGATCCATTGCGTTGGCTTATTTCCATTGGCAGTATTAATATTCTAACTGCATAATACAAGAGACGCGATGGTTTGGTCAAAAATTTGTTACAATAAATTCTATCATATTTTCAGTATAGAACTAATAAATCGATTTATGTTGTATAAACAGAATGCAAATTCAAGTTGAATATACTGAAAAAAATAGTTATATTTAATATATATTTCATATGAAAGAAAATGAATACATGAAAAAAAACATGTTTCGAACATTATGTTATGTCATATATTGTTATGTTATTTTTATAAGATTTGGTTGATTAATTGTGTTATAATTTGTTACATATTTATGATAATAAAAGTTATTCTAAACCATTTTGTAGTTTATAGCTATTGATTTTTAACTTTTTTAATATTTATGCGTGTCACAAACATGCTGGGTGTATGCGCATGTGGTCCGCCTAGTTATAAATTTCATTATACACTGGCAATTCCTAGGCGGAACATTCTCTAGAAAAGTATAAATAAATATACAATAGAAAAAATATATTAAATATAATGACTATGAAGTTACACAATAGTATTCTGCACCCGTAACGAACGTACTTAATAAATGCATCCATATAACAAACGATCCACTTGTGCGATGGAGCACATACGACTGCAAGTTGGTATACAATTTACTCATAATAGTTTTTTATCACAATTTGAATTTAAATAAAAAAAAATAATATTTGATTTATTAATATATTGTTGTTTTTAAGTTGAATTCAACAGCTTTTTCACGCAACTTTTAGAATCGCATCCATTGTTGTGGTAAAAACAACCTTCTAAACCTTTATACGAGGTATAAATAGTAACAAAATAATAAATGTAAAATGCAATGTAAAATAAGTTAAAAAAACACTTTTACAAAATTATTAATTACACTAATAGTTATTCGAATTTTGATTAAAATTCTTCCTACAAAGTTCCATACGAAATTTGTATCCAGTGCGATCTTTATAAAAAATGTGCTCATGAAATATGCATTTTAAACAAAAGTTGTATTTATCTCATTTGTAATTGTTGTATTTCAAGAAACAGTTATCCTGAGTACAATAAATTAAAAGAAATAACTTTTAAAACAAGATTTATAAAGTAGTAATATTAGATCAAATTTTAGTTTGTTTACCTTGATTAAAAATACATATTTAGATTATGATTTTTAATTTCATTGTTTAAACTAGTAATTATGCTGAATTGCATTAAATAATTAATGTAGAGTATTATTTTATAAAACCTTATTAAAATTAAAAATCAATTGTTGATTTTTTTTGTTCTCCTGCTGTACTGTTTTACCTTGCGTAATATAAATTTATATATCAAATTTTTTAAAAATATTGACAAATAAATGTCTATATACCCCATTTTGGCCAGTACAGCCCGAATTTCTTTTTGTCTTGGATTTAGATCTATTGTCCCAAATTATCCTGATTTTTTGAAAAGTATAGGTTTGAATCTTTAATACTTGATAATAAAACAACTACCCATGAATATGTGGAAATAATATATATGACGTGAATGTTTATATGAAACATACATTATGAATGAAATAAATGACGAATACAATTTTTCAAAGACGAATTAAAACAGTCTCATGCATTAATAAATTCATAGTTTTACTGACAGTTTCACGACAAATAGCAAAAATATGAAAACATTGTGACTATCTGACACAAGTGCTAATTTATTCAAGTTAATTTTGAAAAAAATTGAATTTGATTTCATACAAAGCTCAAAAGCAAAAAAAAGAGTGCGCGTAAGGTTCACACGCGATTAAAGTGAAACTTATTTGCTACTGTACAAGATGGCATTTAAGTTAAAATAAATACATTATATAACAATTTTGAATAATTGTTATTAGTATTATGGTAACACTCGTGATGCACATATTTATGTCAACCATTATACACATTTATATAATGTGTATAAGTATGTATGGCTTTATACTTCAAATATGACATGTTCGGTTTGTCATTGTAATTGCCATTTAGAAATGAACCTTCATTAGATAAATCAAGTAGTTGCTGATTAATAACTTCTATAATATTCGTTCACACAGCGGATTATGTTAAACAACGCATAAACAAATATTGTTTTCACAGTATCACTCATCATTATATAATATTTGTGTCTGAAGAACTTCATTAATTAAAATTAACATACATTCATTGACTGCTTGTATTTTTTTTTTAATTTTTCGCTGACGATATAATCTCATTTTTTGAACAGCTGTAATATCTGTCTTGGCTAACAAATATTTTCCATTTTAATGACTTCAAAGATATATAGAAACTTCAAATAATATAGAAATAGTTTATAATCAATACACTTATGTTTAGTACAAATGCTTAGTTTGTTTTATTATTTTCAAAAAACAGGGTGAAATATTCTTCTGATTCAGGCAATTTTCATTAAATTAAGATTTGTACTACGATGTAACTTTAAAACGTCTATGTATCTATGCCGATCCCCTTGTTGATATCGGTACGCGTACAACATTGATGCTGTTACGCATACGACGACAGAATTCTATTCACATACACGTCTACTAATCATAATCGACCCCTATATAAATGATCTCATCGAGAGCGAATGACGAACATTTCGGCCGTAACGGACTTCCATTGCATTCGTACGGATTTACACCTTTGTCGCGCCTAAAGAAGTTTTACTTCAAAAATAGATCAAGTTGCATAAGATATAATATCGTAGGTCAAAGAAATATATATATATATATATATATATATATAACATATAATATAACTACATTCTATCTATTTAGCATACGTCTCCTCCACCGTCCCGGATTTAACTTAAAAAATATGGTCATCTTATGATAAAACTAATTTCTTCAATGATGAATTGAAATTAGCTGATGTTATACTGTACACAGTCAGATAGTAGAATGTTTGATATGTGGTATTTTTGTAATTTAATTGGCTTGGTTTTTATAAAATAATTGCTCAAAGACAAATTGTGGCCAAATCCTTTATATTTCCTATATATTTGTTGATAGATAATATTTGTTGATAATATTCATATGTCAAAGCATCTACATTTTGTGAGTTATTTCAACTATATTTAATAGCTAAATAGTATCAAGTCAATATATTTATCTGATATCAAGTCAATATATTAATCTGATATTAAGTATATTTAAAAATCAGTTTTGAGAAAGATTTCCCTCAGCCTCCAAGCGATGGGAACGCATGGCTTTCATACATTCAGTTCAACCGGCTAACAAGCATTGCAAGCACTATCGTGAAATGAATCTTCGCGACAATTTGCTCCCGGAGCGAGCGACCATTAAACTATATCATACCGTTTCCAATTAACGCCGGGCTCTCTTTCATATCACGTTGAAAAATATCACAGGCCGCTCCCAGAGAGCAAACGAAAAAAATAGAAGAAAAGCACACGAGGCAAAAGATAGAAATAAAACACGCACGGTTTGCACTGGCATCATCTTATGAAAGAATGAAATTGTTCAGAAAGACATTTTAAAACAGATTGTGTCGTCAAAATAGAAAATGGTTATTTTACGAAGTTTTTCATGCTAGGAAATGGAAAAAGCGTATTGTGTTCATAGGATCGTAAATTTTCTATTTACACGTATACATACACACACACATATATATTTATATATATATATATATATATATATATATATGTATATAAATATATAACGAAATTATTTATTCCATTAAACGTTTCGACATTTGATGTGTGTCATCATTCAGTAATATAAAAAAATATATAACATAAATATACAGTTGATGATAAATATAATATATAAAAGGAGGAAATTATACATACCAAACCAGGAAAAACCAGGAATATATATTTATATATATATATATATATATATATATATATATATATATAGTGTCCCTGATATCAACGTCAAGCATGGAAAGTATTGAACTATTTAGAAATGCATTATTTTACGCTGTTTAAAACCTGAGCTTTTACCTGCGAATTAGAGCTTTGGTAAGATTGTGACAATTTTTTGATTATTGTGACCATTTTTATTAATTTTGAATATATAACCTTTGGATCTGTAATCGTAATTAACTATTCTAAAACCACTGTCAAAAATAATAAAACAATTGTCCCACATTTTCAAGTATAATTTCTATTTGTTGAACTATTGATTTAAAGTGTTTAAAATCAGACAACTTTGAGAGGCTCTCCTTTAAAATACATAAACTAAAGTGTCTTAGCAAGTTTTATTAAAAGTTGGCTATTAAATAGATGGCGCATTGTATAATAGTACAATACTTGATAGTTATACGTTAAAAAAAAAATTGAGTATAATATTATATAAAACATTTTTAATAAAAATACCTGGTACTTTACGTTTTAAAGTATTACTATTAACAATTTAATACACGCATTTTTTTAAATTATGTAAGGCACATTATTTATGGTATATGACTATCTCAGGAACTACAAAATAGTTCCAGAACTGTTCAGAGTACGAAAAATGATTTATATTAAATATATTATATAATATTAAATAAATTCGAAAATGTTATTTTATCGGCGAATTAGAGACTGAATTAAATCGTAATGAAATTATAAATTGGTTTAATAGGTAGACTGTTATATATTTCAGACTAATGTAAAAATGATTAATTCTTGCCTTCGTGGTCGGTGAAATAAAATCTTTTCTTTAATTATTTATAATATTTATTAAATGGCGTATATCAATAAACAAAATCAGTAACAGCAATTAACTAATTATCTATAGTTTAAAAGAATTTTGTCTTACGAAATAGTTCCAGAACTGATCAGAGTAATATTTTCTAAATAAATTAATGAATCAGCTAATTAATTAAATCGTATTAAAATTATAAATGGGTAAAATAGGTGTGCTGTGTATTTCAGATTTATGTAAAAATGATCAATTCTTGCTTTCGTCTTCGATTAAATAAAACTTTCCTACTTCATTAATTATCATATTTATAAAATAGCAAATATCAATGAACAAGATTAGTAACAATGATTTACTTTAATTATGAATAGTTGAAAACATTCTTAGATAAAAACATGTGTATTTAGATTCCTTATCGTATTATCTTATTATTTTATAGTACTTATACGAGTTAAAAATCTGCATCAATATTTGATTATAATATAACATTACTATAATTCTGGAATAAATGTCATTCAACCATATCTCACTGTATAGAAATGTGCAATGTTTGATTTATAACATCACTATAATTCTAGATTAAGTGACACCTAACAAACCCTCAGTGCATATTTAATTCTGAATTAAATGTCTCTCAATAATTACTTAGTTTATAGTCATGTGCAATATTCGATTCATTCGAATATTTTATTTTTATTTTTATAAATTTTCATTTTTTTATCGTATTTTATCGTTAACACATACATTCCTTAAGTTGATTTCCAAACATTGAAATCATTTTTTTTTTCGAAATTTCATAAAATTCCTTCAAAAAATGTATGAAAAGTTAGTTGCTCTAAAATGAATATGTATATTTCAAAATATGAAAATTCCGTAACATTTCCCATTGAATTTTACTAACATCTTGAAGGTTCTCATAGAGATAAAATCGTCAAACCCAAAACGTAACGAACTTTGTTTTTCGCTGATGCTCTCCTGTTTACAAATCTTGAAAATACTTTTATAATCCACGTGCAAACGGTCAAAGTTTTTCATTTGATGGCTGACTCGAATACAGAAGTGCGGCGTCGGAAAGAGAGATAGGGGAGAAACGGTTCATGAATGGGAAATCTTGAGTTGGAACTAAAAGCAGAATCGCCCGAGGCGGCCGCCATCAACATTCATTAAAGTGGTATTTACTGCCACGCAAACCGCATCACTGGAGGTCGAACTGCTACCAAGAGATTGGGTTCCTTAATTGGTCTCAGTCTTCAAGGTACTATATATTGGTATATATAGTTAAAGTTTGCTCCTAATGCACATAACAGAGATTTATTGTGTAATAATCGGTGCGACGCTCATAAACGTGGCGCCGGAACCGACCTTTTGCCTTTGCATTTGATTATACATACACATCTTTTTCATAAGAAGAGGTTTAACACGAGATTTTTCATTATGGAATGGCGGAAATAACCACACCTTCTAGATTACCATAATTCTAGAGAAAATCGATATCAAACTTTTATTACAAAATCGTTGTTATTATCTATGAAATAATAATTAGATTTTCACTGTGGAAATTATTTATTTAATTATGAAAAGTCACATTCATGGGGCAATACTGTCGCAACAGAGCCCATAACATAGCGTTGTCATGGCAACGCCAATAATAATATGGTGTATTATTTATTTTACATATAAACAAGCATGTTATGATAATAGAATCTACGAGGTTGCAGTTGTCATAACATTTCTCCTTGCTTGTTTATATGTACAATACATTTTTACAATTTTCACTGCCAATAAACAAGAATAAGATATCGTTTCCATGACAACGCTATGTTATGAGGTCCGTTATGGCAGAAATATCCATCAATTTAATTTATGCGGCTTGATACCTTATGTGAAATATTGATACCAATGTCTAACATTTTTGGACTACATTATATTATTGTATTATTACACAATTAAACACTATTTACAAATTATAATGAATTACAAAATTAATAACTAAACAAAGTTAATTTAAAATTTTTATATTTTTTTAACTTAATGACTCAATAGGTAAGTCGATATATAACTTGCTACTTAGTCATTTTTCAAAAGTATCTATGCGTGTTTTATTCTATATAAATTAACACTCATAACACTGAATAATAATAAAATGTACAAATCAAAATCGTTGATGATATTAAGAGAGTATTCTACTGTAGAGGCATGAATTTCGCCCGGTTTTTGAAGCGCTGTATAAAGGACTACGATAAAATATTTGTTCTGCTAATTGTTTATGAATAAATAAACAAAAACTTCACTTAGTATTATACCGCGTTAAAATGAATTCAGTATATACAAATTAATGATTATGCACTCATTTTCACTATCAAAACATATTTATTTCAAGCTTGTGATAATTTGCGTTTTGTAAATTTAATAAATAAAATAATTTTACGATAGAAACAAAAGAAGAATAAAAAAATTGTTTAAATAAATATTAAATTAACACATATCATTTATCGAGAATATTTAAATATTATACACTGCAAGAAATACTTTCGGGTTAGTTTTAATTACATATTGTTTTAACCGAATTTTTGAAATGTATAAAATAACCTAATACATAAGAAAATGTTATATTGAAAATGTCATATAGAGCTGGAGTTATTATCGAGCATCATTATTCGCCCTAGACAATATTAGAATACCCCGTGATTATTCGCCTTAATTTAATTTGTTCGCAGTAGCACATATGATGCTGTTTATTCCGATAATTTGTATGATTATATAACAAAAAAATTTATTACGTCTTGAAATTAATCAAGTCGATGTTAATATAGTAGATATATGAAAATGATTAATAATTTTCTAATTTTTTAAAACATATGTAACACAATATTTCAAGCTTGTGATAATTTTTTAACGGTCAATTTTTCTTTTTATAAAAAAAGGAAACAAACTTCTTTAATATTATTCTATTGAATTATCAACTGATTTATGCAAGTAGTTCAATTATCTATATTTTTGAGATATAATAATTGTATTACCATAAATTATAGGAAGTAAAAATTGTGAGTGATACATAAGTATATGTTACCTAAAATATTTTACTTTTACAATTCGCTACGCACTATATTTTAGTTCATTTATATATGAGAAATAATATAATTTTTATAAATAGGAGCAAAGCAACTTAACAATGATAATTTTGTGTGGCAGCTTCAGTATATTATGTAATATTGGAAGCATAATTCAGTTTCATATTTATAATGGAGTTAATACATTTCACTGTTACAAAGCGCTCCTATATTGAACTATTTTTATATTATATATAGATTATAGTATACTATGATATGCTAATTATTTTTAAAAAAGAAAGAGACTTGAAAATTTCCTAAAGAAAGCAAGAAAACTCAATAACACTGTCAATCATTAAATGTAATGTGTCACTGCATATCAATATCAAGCATGAAATCTTTGTCGCAAATGAATATTTGTTGTAAACCTCGAAAATATCACAAAAATATTAATATTGTGCTACAAAGTAAGTTTGCAGCCGTGAGATCTATTGTTTACAAGTTGCGATTACGCCGCGCCCGCCCGTAACAGATGTCGCAACGACAAAGATGGTCGCACGCGTTCCGAATAACAACAGCTTTTCCGAAAGCTCCCGTCGTCAGCCCTCTAGCCCTCTCCACCGGAGAACCATCAGCGCTTTACTAATATTCGGACTAGTCCATTCTGCTAATTACGGACGTATTACGTACACAGTGCTCTTACGTCTCGTGCTTTTACCGAGCTTTAAGTCCGGCACGCGGCGGAGAAAGACGAGATGTTAGGCGGTGGAAAGAGGGCTTAATAGTGTTACAGAGCTTTCGAGCTTAGAGAGCTTGCAGATCGCGTAGTACGGTTTTTGCGCATCGTGAGCTTTTAGTGGTTATTCTGTTGCGGTTTTGTCACGCTATGTGTTTCACGAAGATACTTATAGTTGTCATGTACTTGTTTATTTTTGATATTTTATTAGAACTTCGCACGTGTCTGTACGTCATAATCTATGTAGGCACTCTATAATATAAATGGCAAAGTTTTATGATTTATTGCGCGTTTTATGGCGTTATGTACGAGGATAATTGCATTACGTATTTCAGCTTTATTTAAAGACGTTATATATATATATATATATATATATATATATATAAATATAAATATATTGTGTAAAATATTTGATAATTTGTAACTCTATTTAAAATAGATAAATAATTCACGATAAAAGAAGTTAGGTATAAATAAAATAGCATTTAATTGATTTATTATATTCCACTTATAAATGATATTATTGCTACATGAAGCAGGCAATTAACAATTTACATATAAATGTGCTGTACTATTCATAACAGGAATGGTATGTAACAATAGCTTTTAGCATCACTAAACTCAACCTGTACGACCCCTATTTAGATTTATTAGGAATTCATTATTTTGTCAGATAATTGATGTTATTAAATTTAACTAGTAATTTAAATTATACTAATGATTCAAATATAGGGTGTCGGGGTGTCACAACAGTCCAATTTGACTTCAATCATGCGGTCTAATCTAAATGAACTTCTTCACAAAAAATATAACGTATCAAATATCCAACCATCGAACTATGTGCAATAAAATTCCCAGTTAATTACTAATTACAGAAATATTTCTTTTACTATTTCTCAAAAATTTTGGTTACGACAGACATGGGGTAAACAGATCTAATATCTTATTTATCTATATTTTTGGTTACGACAGACATGGGGTAAACAGATCTATATCTTATCTAATAATAGCTACACTATTTATTCGATACCTATAAAATATAAATTTCAATGGCACTTTTTACAAAGATTACACTTTGTAAACAACTTTGATCTGATATTTTATGAAAAAGAATCATTAGCAGAGTTGGAATAAGTAATTATTCATTTGTTGTAAAATAGCCCTTTCAACTGAATTTACATTTTTATTTAGTATTTTTTGTTTGTGTAAAGGTTTAGTTGGTCCTTTTTATCCTATTCACATGTACGCTATTATAGAAGTTATATGAATACGTCTATTGAATATAACTTACAAGTTACAATACAGAATAAGTAAATAACGTGTACTTAAAAATTATATTGAGACTTTGTAAATTAAGGGAACAGTGCTTACAACTGAATAAACTAACAACAAAAATGAATATACATTTAGGCTGAATATACATGTTTTTCTCTCTACTTTCAAATATTGTTGTTAAAAAAATCCCAATTTTTCTTGTTTTTGAGTATTAGACCTATTTGCTCGTGGATCTTGGAAGGATTTTAGAGAACCTAAAAGCAGTTGTGATGATTTGTCTTAAATACCTACGACAGTTTTATAGTTGACGAATTAAACATTGTCCTATTTCTATGTGAAATTTATTTTTACAAAATCTGTAATAGTGAAATTTTTTTCATGCAGCAATGCTAGCTAAATGCACCTGGTATATATATTTGCAAATAAAACAGATTTCACCACTACTTACATAATCTGGCTATCGAGGCGGGTCGACTTAAGACCTCTGATTGAAACACCCTCTATATACCTTTTTATATGTTGCATTAAAACTGAAATCATTATTGTATAGTATGCATTTAATGTGTTAATTGCCATAACAGTCATATGTGTCTGATGATAAGAAGTTTTATGTAATTTGGTAGAAGGCCACGTCAATCAGATATCTTTGACAAAAATGATACAATTGCCTGAAAACTTCTAGTTTATCTTGTTTGGATGCGTTACGCATATAAGAATTACAGGACTCGCATATAAAAATAGTTTTAATATAGAGCTATATGTCAGTTATATTTGTTCGACATAAAAAATAATGTTGTTTTAGAAATGTTGGCTAAAAAATTTTGTTTGATACATTAAGATTCCTCGATACATTTTTACCTAATTATCTAATATAGTTACCAATGTCGTGATTGTGATAAAAATAATAAAAGATTAGAATACACAATATATATTTTAGAGGTTTCATGTAAAATATTACAAAGTCTTAATTACGCCACTGAAATATATGTAGACAAATAAAGCAATAACGTGCAGCACTTTCAGTAAACTCAAATACCCCATCTTCGTATTTATCTTGCTCTGCATACTCTTTTGTATCATTTTTCCCTTTTTTCTCAATGTTCGTTCTTTTGCGAGATGCCCGATCCACTCTCAGATTGCAAATGCAGAAGTAATCCAAATAATCTACCTACGTAAAAGCTTTTTTAATAAAGAATTCTTTATCCGGCCACTATGCAGATCTTTGCGTGTATTGTATGCAGGCACATGGGGGCGCGTTCTCTGCAAAAGCACCTGAAGCGTTTTGTTCGAAGCGAAGATGTAACTACGCGCATTAATGCGGGCACGTGCTTAGATATACAGTATTATTTATGTCATTTGCAGAATGCATACGATATAATGAATAGGGGACTTATTTTCATTTTTATAGCACACGGCTTATTTAGCTGGATAAAAAATAGTTCTTGAAAAACTCTAGTTAAGAGACATTTATTTTTATTAGCGTCTGCATGCGCTACTGACGTTAATTTGGCGCAACTAGTTTCTAGATTGAATTATACTATTTTGATAGACAAAAACAACTATGCTAATATAGAAGATTGATATTTTGGCCGTGATTTTGCGCCTAAAACAGCAAAGGGTTGCTCCCGCCGTGACCGTGTGCGTCACAGGTGAGTCTTGGCGCGTGATTCCGCACACCTTTTACTTGTATTTTGAAATAATAAGTTTTATACTAGATAAAATAATACGTGTCAAATAGTGTCCGGCGTTGGGTGCCATCTGGCGTTACGGGACTTCCCCCTACTAATTGTGAGAACAGTGTAACTGTAGTTGATAATTATTTTTTTCAAAAATTTCGCTCTATCCTGGTCCTTACTAAATTCTGAATTTCTATTTTCAGAGATATTTATTTTTATTAGCTGCCACGTGTGCTACTGAAGATATTTTGTGCAACTGGTTTCGGAATTGAATTATACGGTCATAGATACTAATTGTGAGAATAGTGTAGCAGTTGATAATTATTACATTTACAAATTTCATTCTACCTTGGTCCTTACTGAGTTCTGAATTTCTACTTTCAGAGGTATTTATTTTTATTAGCTGCCATATGTGCTACCTATGTTAATTTGGTGCAACTAATTTCTATATTGAATTATACTTTTTCATAGACGAATACAACTATGCAAATATAGAGGGTCATAGATACTAATTGTGAGAATATTATAGCTGATGATACTTATTACATTTACAAATTTCATTCTGTCCTGGTTCTTACTTACTTACTTACTTACAGTTCTGATTTTTTTACGTCACATGATTCAAACATATTGGTCAAACTTATTCAGTGAAAATATATTCATCTTTTATCTTATATTTCAATAGCACCTTGTAAATGGCTGGGCATATTGCAATATATGATATAATCAGTGAAATTAATTTTAATTTTACATTTGTGTACAGTATTTCAGAAGCTTCATAATTTCCAGGGTAGGGCCAGACACAAAGCTCTATGTTGTATTTGAGTCATTACATAATGAAAAAAAACAAAGCAATCATAACATAACGAATAACGCATATCAAACAAACAACTATCTGACTATGTTCAGTAAAAGTCCCAACAAATTCATCATTGTAGAAATGCGTATTTTTGCTGTTTTTATAAATCTAACTTGGTTTTTTTTACCCCACAGACAAGGCAAATTAGGATTGTCAGGGAAAAACAGGTTTTAAACGTCTTTTTTAATTTCAATTAAATTTTACAAAAAATAGCTACAAAATTCATCCAATGCAAAATATAAATTTTATGGATGACTTTTTAACAGAGATACACTGAAAATAAATTTGATTTGATTTAAAATATTAAATTTTGTCAGAAATATTTATCAGCAGAGTTGGAATACCTATTTATTTGAATTATCTCCTAAATGGTTTTCTAAACTTAATTTACTTTTTTAACTATTTTTATTGTTTAAACCTTTGTCTATGTAATGAATCAAGTGATTCATTTTACTCCACCTACACGTTTTACAGAGATTATATAAAAAATATGGCCTTTACAAAAAAAAACAGTTGAGTCTCATTTTCTAATATATATACAGACAAAACCTAAAAAACAAACAACGAAAAAAATACTATTGTTATGAATTTTCAAACGTTTTGTTATGGTGATGGCTGATTATACATCTTTTTACTTTCAATTATTATTGCTAAAAAATTCCTAACGTTACTTGTTTTTAAGATACCGGTGATAAGCCTTTTTACCCGCGGACATCTAAGCCCTGTTTTACACTATACCATATGATATAATAAATTAAATTATAATCATACAGAGATTTAAAATACTAAAGTCATAGCAGAACTTATATCCCGTTGTATACAGTAAACTCTACTGTGTAATTAAAACTTCATAAACAATGATCAAATTAGATTTTCCATAATTAATTTTTTTAAGTGAATATTACATTCGTTAGTTATTTAGGTCATACAATTATTTGTCATTTTCTAAAAATGTTGAAAATTTTAAACGCCATTTCAATACTACTACATAGTTCGTCGGAATTATTATCAAAATAAAAATAAACGAAACTATTCCCAGTTGGCGAACATTGTAGAGAGTTTGTTAGTGACAGCCGGCTCTCATTGGAGCCTTGCTGATATGCACTTTTATTTGAATGCGCTAAAAACTCTGCATACGTTTATTACACAAACGATAGTCATTAAAAGTTTCCATGTTGCATCGACCTACATTTAGGCTTCGGGAAATAGTTTTTGGTTTGTTTCTCTTAAATTTATACAGCTTTTCGCTAGACGACAAGTATTTCACAATCGTGGTAAAGGAGATACTTAAGGTGAGAATTTGATCAATAATAATTTTTGTTAAATTCGTGGTTTATGTGTAAAATTATAAAAATGAATCTGGCCGGTAGTAAATTATGCTTGAAATAAATTATCAGGTAGGTCTTGAAATGACGGGCTGAAATATATTATTATTACTAACCATTAATCAATTACTGCCATTACCAACTACCATTAATTACATAATCATTATCAATATTACTCCCAATAATTTGTTGATAAAATATAGTAATTTTTTTATACGAATCATATGATCGATAATGACCTTAAATGATATATTAAGAAAATATCTGTATTATCTTAAATCATCAATGTATTTATATTGTTTATTGCACTTTAAGAACAGTATCAATTGAAATGAACGAGTAAGAGTAATTGAGATCAACATGGTACTTATTTTGTGGGAATTAATAATAATTAAAGAATACTAATATATAATTTTACGCATATGTATTACAGTAAAAGCGTTGCTAAGAGTTTTATTTTGTTTGCGAATTGATATATGATGGAATAAGAAAGATACGTATTTAATATGATTTATTACTACAGTGCAAAAATAAATTAAAAATTAGATTGTGTACAATAATCATGTTTAGAAAATAATTGAGTAATTTGATTACAAATGCAAGAATTTATATAAATTACAATAATTAATAACCGGGATGCAGTCCATTTCGGCAACTGAACTCAGCATTTGAATTTTGCAGACTAGATTTTATTTTTAGTAGAATTCAATATCAATTATTTGTCTCATTTAAATAATAATATGTTCATGCATAGTGTAAAATGATATTTCGTTATTATATAAAATCTTTATTACATGTTCATGTAATGTAGAAATTAGGCTACCAGCTTTGTCTAAACTGATCCATGTATTGAATGAGAGATCACTTAATATATTTGTTTACTTGAAAGTATAATAATCATCACTTAAGTCACTGAAAAATATAATAATATCACTTAAGATATCAAATCAATGTTTTCAATATAAAGTATTCTTATAAATACTGTCATATAAAATGGTAATAGATAATTTTTTGATTATATTTAAATTTTAACTCAGATCATATTTAATTATTTGTAAATAAATAAGCCCAAAAATTTGTAAATATTACTGAATTATATTACAAAATCAAAATAAATTAATTCAGCAAAATCATAAAAGCAAAAATTACAAAGAGTTTTACTACTTTATATATCCAGAGATATCATCAAATCTATTGACTATTAGTAATTTTGTTCAAATAATTCAGTAGTTTTATCAAAAGTTTTTGATGAGTAATGATACCTTGCGTGGTTTTAAACTCATAGACATTTCCGAAAGCAGAAGGATTTCTAGTTTTTTGAATAAAAGTATTTATGTCAGCCCTGTCCGAAGGCAACAGATATCGCGTGCTAGCAACCAGTATCACTTCTGGCCGTTTATACGTATGACTGTTGAAAGTTTTTTTCTGTTCCTATACTTCGCCTATGTATAGAATTTCTAAACTCCTCGTCACATTGGAAAGAGAACGAGATCGGCGTGTCCGGCGATGCTAACTATGTACCTCGTTATTAGAGATATGTGAACTCTATAGAACTTCGATCTTTTTCCACTTTCTGAATGGCTACATTGAGTTTTTCTCGTGTTCATTTTACGCTTGCGACGGAAACAATTTTTAACAATGGTGTTTTAAAAGCCAGATGATGCCAATGCTATTCTCACTAATGATTCGAAGGTGATTATGTTATATATATATATATATATATATATATATATATAATAAAACATGTAATTCTAGAGAACAAATTCAGTTTTTATATTTATTTCCTAAATGCAAAATATTTTTTCTATACCTATTTCATAGAAGTCAGTTCTTGTAAACAAAACTCCCATAAGTGAACAAATAGTTCCTAGAAACTTTTTTGAGCTTTATACTAGTAATTTAATACACGATGGAAATTAAATACAACTCTAATTCTTGGAATTTTTCAGTCGTTCATAAATAGGGCAGAGTATAATTGTTGGACATAATTATAGAGTTGACTTCTAGTTGATCAGAAATATAAGCGAGCGGGATCATTAAGGTTAATTGAAGGCATTCATTACTTTTGGTAATGTTTAAGTGATTATAGTTTCCCAAAGTAATTTGGCTGTCAATTTTAATATTTAATGATGAAAAATGGCATATTTCGTCAGGTATTTAGTTATGAGTCGATGATGCTTTTTGGTTGATTAAAATTATATATAGTCGATTAACTGGAATATGAATTGGTAGTTATATTCAAGCATTTATTTATTGTCAAAAAAAACCTTATATTTTTAAAATAATATTTTTATTCAATAGATGGATTTCATATGCCAAAATAAGACGTATCATATTGCATGAACGTTGTGAATAAACTGTTTTTTTGAATAAATAATTTTTCTTGTGTGAATAAACTATTACCACCGTCAAAATTTAGTTTATTTATTTTTACAAATTATTGAAAACATCAATTTCTGACTTGAATATCACAAATCCTACAGTTTTATTTACACAATTTCAGTATTAATGCGTCTCTTTAACTGACTAATACTCAAAAATACATTTGTTAGTCACATAATTTCAGTTTCAGTATATTTTTGATGTATTTATCTAGTCTATTTAAATGACACATACAAAAATTGCTTATTGTACATCGTCAAATACATAATTAAATGTGTCACATATTTTTAGGTATGACAAATATGAAACGTGATTATTGAAACAAGTGATCCTAATTAAAATAGTCACACACTGTCAACATGTTAAAATAATATAATAAACTAGGATGGGTAAATATTTAAAATGGCGTGGAAAAAATGCATTCTATTCGTAAAACGTCAAAAACCTTTGATAAGTAATTCAATTATAAAAATTACTAAAATTTGGAATTTTGAGTTGCGGATATACTAACGCCGACTTGTGCATTTCAATCTGATTACGTATATTATAGAACTGTCTTAAAATATCAGTTGTTAAGATGATGAACAGTTTTGAAAATTTTATATAAATCTCACTTCATATCGATTCGGTCTATAATTTGTACGTATCGAAAAATTTATGAATTTTTATCAGATAGATTTATAAAAATTATATGTTTGTATGTATACATATTTAACCTGCATTATGCTTGATTTATTTTTATTATCTCATATTATAATTTGTCTCTAAAATGTATATATATATCATTTATTCATTACTATTTCTATCATCTTGTAAATCATATTACACGAGTACGGTTTTACTGCAAACGAATGCAAAAATAAATCGTCACAAAAACTAAAAACAAAAACAAAATACAATTGAAACCGTCACGAAGTACAAACATTTCATATGCACACGCAAACGACAAATGCAGAAACGATAAATGAGTTCTGACCGAAACAATTGTAAAATATACGAAGTGCCCATTAGTATGGCCTATGCACATTTAATACCATAATATCATTTGCATACGTAATTACGGTTTTAATTTCACATGGAAATTATAGAGGTATGGCTATTTATGATATATGAAAAAGTACAGTTTATCACTTGTATATCGATAAAAAATAATCATGCTCAAATTATTGTTTATGAAAATAATAAGTCATAAAAATACTCCTAATAGGATACCTGCATCAGTATTTATAAAAATAAAACTGATGGGCAAAGAATTAAGTTATCTATTTTGCCAGTCTTCTATAATAATTAGAAGATGTATTCTTCTATATAATTCCCTTTATTCGTGTACAAAAATAATGAATTATAAATATTTTTTCTTGCTGTGGTTAATTCATTAAACTTTGTAGATTCACTGCTGTTTTCCCAATCCGTATCAATCGAAAACTTTAAATGTACTAGACAAAATTCTCTGTGTACGAACTCAATGACTCCAAGAGCGGATTTCATTTGCGAGCATTTTCCGTGTATGGGGCTTCTATGGATGTGGTTTGTACCTCCTATATCAAATAGCCTCGCAAACTGCACTATCAATAGCAAAGTTTTAATGATTTAATTATCCGGTTCCAATCAGCGCGGTGCACTGCGGAAGAATCGAACTATAGTTTGTCAAACTGTGATACTGGAATGATGATTGCCAATATTTGCATATTTGTAAATTTAGTATATTATATATACATATTATTAGTTACTCATAATCAATGAATGTTACGATGCTGTTATCAGGAAATGTTCTGGATGTCTATGCAATATTTTTGAAAATCGTGTGAATATTTTGCAATGTAATTTCTTGAAAATGTAGCTAATTGTTTCAAAATGTCTTATTTTTTCAAACAAATACGTTATTGAGTAGTTTTATTTTTTACTTTTGCAATAGACAGTAAAGCAATTTTTCAACTCATAGTTCCGGCAAAGAAATGTAATTAATAAAATCGTAAATTTATTCGTAAATTTAATTGTAAATCATTATTTTACAAAGTCTGTAATGAATGTAGTCGGCGTCTCCACCGTATTGGAATATTGTTAAAATATAAATAATATTTCACAATATTTTCATTATAGTTACTCATAATCAATCAGAATAAACTTTTGCAATTGAAAAAAATAATAATTTATTCAATGTTTTATTCAGAAATAAAAATTATCCAACTATTCTATATTAAAATAATATTCCACGATTTCGTTGATATCTATAGCGCATCATGGTAAAAGTTCATTATGTGCTTTTAATAATTCAGACTGTGATATGGAGGTATAATTTGAATGTAATTATCCATGAGGATAGATCACTATATGTTTAATGTTGTTGTTGTCAATCATCTTGATAATGATCTGCATCCATGCCAATATTCACTTGGTCGATAAATAGATAGAAAATATGACTATGACGCGCCTTAGGTCTTCATATTATATATATATATATATATATATATATATGGTTGTGTGTATGTGTATATATACACATAAATCCCATTTACAACTAAAGTAATTCTTTATCCAGAATATACACAAGAATGAATTAATGATTTTTTTAAAATTAATTATAAATTGTTCCCAGTTTGGTTCTGAATGTGAAGTCATGTGAAACTAGAAGTTTTCTCGTTTTTCCCTAGAAAAAACATGAACGGCATCGCGTGTCTGATAAGTTAACAGGTTGAGTGCTGGCGGATAACCCTGGCGCACAATTACTTTCCCATACTATGACGATTGAGCAAACTTTGGGAGTGAACTAGCTTCAAAAGGGTATTTATTGAAGAGTTAAGCGATTTATTGTTATAATTAAATGAATAAAAATTACTAATTTGTATTTTTCTATTTACATGGTCTGACAATTTTAATTTTGTTATTAGCACTTCGTCCAGGGTCGTTCCAGTGTATGCAATTATTAGAATTATTTTATGCATAATAAGTCACTCGTTCAAGAAGTTGTTCAATGAAATTAAATTATAAATATGTATATGTATAATATGTACATATGTATTATATACATAGCGATATATTATACTAATTAAACTTTGCTGAGTGAGGATGCATTTTGAAATACTTCAACTTTAAAATAATAAGTTTTCAATATTGTAGAAATTTCAAAGATTTTATTTTCTTTTTAACTGCTTCCTAACTATGTAAGCTTTTCAACTATACAGCGGCGATATAAAAATATTTTACTAAGAACTCGGGCAAGTTCTAGCGGTGGTGCTGCCGATAGAAAAGTTATAGAATTCGAGCGAAAATATTATATAAAGATAGTAAATTTCCAATTACAAAAGCGCTTCGTGTTTACATTTCATTACTCGTTATATGGTCGCACAGTCTTTGGATAAGAATATTACATTGGCGTGCAAATCTCACAATTGATAATTCTGGAATGTTGCAAACACTGAGAACCATATCACTTCTTATATAGTATAGCAGATACTAAAACTTACCACTGTCTATAAATAGGGAAAATTAACTATGTATCTTATAACATGTAGTTTAAAAAGTGTATTTTATAATTGGGCGAAATTATAAATATTCATCTAATTAAATTTACATAGTAATGGATACCAGAAATATGCGCTGCTGAATTTCACACAAGCCATTTACACCAAGTTCGATCGTTGGCCGATCCAAAAGTCCAAAACAGTGAGTAATGTAATATTCATAACTCAAACGGAATAACTTAAATGCTTTCCCTGTAATCAGAATATATTTGAAGGAAATACCTGTCTTGTGAATTATTCACGACACAATAGTACACGTCAACATGTCTAGTATGTGTATGAATGATAAAGAGAAGGTGCTTCGAATACATCGCTTTGAATAATTGATAATATTTCAAATATTACATGTCGACAGCTGAGTGATATTGAATCGATAAAAGACATAGAATTATATTATTCTATACAGGTGCTACATGTTATTTCTGATCGCAATCGAAATATTTTTTTATGATATTTAATTTATTTTACTAATAATTAAAGAGATTTTGTTTGGTACGATTTGTATTCTTAGAGATAGAAGGATATTTTCTCATATAGACACATAGTAATTATGAAGACTATACTTGAACGAATTAATAATTAATTTTCAATACCACATATTTTATACTTGAATTTTGTAAGTGAATAAAGAATCAGACCAGCTTTTATATAATTTAAATATTTAACTATTGAACTGTATTATGATATTGGAATTTAAATATTGAATTATATTATAGATAGTTCGCAAATTGATTTATAGAAGAAAGCATTGTGAAACATATAGCTACGATATAATTTTTGTTATTTACATATGTGTCTAAAACATCCTTCATCCCTATGAATACTATTGTCTTCAATATAAGTTTTTTGTTATCTCCATATTATGTCAGACAAAAAATTAACAAGCTGGTATACACATTTTCTCAAAATTTGATGATTTTTTTTAATTAAACTATTTGTCGTAAGGCCGTAATATTTCAATAAGTTCTATAAGACTATGATATGTAGCCTTACGTTTTTTACAATAAAGCAGCTCGAGTTTCACATGAAACTAATCAGTATCATTCTCAAATAGTATCTTTCGAACAGTTTTGGATTTTTTAAAATCGATTCGGTAGTATGAGCTTAAATGTTGACGAAAAGTGTAACACTTTTTTCTAAATTACAAAGAAACGGCTTAGCCAATCGCTGTACAAAAATGAGAAAAGATAATCCACATCAAAATACATCGATTGGTTTTTAAATTTTTGAAATTGGTTCAGGCGTTTTTAAGCAAACGTCGACCAAAGTTCTAATTTTGACAAACGCCAAAAAACGATAATCATTTTTGCAAACTTTGATGAATTTTTAAAATTAAACGACTTGCCGTAGGGCCGTAATATTTTAGTAAGATCTATATGACTATGGTATTGAGTCATAATTCATAATTCTAAATATAGTATTGGCATCTGTATGGAGCAAAGCTTATTTAGACGTAATAGTTTTTCTACTGATCGCATACTTAATCTTTATTAAAAATTGTGATTTTACTAAAATTAGGAAATATAATTTTAATATATCAGTTTTACTAATTTTATTACATAGTGTACTGTATTGGTATTTTATCATACTACTGATTTCTGTTTTTTTTTATTATCAGTTAAGGATTTTTTTTCTAATAATGCTAGGACTTACGCAATTTTTTTTTATTGATGTTATTTTCGATTGTTATTTTAAGTTATATATAGAAGCTAGGGGTTATTGTTACAGGGGTGTGTAGCAACAAACGATTTCAATAAGAATTTAACCGGTATTAAAGTAGGTTTTGTTTCGATTGAACATATAAACCGTCCTGCAGTTAACAGAACTGTGCAGATCAGTCATTTTTCACATATACTGTAAAATTGAAATATCATAAAATTTGTGTTTGTCTTAATATTATCGACTAATTTTAAACCATATATATCTAGTTTCAATTTATTCATACCATTGGTTTAGTCAGTACAAAATAAAACTCTGTTCTTGATGTAGCCAGATCTCACAATGACACAAGATTATAGAGTACTCTGTGCTCGTTCTCATAAAGATAAATTCGCAATATGATAGCAAGCCGCAAGTTAACATTACGGCTGTTCTTATAGTAGATGCATAAAGCTCACTTGAGTTACCGACATCATTACAATACACTCAAAATATCCTCCCTTAAAGATACGAGATGGCTTCTGAGAGGAACACACATATGCAATTCGCGATACAAATAGATATTTATGCTCTTGCTTTATTGTAATCATGCAAGAACATTAGGTATACTTAGTAGATATACAAAAGCTGCATCTACTGCGAGCTTTCATATTTGCATGATATGGAACTATGTATATGGAACAATATTTATGGAGTCTGGTAAAATGACTTGGAGCATCTATTCTTATTTGACGAATGCAGTTTTAGCGTTATTCACAGAAGGAATACGAATAAAAACGTTTTTTTCTAAATTCAAATCAAAATATTTAAATAATCTATAAAACATTCAATTCAATGCAATGATGCAATCCAGCCATTTCGGAAATACAAAAAATGGCAGTTCTTGAGAAAACTATTATCATAAATATTTTTGTTTATGATACTAAATTGAACACATAAATTTGTACATATTCACTTTCCAGATGTATTTATAAGAACTAATATTTCTGAGAATTGAGATTTAAGTAATTAATAGAAAATTTGTTAGTGTATGTATAGATAGTAATTCTTGAATAAACGTATAGATAGGTTTTGAGATATTAGCCCGTCAAAAATAACTTGATGTAGTATTATGTTTGCAAAATATTAAAAGTGATAAAAAATTATCTATCTATATACCCTACATTTTCTTTCTTTGTTATCTGAATGATAGCTTTGGCAAAAATATTAATTTGAAAACTATATTTAGTTATCATATTTAATTAAATATTAGATACAAATATCGTTTTTACGTATTGAGATGTCAAACACATTTACATTTTGTATTGTATTAACAAAATATTACCAAATATGGAAACAAAAAGTGTTCATTATTTACTTCTTCAGGTTCATTCTGGTTTTATATTGTTTTTTGGTTTGATTTGATTGTTTTATCTATTGTTTTAATGCTCTATTGGTTAATGTTTTTGCTCGTTATAGTAAAGTAAATATAATATTCATTACTTACTTACTTATTTGAATTTTATAACTAATAGATAAGTACATTCACTAAAATAGGTATGGTAGAGCGGGGTTTAAAGATCCGCTCAAATAAAACATTTACCATCATTATTTCAAAACAAGTAAAATATAGAATTTTTTCAAAAATACCATTTTAAAGTAGATGTGTGATCAGTCATCGCCTTAAATAAAGATAATCAGGATAACGCCCAAATTGTCAAATTTTCAATAAAATTATATTTTTTGAAGTAAAACTTCTTTAGCGCGATATGGGTGTAAAAATTTCTTTAGGCTACACGGGTGTAAACCGTACAAATTCAACGAAAACGCCAACGTGAAGTTGAACACTACGACGCCGTAGCGCTGATGTCGCGAGTATCCTATATGAACTTGCATTAATTGAATCACGTTTTTTTACAAAAGAAGGATGTTGCTGTATTATGTCCTCATGGAATAAGACTTTTCTTAGAGAATAAATGTATCATGGAATATAATAATTTATACTGAATCTCGTTGAAGACAAAATATATATACTGCCACGGATATTTATGTAGGTTGCCATGCGACAGATCAACAATCATACATTCGTCACAGTTTCACAAAATCGGTTATTGATACCGGGGTTTGCCGTATGAAATAATTTAGTTCTGTATAAATTTTACATAATAACAACTAATATTGATGTAAGTGATGGCTTAGCTAATGGTTGTGTAGGAAAATTAGTGTACATAGAACGTGCGATAATGATGAACTTCTACGTTTATTGGTTTGATTTTCCTGGTAAGATAGGTAACAAATAAGAAGAAAGCTGCACATCATATTCAAACTCTTAATATCAGTAGGACAGCTGTGCCGATTCTCAGGAAATCTTCATCTATTCCAATGAATAGAAATAAAATCATATTTGTCAAAAGAAATCATTTTCCTTTAGTGTCTGCTTGTGCACTCACAATACCCAATCACAAGGTGGTACTTTGATAAAATTGTATATGAATACAATAAAACACATAATCAGCAGCTTCTATATGTTGTATTATCACGAGTTACCAGCATTAATGGATTGTTCATCATTCTAAAACAACGACAAAAAATTTTATAATGGAAGAAAACGGCCAGCAGGATTAATGGACTTAAAACTGAATTCCAAAGACTCTCAACTGTAGATTAATAACACAAGAAGAAAAATTGAGTGGATAATAAGTTTGGACGACATTTCATGTTTTCCTTTACCTGCCAAAGTTTACGAGCTCATTTGCCTGATCTGCAAGATAAGTGCTACAACGTTGTACTGTTTTTTGTTATTTTCGGAAACTTGGATTAATAATGAAGAACGAATTAATATTAACTATTACTGCGTTACTCAATACAAACGATCAAACTCAAGAGCAGGTGGTGTAGCTGTCTAATGTCTATCATTCATGTTCAGATACTGTTCATAATGCCACTCCTATGCAGTTTCTTCTTGCGCCAACGATATTACTGGATATTCCTAATGAAATTACACAAGTAGGTGAATATTACACACACAGAATCAACATTAATTATAGTCGTCCTTTAATTTCTCCCCTAAAAACATATCAAATATTATTGAATTTCTTCATCAGCAGTTACTTCATTTTTCTAATGAGGGTGCAAAACTTTTAAACACTAATCACAACGAGATACCATTAAATTCTTGCTGGATATTTCAATGTCAATTTTCGTTCAGAAGAATCTCAACCATTAATTGATTTTTTAAATAATAAATTCAATTAAACAATGAATAATTCTCCATTTGATTCAACCCCAAGATAGGGCTCGACTATTGATGCAGTTTTCTCCAAAATGTCCATAGTTTACAAAGCAAACATTATGTCTCTCATTTTAGTTATCACAAACCTATTACATCATATATGAATATATAGCAATTAATCTATCGTTGTTGTTTTAAACTGTGTTATTGATTTATGTGATTATTAATAAATGATTTTTAAAACTCAATATATGTTTTTTTTTATTTTATATTAATTGCCTACTCATACAATATTTAAAAGTTTTTACTTCAATCGCGTGTGATCCTTACGCGCACTCTTTTTTTGTTGCTATCCTCATGGGTCTAAAAGATCAGATGTAACAGCAAAAAACAAATATTTCTACAATAATTAATTAGCTCGGAGTTTTATTAAACAATATACAGATAGTCGTGTGTTGATGAGTATTATTTGTTGTGATATAAAATTTGGTTTGGTTTTCGCAATATAATTGCTCAGATTTCAAATCAGAACTAAGTGCCTCTCCGCTATCTTAAAGATAGATTTTCAGATATTGGTATACACTTATTATTTATATTATATTATTCTAAACTATGATATTTCTAACTATGACAAACAGTTTGATATTATATATACTTTATCTCAATTCAAGTAGAAAATACTGATTTGGCTTAAAAACTGACTTGGAGATTTTTTACATCATAAGTTAAAAATGTATTTGACCTTATGTATTTAAATGGATAAACGACCTTAAATTAGTATCACAAAATCTGCATATAATTACGATAATCAGTAGTAGTGTCCCCGAAAAATTCTATATTTTTTTATGTTCAGCGATGATTATTCAACTTCCAATTACCTTCGTCGATAAGCAATTTAATATTATACACACTTTATATCAATTCAAACAGAAAAATATCGATCAAATCCAATGTAAATATTATTCAATTCGACACCATTGCATTATTTAATCTGACGAATCTCGACTAAAGCACTTCATTATACCTTATTCATTCGAATTTAAAAGCTTTCGGTTTGACGGGACAAGCGTCAATATGGGGTAGGTCTTTAGTGGATTTCAAAGTAGATTTCCTGACTTAATGAATCAATAATCACAAAGCCAAATATACGTCGGGTTCATTTGGCGGTCTCGTTCTATTCAAATGATTGTGCTCGGGAATCCTGGATAGCTATTAAAGGTCCTTGTTCAAACTTCAATTTCCTTTCGGAATTATTTGAAGACAGGGACGGATCTAATACACTTTAATGACATATCACATTCATCATAAACAATATATTAATACATGCATTCAATTTATAAATTTGAATTAATATTTTCGTTAGAGAATAATTGGGGTGAATGAAATTAAATTACTTAAAGATGAATATATTATGTACTTGAATGAAAACAAACCATGATGTTATAAAATACTTATGATCAAGTCGCGAGTCACCACATATTTCGTTTAGCTACTTATTTTATGTATATAAATTACATTGGGTGAAATTCATACTCTTGATTACTTATAGTCATCAAAATTTCCGAACGCAATCCTTTTCAAAATCACATGTCACTGTGATCAATTTAACAATTTTATTTAAAGGAAAAAAATACGTTTAGCAATAACATCTTTATTATCTGCCTAGAATCAATAAATCCTTTCCAGAATAAATTTTGATTTTTTGGGTTTAAAAAATGTTTGTATTAATGAGCACACAAAATATGGAACAAGGAAGCAAGCTTATTATATCAAAAGTTTGATTTATAATTTAGTTGTGACACCTTTTAAGTTATTTATTATTATAAACAGTATTAGTCAGTCTTAAGTTGTTTGCTGACGTTATTAATTATATACTGCTATAACTTATTTGATGAATTAGTAGATTTAAATTGTCTTATAAAAATTTAAAATGATAGCTTAGAACAGATTTTTACGTGTTATTTTATCTACCCAATAAAAATCATCGCATAATGCGCTACTTTAATATAGATACATTATGAACTTATGTACATAATCTGAAATATTGCCCTTGCTTTTATAAACTAAAATATTGTGGAAAATTATAATCTGCAAACACGGTAAGGTGTCTTAACTCCCTAAGTAAATATTCTTATATTGTTTACGTTTTAATAGTTAACTATGACATTGATTTAGTTGTCTTACGATTATTTCTGAAATTTAAATTAATTTTTTAAAAACGTTTTTACATTTTGATTGATGCGACTGCCATAATCTCACCACCTATAGACCTACTTGTACCTAGTACTAGATACTATATAAGTTATATCTAAATTAATTTTTTGCCAGATATTAGTTACAAATCCGAACAACGCCTCAAATAGAACATTGATTGCGAAAGTATAGAATGAGTTTATAAAATTATTAAGTCTTCAGATAGTAAGAATGCAGATGAAAACTAATCATGATCAAAGATAATCTATTGGGTTTTTCAATTCAATTTCAAAAACTTCAAAATATTGTAATTAATCATCAGTTCTAATTAATCAATTAATAATAAATTCATAAACGCATTCTATCATTCCTGTACGATTGATAATTGTTGCAGAGCGAGGTACGAGGTAAAATGCAAAGCAAGCTTGGGTGTTTTGAAATTAAAATTTATGACTAAACATTTCTTTATTTAATATAAGTACTCATATAGGATATTGTCTTATTGAGTTTACAATTATTAAAAAATATTAGAAAAACTTCTCAAAATGTTTACTTCTGATTATTTTTGTATCACAAAGGTAAACCTAAAAAAAACTTCTGATTACTCAGACTCAAGCTGTTTTCTTCACGTTAGCAGGAGGTAGTAGTTTTCAGGATCTGATCCACAATTCTCAATTTGCTCAAATAGATTCAAATAAATGAAATAGCAAAACTTCCTAAAGAAATAGCGATGTTTCGTAATATTTATTATATATGTATTTTAATTTATAAAAATATTAAGAAAAATCTGATTATTCTGTTAACAAAAATTACAAAATATCAGTACATTTTTTTTTATTTATGTAGTTTTATATGTATCTATCTATCTTTGCCTTATGGATTACGACATTAGTTAATATTCTCGGTGATGTGTATTTTTTAAATAACATCTTGGAGTTAATTTCGTCCCTGTAAGTCACATAAGCGTCGCCTTTTCTAAAGTCGCGCCGCCGCCGCCGCGCCTCACCCACTAAACTTCTTCGTTCTTCCATTGCTCGCAGTTTAGCATTGCGCGCGACCGTCGGATGGAATTTCAATAAGTGTCTAAACGATAGTCCATGCAAATTAGCAAAGAGAAATTGTTCA
>NW_020536999.1:65448400-65466239 GCF_003426905.1 Ctenocephalides felis
AATCATGATTTGTACTACGATATAACTAAAATGTTTATTTATCTATGCCGATTTCCTTGTTGATAACGGTACGCTTACAACGTTGACGCCGGTACGCATATAACGACAGAACTCTATTCGCATACGTGACGACTAATCACAATCGACCCGTATAGATATGATATCATTGAGAGCAAATTGACGAATCTTTGGCACTCGGCTCTTATCTTATGTGCCGAAACGCACTTGCGTTGCATTTGTACGGATTTACATCCTAGTCGCGCCTAAACAGTTTTACTTCAATACAATTTTTTATGGTTTTTGCAAAAATATTATGAAAATCTATTTCTAACAGGTTATCGATTTGAATAATCGATCCAACCCACCCCTCACCTATTTGTTTCAAAATCGAATATTCCTATTCCTTCAAATATTTGTCGAGCATTTTAAATGCAAAAAGGGGATAACGCCATCATCATAGCAGCTCGTTCCTTACCATATACCAATAGTATGAGGTTCGGTGAGGAGCTTCCGTCCATTACCTAAAATTTATATTTGCCTACGGATTTCCAAGATTGACATTATATGCGTGCGGGCGACCGAGGCGCATAATGCGGATCGCGAGAGCATGGCCATACACATTTATACGAATTCTCTACTACAAATACGTCAGATGGAATTTTGATGAGATATTTAAGAGCCTACTTGGCCGTAGTATAATACATGCATGGATTTATTATGAGCAAACATTCATAATAAATTTATGAATTACATTACTTTCAGTATACGAATTTTATCAGAAACGCATTACGGGGTGTATTATTAATATGCATAGGAAACTTACAGAATTATTTTCTTTTTTTCCAAATATTGTGTTTATGAATAATAATATGGTTTCAGTTCTTGTTATTAAAGCTCATTGTACCTCAAGGTTTGTGCATGATTAGATTATACGTATAATGAGATTTTAATTCTCTACGACATACTGATTACTAGGTAAATATATTATTTACATCGCATGCATTATGTAGGAGAGCTTAGAACTGTAAATTTTCAAGAAAAAGTGCAAGTTACAACTTACCCCGTGTTTGACCCTAGTCATCTACCGGAGTGAAGCAAAAAAAAAAAACAATCATAAAGCTTCTGCTAAATCATTCTATACTTATTTTTGAAGTAAAACTTCTTTAGACGCAACTAGGGTGTAAATTCGCACAAATGCAAAAGAAGTGCTTTACGGCAGATAAGATAAGATAAGGGTCTTGTGCCAATGATTCGTCATTCGCTCTCGATGATATCATTTCTATATGGCTTGATTGTGATTAGTCATCGCGTATGTGAATAGAGATCTATCGTTGTATGCGTACAGGCATCAACTTTGTATGCGTACCGATATCAACAATAGAATCTGCATAGATAAATAAACATTTTAAAGTTACATCGTAGTACAAATCTAAATTTAATGAGAAATGCCTGAAACAGAAGAATATTTTACGCTGTTCCTTAATATTTTACCCTTTTCCTTAATATTTTACCCTGTTCCTTAGAAATCATTTCTATATAATTCGTAGATTCTAAAAATCTTTGAAAATATAAAATATTTTTTAGGCAAAACAGATATTATAGCTGTTCAAAGAATGAGATTATATCACCAGCGAAAAAGTAAAAAAAAATCAAGCAGTCAATGAATGTATGATGATTTTAATTAATGAAGTTCTCTAAACACAATTACATGATAAGTGAAGTTGCACAAACAATATTTGATGAATGAATCATTTATCTGGTTCTAAGATTTATATAAAATAGCATAAAATATTGATTTTCAAGATTTTTTTTTATTGAATTTTGTGTGACAAGTGTAGCAATCACAATTAAAAGTAACCTCATCTACACTAATCAATTTATAATACATTGTAAGCAATTATAAAGCAATGTCAAAATCAAACAAGCTCTTTGAAGAGAAATATTTTTAATTTTATGTTAAAAAAGAAATCTTTGCAAACATTTGTACTCAGTTACACATTTGTGCGATATAATTTTGAAATGTTGGGCTCATTTTCTTGAACTAAATTAACGTATAATGTATTTTGTAAAATTCTCAGACATAAAATTAAGTAACGTTTCTGAAACAAAATGAATGTAATCTTTGTTTACATACCTCTATTATTTTTGAACCAATGTAAATGTAAAAGTAGATTACTAAATTTATTTGTACATTTTCTTTTTAATTTAGAACATAACAGTAGTATTCATTAGTTATGATTACATTTTGACTTTACATACAATGTATCTATAGCACTCCTATAGGAAGCGTTTGCGGTTCTGCGACCACATTTGTGTCTGATGCGTTGTTTGACGTACTATTCTGTCATATGAATATCGGCGACAAAGACTATGTCCCTTAGAATAGAGCTGGGGTTTATAATCATTTAGCAGCCGTTTTTTACGTTAAAAATTTAGTGGCTACATTCACCGAAAAATAAATATGTTTTTAAGTGAAAATAGCCCTATTTGGGTGTTTTTGCTTTTAAATTCAAAAAATATATTCATTATTTGGTAAATAATAATAATATTCCATCAAATATAGATAGGTCAATTGAGAGGTTGTCGTCAGAAATAAATTCTGGAAAAATTTTGAGTCGTGAAAGCTGTTCAAAAAATGAGATATTCTTCAACTGAATTAAATTCAACAAGATCAAGTTTACAACATGTTACAAGCTATTTTTGACAACATGCTCCAGCATTTTTGAAAAAGATTGTTCCAAAAGTAACATGCTTGAAGTAAGTTTATGTAAGAATGTTTGTCGGGTGCTATAGCTATAGCTATAGGGTGAATTTGGTTAGGGCGGCAATTATTTGTGAAACAGATATGGATGGTAAATATTTTATTAGAACTTAATAAAAACTTTATTTAATTAAATAATGAAATTAATCACTCTAGTCAATCATGGACAATGTAAAATCCATGAACCAAAGAGGTTTCAACAGTCTTTGCCGTTACTTCGATCATGATACTTTCTTTTTGTACGCTGATTTATGATATCTAACACATATAATGATTACTTTTAATTTATCAAAATAATTTAAGCTACTCTTTAAAATTTTATTATGAATAATTTTTATTAGCATAAACACAAACTTTAAGTTTTAAAAATTGTTAATTTGTAAATATGAACAAAACCATTTTAAAAAAAATAATAATATTTGTCAGCTTGTTTATGTATAAATTTATTTAAGAGTTTTCACTGCGGTAACTCACAGGATATTCTTAAAGTTATAAATAGAAATAGCACAAATTAAATTAAAACCAAATAATGAAGTGCTGTCATTAAGCAAAAGACAAAGTTAAAATACTGGCACTAAGATCTGCTACAGCCTCATTGATCATTTATTATCTTATAACGAGATCTTAATGCAATTTTAAAGAAAATATTAGGGTAACACAATTTCTATAGAATTAATCCCATGACCATTAACTCTTCCATTACTACGGTCATCTCAAATTCTGCATCAGGTAGATAACAAATGGCAGCAGATCGCGGCAGCAGAATCGTTCGAGTATGATTTGTGTGACGTATGATTGTTTTATGGTATGCAATATAAGCGCATATTCACATGTCAATAGCACATCGCGGTGTACAATGCGTCTATGGAAACATCCATATATAGAACTTACGGCGTCCGATTGATGGATGGTCCTGCGTAGGAAGCAACCCCTTTCGAACAATGCGTCGCCCGGTACGTGCATTATTGGCAAACGCACCGGAACGAGGGCAAAGGATAGAGGATACTCTCTCTCGACCATCGATGTCGATGGTCATGCCGGTGACGTATATCATCGGTTATATGGTTTGATTATATCCATGTTTCTGCTGGATTATCGAGAATTATGCATGCATATTACTTGCACACAATTTTGTAAGTAGCTTTTTGTTTAAGTTTTGACCAACAAAAGTACCCATTACCAAAATATGTTCATCAAGAAGAAGAATGAAAATTGAATGGAATTGAAGAAAGATAATTGAATGGAAGATATAGGACATAAAAACAGATAGTATATATATATATATATATAATAAATGTATAAGAAATATATATGAATTGTATAGATTATAATGAAAAATAATATGACTAATGTAGGTGGCTAAAAATGCTGTAAAGTGGAGGCCAATAAAAAAAAATTTCCTTAACTGACTGATTCATCTCGACAAAAATACAATCGCCATAAAAGATAGTGCGATCAGAACTCAAGGGTCATATGAGCTGTTGTGATGAATTTCTTACAAACAACGTTTGTTTTATTATAGATGACAACCCAAGCAGTTGTCTTATCTGTATATGATGAATTTGTATTATTATAATTATTGTAATAGTGATGACATTTAATTGGTGCAGCAATGTCGTATCAGGGCTATTTTCACTTGGAAACATATTGCTATCTATATTTCCAAGTAAAAACCATTATCACTACTTGCTGACAACAGGCTCCTCGAAGCGGAATCGAACCCGGGAACCCTGATCTAGATCCAGTCGTTCTAGCAATTTACCTACGAGCAAGCCCAAGCTCAATAGTCACCCAAATTTACAAGCAAACTGGTTACTAATAGAAAACTATCGTCGTAGATTTAAGAGAAAATTGTCACTTTATTTAAGTCATTAATCTTCCGAATAAAGTTTAAAATAACTTAGTTATCAATTATAAGAAAATATTTGTTAGTTATTATCTGTAAGAAAATTGTTAGGTTTATATTATTATAATTAAAATATGGTAAATATTATTTATAACAAGGGGAAAGAAAAACAACTACTGAGTTGTTTTTACACCATGTCATTATAATATACTATCCCTTTCCCTGCGGCTGGCAATTGTAAATCACTTCAATTTGCAAGAATCCCTCAACTACAGTTGTAAATATAGTAGTGAATAAAAAAAAGTTGCCATACGAAATTTTTTGAGGTAAAATTAATACTCAATTTGTTTTCAAAATGCATATTATAGTTGTTAGTTATAAAACATTTATCGTTGTATGCGTACCGGCATCAACGTCGTATGCGTACCGATATCAACAAGGAAATCGGCATAGATAAATAAACATTTTAAAGTAACATCGTAGTACAAATCTTGATTTAATGAAAAATGCCTGAATCAGAAAAATATTTTACCTTGTCCCTTGAAAATAATAAAACAATTTGAACATTGGGTAGTATACTAAACGTAAGTTAAATGATTAGAAATTATTTATATATTATTCGTAGTTTCTATAAATCTTTGAAGTTATCAAAATGAAAAATATTTTTTAGGCAAGACAGATATTACAGCTGTTCAAAGAATGAGATTATATCGCCAGCAAAAAAGTAAAAAAAATACAAGCAGTCAATGAATGTATGTTAATTTTAATAACATGAAGTTCTTCAAACACAATTACATAATGAGTAAAGTTTGTGAAAACAATATTTATTTAGGCGTTGTTTAACATAATCAACAGTGTGAACAAATATTATAGAAGTTATTAATCAGCAATTACTTCATTTCTCTAATGAAGGTTCGTTTCTAAATGCTAATTACAATGGCAAACCGATCATGTCATATTTGAAGTATAGCTTTAATTACATTATTGTTTTTAAATATTATATATATATATATATATATTTAACGCCATTATAAATATATAATTTATAGTTTATCAATATATAAATGTGTACAATGGTTAACACAAATGTGCATCACGAGTGTTACCATATTACTAATAAACATTATTCAAATTTGTTACATGATGTATTTATTTTCACTTAAGTGCCATCTTGTACAGTAGCAAAAAAAAATATTTCAATCGCGTGTGAACCTTACGCGCACTCTTTTTTAACTTAATTTACTATTTACACATTTTTTTTATTATTTACACCTTTGCCAAGGTAAAGATTCAGTTGGTCCTTTTTGGGTTTATTAAATTATATTAAATTTTAATAAATATTACACATTTCTTAAATTATTTAATATTTTCAGCTGTACTCTATGTCTTGATTATATTCATGTTTCTGCAAGAAATATTATCATCAATTATGCACATTATCAATAATTAAGCGTGAATGTTACTTTCTCACAATTAGGAAACTCACTTTTAGTTTAACATTTTTTTCATCAAGAGGAAGTAATTTTCTAAAAAATATCATAAATATAGATTGTTGCTCTTAAATGAATAGTGAAGCAATTTGCATATAATTTTTTAAATTAGGCTTATGATGGAGTGGTTACTACCCCCTCCGTGGTGTATTTTTTTCCTAGAATTACCTGGGGTTTCTATAGAGGTTAGATTTTCAAGAAAATATGTTGCATACAGTTTTTTTAAAGAACCTAATATTTTTCAAGTTATCAAAAAATTTATGTTAAACAAAATAGTAGCCAATAAAAATCGGAACAGATTACTTTTGATATTAAAGATCAAAGGTATTTTTTATAAGTAATCTAAAAAAATTATTACTTTGATATGTTAATAATCCAAAGCAAAAAAAAATCTAAAATTGAGTTTAATCAACCATTAATATATTAACTTCCCGTAGGGTAAGTTATTGTAATGGGCCGAAAATCGGAATTGAAAATTTTTACATTTCTCGACGTTTTGAAGGTTTCTGAACGTTTTGGCATACCTCAGAAAAAAATGGATGTGTGTGTGTGTGTGTGTGTATGTGTGTGTGTGTGTATGTATGTGTGGATACAAATTTCCAGTCACGTTTTTAGGGCGCACGGATCAACCGATTTGAATGGTTCAAAAAACATTCGATTTCTATTGATAGGGAAAAGAGCTGATTAGTTTTTGGCAAAGGTAGGTCCAGCCGTTTCGGAGATACGGAGCAAAGAGTGCAGAAAATAGAAATCGAATTTTTGAGAGAACGGAGTATCCGATTTGAATGATCTAAAAAACATTCAATTAGTAATGATTGGGAGAAGAGTTTATTAGTTTTTGGCAAAGGCAGGCCCAGCCATTTCGAAGATACGGAGCTAAATATGTAAAAAATGGCAGTTTTTGAGAGAACTAAGCGTCCGATTTAAATGATTCAAAGAACTTTTTGCTTGTCTTAACAAAATAATTGATTTTGGAAAAAAAAATTTGTTCCATTTTTTTTTTTTTTTTTTTTTTTTTTTTTTTTTTTTTTTTTTTTTTTTTTTTTAGTATTTTGTATATCGAAAATATTTCAGATTTTATTTTTAATTCTGACTATAGTTCTAATATACTTCACAAATAATTTCAACTCTGCAATTCGGTTTATATAATTCTTATAAATATTAGACAATGTTACAATATTTATAATAATCTATTTGAAAACATTCAGTATTCCTAGAACATTTCGTTACGGTGCGGGAAGTTCCAGCAATTTGCCTTAAGGCACGATGCCATAATTGCCTCAAGACAGAATTCCACTTACAGCTAGTTTATGAGTGGTTAAGAGTATTCCGAGTAGATTTATTACATATAATTGAAAACGAACGAACACGTAAATTCGGAGTCTTTTCTAAAAGCAAATTTTCACAAATCAATAATTTTTATAATTGAACCAGTTTTCGTAGGATTTTAATGGTTTAGTATGTTCATTAAGACAAAGTACTCTATCGTTATACCAAGTAAATCTTCTAATTTTAATTTTAACAAACGTCAAAAAAACTACTCATTTTCTCAAACTATGAAGATTTTTTAAAAGTTAAACTACTTGTTTTAGCATCCATTTGAGAGCTATATTATGTTCTATATAAAATTAGAATGATACGTATGAACTTTAAATAATATCTGCTTGAATAAAATATACAATGTCTTTGTTGTAATTCTTAATGTTAGATATGTTTGTAATATCAAGAAATCGACCATCAATGCAAATACAGTAACAAACGTCCATAATATGTTCTAACAAATTCTCTTAAACCAAATAGCAGAATTTACTCTTTCTTGATTATTTACTAGCAATTAGTTCTAATGCTTTAACACTTCAAAATCTAATTAAAAATGATTATAATTTGCAGTAACAACAAACTTTAAGTTTCACAAAATATTCAGCAGCTCTTCAACTTCTTTATATATAAATTTATTCAGAAGTTTTCTGTTACTGAAGTATACGCGGCGGTAACTCAAAGTAATATTGTTCATGAATTTTATAATACATTCACATTTACATATTTCCCATACAAAAATAACTTATAATTTTCGTATTTTCGCAAAACTTGCCGTTGCCGTTCCGGTTTATTAAACATTTAAACTTAGTTCACCATCCATCACGCATAATATGACAACTTTAGCATTTTTATTCGCAAAATGAATAAACGTTCCGTACATAACAACAACTTCCATACAGCTTTATTGCTCGTCGACATCCGGGAATATAGTACCTACAATATCAAAACTGCTTTGAAACTGGAAAGCAGACTCTGACAAATTGGACGCGATATTCAGAATTTACATGTGGCGTTGAAAGGAAAGTTAAAAGTTGTAGTTTGGATTGAATGACGTCTGTCTCTTTTAAAACTAAACTTATTTTTATTATTCAAAGTGTCTCCTAATACATGTCAATTACCCGAGAGGAACTTTGCGGCGTCTGCTTCGAACGTTCGTAATCAAATCGGAAAGTCGTGCCTCTGAAATGCTTTCAACGTAAACTTCTAAAACTACCCTGCGCAAAAGACAAAATTTTATTCTATTCATGTAAAAGTTTAAAGTCTTTTGGAAAAATTATATAAAATATGTAGTAGATCAAAACAGAATTATTTATATATTTAATCGAGTAGAAACTTAAAAATGTTAATAAGTAGCTATTTTACTATTTTTACTATCTAACTATAGTAAAAATAGTGAAAATATATCATAGTGAAATTGTTTCAAACGTAAATATTTATACTGATATATAATGATATGGATATTTTTTACTAATCCAAGTGTAGATGCACAAATTACCGGCTCTTACAAAATTAATTATTAGAAATATTAAATTAATTTGATTTAATGCAAGCCACTCAAAATGCAATCTGTATGTTAAAAGTAGATAAATAAAACGATAAACTTGTTTATTTATATAATCATAATTCATACCAAATAAACATGCAAATAAATGAGTAAATAACTGGAGTATTTTAACTCCACTTAATAATATATAAATTTGCCGATTATTTTACCATGAATATCAATATTTAATTACTATCGAATAATTATAAATATTAATTAATTTAAAACTAATGGGCAAAATAACTAATTTTATTTCTACTTTAAAATACGTAATAATGCAATAATGAAAATTGTTTTCACAATCTCTTCATAAGTTTCATAATCCATGTTTACAGTCCTTTGTATGCACGAAAAAATTAAATTAACGAGTTGAAAAAATAAATTAAAACGATGTGCGTTGGTTTTATAAAACTTGTAATAACAACGTTTTAGCGTGTGGTAACCATTTATTTTTCCAGAAAACGTTATTTAAAATATGGAAATCTATTTACGTGCGCGATCGTAAATATTCTTTATATGTGTACACATACGAGCTTACAAAATTTGCATAATGTATTACAAGGAAGAAAACCTACAATTTGTCGCAGTCGTAAAATTAATAACACTAATTAACATAAAAAAGTACATGTGATGTTAATGTTATCGGAAGAAATTGTAATTTAACTTATTGATTATTATATTCATTAAGGTCATCATGTTTTTCTCTGGTAATCGGATAAGCAAATTACATGTTTAACAATTTAAAATCAATTTGACAATTGTATTCTAAAACAATGTAACGAGTTTCCTAATCTATGGTAACGAGTTTAATGTTTGTTGGCATAATATTTAATTATTGAAATAATAATTATTCATATGATTATTTTTTTCACATTGCACATATTTAAATTCAGATAGAATGTTTTCCCATTTTGTAAGCCCTACATACAGTTGCATACATTGTTATTGTAATAGTTGTAACTGCAATTGCAATAGTAATAATATGGACTCTAAAATCATTGCAGCTAGATAATAAACGTTTAAAAATATGTTTACATTGGTATATTTAGTTTATTATCTATCAATAATTTAACGTCTAGATTAGTTGTCGTACAAACATCAAAATTTCTTAAACTTGTAAGATTTACATTATAATTTTATAATTCTGATTTTGTATTTAATACTCATAATACTATTATTTTGCACCGACTAGTTAGTATAACGGAAATATTACACTATCATCTTTTTTAAAATATTTTAAATGGAGTGTAATTGAAAAGTGGGAGAAACACTGTAGCATTTATAAAATAAATCTATGATTTTACTGTACAAAGAATAATAAAATAGTAGTTTGTATTGGTAATAGTGTTGTACAAATAACAAAAAAGTGAATAAATAAATTGGAACATTATTATGAAGCCAAAATTTTAGTATCTTCCTAACTAAAAATTTTATTTAGGAATCACAAAAATTAGACCTTCATCTAAAATTGTTAATTGATAGATTTGAAAATCAATATTGGCGATGCTCAAGTATAGTAATTGAATTAAATTTTACAAACTTAAAATAAGAATTCTCTTAATATAAGAAATATAAAGAAAGTGCTGTTTGAAGAAAATATGACCACGTAAACCTCAGTAAATCAGTTGATGAATAAACATGAAAAATAGATTTACAGCATAATATATTACTTCAATTATCAATTGTTTATAGAATACTGTTCATTCCAAATATTATTAAAATAGTTCATTTAACATATTTTTTCATACAAAACTAAATTTATTCAAGTACGGTGGAGACGCCGATTACTTTTGGCATTGCATTATTGTGCAAACTAAATTTTTAAACTCAGATTTCTAATTTAATTGTTTAATTATTGTTTTCGTTAACTGAATGTCAAATATAGTAAATTAGATGAATTAACTGAATGTCAAATATAGTAAATTAGAAAAATTGCTATGCAACATTTTGATTTATCTTATATACAACTGTTAACTATATAATTACTGCAAGTATCAAATTTTATTTTTATTTATTTTTTGCATTTGTATTCATATCTTTCTGACTTTCCATACAATTTTATATAGATGTTGATATAACATGTTCATTAATAAATCCATGGAAAATAAAAAACTTGCTTTTTCAAAAGCAGGCCTTTAAATATCGTTTTATAATATATTGCAGGCGTTATATCTGTTTCAGTCGTTTCTACTGTTGACCTCTCTTTATACTTTTCCATATATAGTCACATGAGTGATTCTCCTGACGCCTCTAAATAGAATTTTGTGCGAAACTTCTCACCCGCATCTGCGTTGTACGTAGGTAGACGCGTTTGGGGTTTGTTGTTTGACATTTATTGTGCGGCCACGACGGTGTCCGACCGTCGACATGTTTTCCGTTTGGGGCAATTCGCGGCTTTTGCGGATAATAATTCAGTAAGGCGTTCGTTTAATTTGATATTCGGTCGATGTGTGCGTTATACAAAACCCCTTGGTCAGAACGAAAGTCAATTATATATAGGACTCAGTCGAGAAAAGAGCTTTATGAGCTTTGATAAATTAATGGTTGCGGCAGAGTTATAAATAAACTTTTTGGTCAGTGGGATATAAATACAAAATTGGAGTACGAGTTAAATGTCAATATATATTCCAAATTCACCTTTATATAAATAAATTCGCATCGAAGCAAATATTTTAGTACAAATATTAAACTTGATTAATCAAATAGCTCTGTAAATGACATATTAATTAATATACATTAGGAACATTTTGCCTTGAAGCAAAAACTTTCCGATATTTATATGAAATTGACTTAGCCAATATGAAGCAAAATTTAGCAAATATTATAATATTGCCGATATAAAAATTTTGAGATGGTTTATTATTCTTAACTTCAATGAAATTGAATCATAACCACTTTCGTAGGCCTAAAATATTTTAGGATGCTTGATAATTAACTTAATCATCTTATAAAGATTCATGAGGATGGCAAAAAAAACAATTTTTACAACTAATAATAAAGAAACGGCTTGATCGAACGGTTCTACGGAAACTAATCAGTGTATCATTATTTTCAACTTATATCTTTAGTATACTTTTTTAATTTCCAAACCGTCTTTAAAATTTTGGGTAATATATACTTATACAAAAAATTATTCATTCATCATTAAAATCATCATTCATTTGCTAATTATAAGAAAATGATTAGACCTTTCGCAAAACAGACCAAGGTAAGTTTTTATCCTAATGGCTTTTAAAGTTTTAAATTGTTCCAATTTGACTTTAGCATATATACATACATAAATTATATTGTAGGTCAAAAAATACATATACAATAACACATATTTTTTCTAATTTTAGTCACAAATAATGTATGTTGACTTAAAACGCTTAGAAAATAGTGAACTAGCAAATCGAATGTTCTGGTAAATAACAAACCACTGCTCTACAAAAAATAAATAATTTAATAATTAAATTAGTAAATTTATAAAATTTAAAGGCTTGAGATGCATTCAGCCATTTTTCAAAAAATATCGAGAAAAGGTCAAGTTTTAGATCACATACATATTTTTATACTTGTTTATCTATGATTCATATACAAAACTTAATATTATTTTTCTAGCAAACGATACATATTGACTTATAACGTGCAGAAAACATTGATTAACAAGTCGAATTTACTGGCGGAAAACACAAATCTGCTTCAAAAATTCTAAATCTAATTAGTAAATTGACTAAGTTGATTAACATTTATACAGTATGAAATATTGGTACAAAATTATATTATCAAAAGCATATTGTAAGATTAAATTTGTTTTTTTGCAGTCTATGGTTGATGAAATGCAATTCAGTTATGAATGTGAACGCTGTTGGTAATTCCTAAAACTATCTATACAAACTGACATTAGTTATCGGTAGACTTTTATGAAACAGTTAGACAAGAGCTAATGCCGATTGTGCCGTAAAAGAGACCAATGTCATGTAAAAGCTATGTTATGTTTCAGTTTTTATATAAAATGCTACTAAATACTGTCAAAATGCCATGTATTTGCTAAACAATTAGGCGTTTTACACATAAAATGCAACTTTAGTTTTTTAGCTCGCTTCTCTATCTTTAATTTGCTTCCAAACAAAAAGTAACAAAATCGTCGTTATGTATTTATTTTTACCAGTTTGCATAACTGATCTATTTTAATTAAATTTCAAGAACCATTTGCAATACAGTGGATTTTCTACTTCTTTAGTCTAAAATCGAAGTAATACACAAAATGTATACGTAGATATATTATAAACTACTATTAAGCTAATTTTAAAAATTCCTTCCGCGTCTGAATTCTGGATAACGTTTAAAAATATTTTATTTTCTGCATATTGCTTACGCAGTGGCATTTTAAAATAAATTCGAATAATAAGTATTCCCTCTACCCTTTCTAACGAATCTCTCTCGAGCACAAAGACGGAGAAAACGCTCTGAACAATTTCTCTTTTGCTAATTTGCATGGACTATCGTTTAGACACTTATTGAAATTCCATCCGACGGTCGCGCGCAATGCTAAACTGCGAGCAATGGAAGAACGAAGAGTTTAGTGGGTGAGGCGGCGGCGGCGGCGCGACTTTAGAAAAGGCGACGCTTATTTGACTTACAGGGACGAAATTAACTCCAAGATGTTATTTAAAACATACACATCACCGAGAATATTAACTAATGTCGTAATCCATAAGGCAAAGATAGATAGATACATATAAAACTACATAAATAAAAAAATGTACTGATATTTTGTAATTTTTGTTAACAGAATAATCAGATTTTTCTTTAATATTTTTATAAATTTAAAATACATATATAATAAATATTACGAAACATAGCTATTTCTTTAGGAAGTTTTGCTATTTCATTTATTTGAATCTATTTGAGCAAATTGAGAATTGTGGATCAGATCCTGAAAACTACTACCTCCTGCTAACGTTGAAGAAAACAGCTTGAGTCTGAGTAATCAGAAGTTTTTTTTAGGTTTACCTTTGTGATACAAAAATAATCAGAAGTAAACATTTTGAGAAGTTTTTTCTAATATTTTTGTAATAATTGTAAACTCAATAAGACAATATCCTATATGAGTACTTATATTAAATAAAGAAATTTGTTTAGTCATAAATTTTAATTTCAAAACACCCAAGCTTTGCATTTTACCTCGTACCTCGCTCTGCAACAATTATCAATCGTACAGGAATGATAGAATGCGTTTTATGAATTTATTATTAAATTGATTAATTAGAACTAATGATTAATTACAATATTTTGAAGCTTTTTTGAAATTGAAAAACACCAATAGATTATCTTTGATCATGATTAGTTTCATCTGCATTCTTACTATCTGAAGACTTAATAATTTTATAAACTCATTCTATACTTTTCGCAATCAATGTTCTATTTGAGGCGTTGTTCGGATTTGTAACTAATATCTGGCAAAAATTAATTTTAGATATAACTTTATATAGTATCTAGTACTAGGTACAAGTAGGTCTATAGGTGGTGAGATTATGGCAGTCGCATCAATCAAAATGTAAAAACGTTTTTTAATAAAATTAATTTAAATTTCAGAAATAATCGTAAGACAACTAAATCAATGTCATAGTTAACCTATAAAACGTAAACAATATAAGAATATTTACTTAGGGAGTTAAGACACCTTACCGTGTTTGCAGAATTATAATTTTCACAATATTTTTAGTTTTATAAAAGCAAGGGCAATATTTCAGATTATGTTACATAAGTTCATAATGTATCTATATTAAAGTAGCGCATTATGCGATGATTTTTATTGGGTAGATTAAAATAACACGTAACAAATCTGTTCTAAGCTATCAATTTTTAAATTTTTTATAAGACAATTTAAATCTACTAATTCATCAAATAAGTTATAGCAGTTATATAATATTAATAACATGTCAGCAAACTTTAAGACTGACTAATACTGTTTATAATAATAAATATACTTAAAAGGTGTCACAACTAAATTATAAATTCAAACTTTTGATATAATAAGCTTGCTTCCTTGTTTCCATATTTTTTGTGTGCTCATTAATACAAACATTTTTTAATACCCAAAAAATCAAAATTTATTCTGGAAAGGATTTATTTTGATTCTAGGCAGATAATAAAGATGTTTTATTGCTAAACGTATTTTTTTCCTTTAAAATAAAATTGTTAAATTGATCACAGTGACATGTGATTTTGAAAAGGATTGCGTTCGGAAATTTTGATGACTATAAGTAATTCAAGAGTATGAATTTCACCCAATGTAATTTATATACATAAAATAAGTAGCTAAACGAAATATGTGGTGAACTCGCGACTTGATCATTAAGTATTTTATAACATCAAGGTTTGTTTTCATTCAGTACATAATAATATTCATCTTTAAGTAAATTTCATTCACCCCAATTATTCTCTAACGAAAATTATTAATTCAAATTTTATAAATTGAATGCATGTATTAATTATATTGTTTATGATGAATGTGATATGTCATGTCTTCAATATATTCCGAAAGGAAATTGAAGTTTGAACAAGGACCTTTAATAGCTATCCAGGATTCCCGAGCACAATCATTTGAATAGAACGAGACCGCCAAATGAACCCGACGTATATTTGGCTTTGTGATTATTGATTCATTAAGTCAGGAAATCTACTTTGAAATCCACTAAAGACCTACCCCATATTGACGCTTGTCCGTCAAACCGAAAGCTTTTAAATTCGAATGAATAAGGTATAATGAAGTGCTTTAGTCGAGATTCGTCAGATTAAATAATGCAATGGTGTCGAATTTGAATAATATTTACATTGGATTTGATCCGATCTTTTTCTGTTTGAATTGATATAAGTGTGTATATATTAAATTGCTTATCGACGAAGGTAATTGGAAGTTGAATAATCGCTGAACATAAAAAATTATAGAATTTTTCTGGACACTACTACTGATTATCGTAATTATATGCAGATTTTGTGATACTAATTTAAGGTCGTTTATCCATTTAAATACATAAGGTCAAATACATTTTTAACTTATGATGTAAAAAATCTCCAAGTCATTTTTAAGCCAAATCAGTTATTTTCTACTTGAATTGAGATAAAGTATATATAATATCAAACTGTTTGTCATAGTTAGAAATATCATAGTTTAGAATAATATAATATAAATAATAAGTGTATACCAATATCTGAAAATCTATCTTTAAGATAGCGGAGAGGCACTTAGGTCTGATTTGAATCTGAGCAATTTATATTGCGAAAACCAAACCAAATTTTATATCACAACAAATAATACTCATCAACACACGACTATCTGTATATGTTTTAATAAAACTCCGAGCTAATTATTATTGTAAAATATTTGTTTTTTGCTGTTTACATCTGATCTTTTAGACCCATGAGGACTAGCAACAAAAAAGAGTGCGCGTAAGGATCACACGCGATTGAAGTAAAACTTTTAATATTGTATGAGTAGGCAATTAATATAAAAATAAAAAACATCATATTTGAGTTTTAAAAATCATTTATTAATAATCACATAACATCAATAACACAGTTTAAAACAACAACGATAGATTAATTGCTATCATATTTCATATATGATGTAATAGGTTTGTGATAACTAAAATGAGAGACATAATGTTTGCTTTGTAAACTATGGACATTTCTGGAGAAAACTGCATCAATAGTCGAGCCATATCTTGTGGTTGAATCAAATGGAGAATTATTCATTGTTAAATTGAATTTATTATTTAAAAAATCAATTAATGGTTGAGATTCTTCTGAACGAAATTGACATTGAAATCTCCAGCAAGAATTAATGGTATCTCGTTGTGATTAGTGTTTAAAAGTTTTGCACCCTCATTAGAAAAATGAAGTAACTGCTGATGAAGAAATTCAATAATATTTGATATGTTTTTATTGGGAGAAATTTAAAGACGACTATAATTAATGTTTGATTCTGTGTGTGTATATCACCTACTTGTGTAATTTCATTAGGAATATCCAGTAATATCGTTGGCGCAAGAAACTGCATAGGAGTGGCATTATGAACAGTATCTGAACATGAATGATAGACATTAGACAGCTACAACCACCTGCTCTTGAGTTTGATCGTTTGTATTGAGTAACGCAGTAATAGTTCTGAATATTAATTCGTTCTTCATTATTAATCCAAGTTTCCGAAAATAACAAAAACGTACAACGTTGTAGCACTTTATCTTGCAGATCAGGCAAATGAGCTCGTAAACTTTGGCAGTTAAGGAAAACAATGAAATGTCGTCCAAACTTATTATCTCACTCAATTTTTCTTCTTGTGTTATTAATCTACAAGTTGAGAGTCTTTGGAATTCAGTTTTTAAGTCCATTAATCCTGCTGGCCGTTTTCTTCCATTATAAAATTTTTTGTCGTTGTTTTAGAAATGATGAACAATCCATTAATGCTGGTAACTCGTGATAATACAACATATAGAAGCTGCTGATTATGTGTTTTATTGTATTCATATACAATTTTATCAAAAGTACCACCTTGTGATTTGTGTATTGTGAGTGCACAAGCAGACACTAAAGGAAAATGATTTCTTTTGACAAATATGATTTTATTTCTATTCATTGGAATAGATGAAGATTTCCTGAGAATCGGCACAGCTGTCCTACTGATATTAAGAGTTTTGAATATGATGTGCAGCTTTCTTCTTATTTTGTTACCTATCTTACCAGGAAATTCAAACCATAAACGTAGAAGTTCATCATTATCGCCACGTTCTATGTACACTAATTTTCCTACACAACCATTAGCTAAGCCATCACTTACATCAATATTAGTTTTATTATGTAAAATTTATACAGAACTAAATTATTTCATACGGCAA